>NC_137908.1:13613124-13883124 GCF_963457725.1 Sprattus sprattus | reverse complement strand
CTTTCGTGTCTCCGAGGCTAGAGTTCTGTGCGATTGCGTTCATCAAAGACTGTCGCGTCGGCGAAATAGGGGCATTTCCTTATTTTACTGGGGGATTCATCTCAAGCTACGCTTCAGTCAAGAAACATCCTGTTAAAAAAAACAAAGCCAAAAAGCCTGTCCTTTCTTCTTTCCCACTTCCTTTCTCTCAAAGACGGCAGCAGTCACGCCTGTCCCACTCCTCATCTCTCTTTTTGGCTGCAGAAAGTGGAGCAAGGAGGAACAGACCGACTAATCCCTCCACTGTTGTCAGACGATTCGCCCCACCCCGCCACCCCCCTACTCTTTCCTTTCCCTTCTCCTTCATCCACCCCCACCTATTCCACCCCCCCACCACACACACACTATTAGCCCCCCACCCCCCCCCTCCCTTGGCGTTTTAATTCTCCACTCATTTCTTTTTTGTCTTCTGCACGGGCGCTGAGAATCAAATTTCCATTATCGATTGGGGGTGGTGATTGCTCCAGTTGGCCGCCCCTGTGTCCTGGTGTGGGATCATTGTTTGTTAGTGTATTAAACAGGAGCTCGCTTTTCACCCGCTCAAAATCCTCTTAGTGGAGGTAGCCCCCCCGTTCCCTACCCACCACCTTGAACACCATTTGCAGAATCTCAATGGTTTGTGTGTGTGTGTGTGTGTGTGTGTGCGTGTGTGTGTGTGTGTGTGTGTGTTTAATGGAGAGAAAGAGGGAAATAGAGAGAAGTAGAAAGCAAATGGCACACAGAGAGTGACAAAGGAAGATACATTGCACTTTCATTGATACTCACATACACACAACACACACACACACGCACACGCATACACACACACACGCACACACGCTCACACGATTTGCGCCCAGTGGCTTTTGTTTTCTGGCGCCTCTTTATTTCCTCTTTTCTTTTTTTTCACCACGCTCAGCAGGCCAGCAGTGTGGGGGTTAACTCCGCTCTGGTCCGCTCCGAGCGAGTGAAAGGGGGAAGGGAGGAGGAGAAGGAGGAGAGAAAGGAGTGGAGGAGGTGGAGCAAAAGGGGGCTCGTCCACAGCTGTTGTAGTGGGATGGCTGTAACACTGTGGGGAAAGCCCTCCTCTCTCTTTCTCTTTCTCTCTCTCATTCGTTCTACCGCTCAGATAGCGGTTGGGTCCGAGGAACAATGGCAGACATGTTACTTGGCGGGGATGACGGGGACACACACGCCTGCACTTTGCTCTCTGTCTCTTACTTTCACACACACACACACTTTCACACTCATACAGACACACTGCTTCAACTGCCGCCACTGCACCAATCTGGTCTGAGTGCCTGAGCTGGCTCACACACACACATTTTAACACACTTTCTTTTCTCTCTCTCACTCTCTATCTCTCTCAGACACTTACACTAAACCAGACGTTTGTACACACACATACACACACATAGACACACACACACACACACACACATATTCTGACTCTGCTGACTGGGAGCCTACAAGGAAGAAGAAAGAGGAAAGGAGTTAAATCTCCTATCCCACGCACACACACACATACAGACACATACACACACACACACACACCTTCTGCGTCTGTTTTTGGGTTATGGACGCTGGCTCCGTAGGGGGTGTGAGTACACGCGTGCTTGTGTGTGTGTGATTCCGCGGGGGGTCCCGACGGGCACACTGGAAGAGCGGCAGCTCAGGCAGGATGCTGTGATTGGAGCGGCGTGCCGGGGCAGGAATTGGAGAGTAGACAGGAACACCGGGACAAACAGCACATAAATACACAGCGCAGTGAAAAGAGCTGAGGAGGAGGAGGAGGAAGAAGGAGGAAGAGGAAGCAGAACAGTGCTGCCGCAGAGGACTGGGTGCAGTGTTTCAAGGGAGGGCCAAGATTTCTTTTGTGCCTTTTGATGTATACGGGAGGCTGTGACCAGGTGGGATGATACTACTGTTTGTGTTTGTCTGTGTTCGTGCCAGTTTGCATTAGTATGCCACTGCTTACATAGTGGTACATGTCTGTGTGTACGTGGGAAGTACGTGATTATAGTGGTTATATTTCTGTTTTAGTCATAGTGTGTTTGCAGCTCTGCGCACTGGCGGATGTGTCGGGTATACGTGTGCTTGTTCCTGTGCGTGTGTGTGTGGTTGTGTGTGAGTGTGTGCGTGTGTGTGTGCAATGTTTGTGCACATGTGTCTAATTTAGAATGCACTGCCAGCCTGCTAATCCTTTCATTGGCAAGGGTTTGCTTGGATTATGTTGTGGATGATCAGGGGGCTGCTTCTGCTCTGTGTGTACAGTATGTGTGTGTGTGTGTGTGCGTGTGTCTTTGTGTGAATTTGAGTGTGTATGTGTATGTGTGTGTATATGTGTATCTCTGTCTGTCTGTGTCTAAGTATTTTTTTGTCATCCTATGGATGAGATGACAGCTGGACTGGCAAGGAGTAGGTGCCAGGACGAGTTGGTGGGGTTGGCATAGCTGAGGTACATTACTGGCCAAGGCCACACTCAAGAATCAGCCACGCCACAAACAGCCCCTTATCAGCCCTCACAAAGAGACTCTCGCTAACGCCTCAGGCTCGATAGTATTGATCATATCATGGCCTGTCATACAGAAATATATCTATAATCTCCACAAAACTCGCAGAGTCATGACCCACAATCCATACTATGATTACTGTACGGTGCGATTACTGTATGAGGGTGAGTCATGAATGGTGAGTCTTTATATTTATTATGTTTTTATCCTGGGGGAGAAAACGAATAGATCAGAAGAAAGCCCACTCTGTTTGAGGGACTATTTCTGAAAAAAGGAAATGAAAACAAACACTGAAATGCCACAGAGGCTGTTTCTGGGCCTTCATAGAGGATTGGTTGTTTAACCTGCTTGGCCGGACAGTTCAGACTTTGTGTGCGATCGGCGAGTCACAGTCACTGACTCTCACGGCCTGGGTCCGGGACTGTATCTCCCTCCCGTGTGTGTGTTGTCAGAACTTTAGAAGGTCCGCTCCGCAAAGCCGCCGGATTGTTTGGAGAAGTAGCCGTATTTGTTCATTTGGGTGGGCCGTCCGCAAGCCCTAATCCGCTACTTGAGGGAAGTCCATCAGGCTCTGTTGACATTGCGATTTGGAGATAGAGGTGGTCTCTGTGTGTGTGTGTGTATGTGTGCGTGTGCGTGTGTGTGTGTGTGTCTGTGTGTGTGTGTGTCTGTGTGTGTGTGTGTGTGTGTGTGTGTGTGTGTGTGTGTGTGTGTGTGTGTGTGTGTGTGTGTGTGTGTGTGTGGGCCTCTGTGGTCCACGTCTGTGTGTGTAGGGATTAATTTCATAGGGGCAAACCAGTATATTTGTTTATGATGGTGTGTAACTGTGTGTGTGTTAGAGAAAGTATGTGTGTTGTCTCATTGACAAGTCTCATTGATTTGTATATTGATTTAACCCGGAGAAGAAGGTGTATTCAAAAAGGTGCCAGCAGGTGACACAGGCTTAGCCACCCACCAGCTTCACACAGTCTTTTTATAACCCGGTCATTAGTGAGCCTGGGCTTCAGTTAAATCTCCACCATCTCGGCAAACTGTTGCTACGGATTTAGCTACCACATACCATTGGTCAAGAGACCTAGCATGTTTGCAAATCGAACCACCTGATAATTTGACAAGACTCTGTGTTTTAATTGAATATACAGTTCAACAAAGTATAGAAGTAAATTGGTTACACTTTATTTGAAGCCGTCTACATAAGGGTGACATGACACTGTCATAAGAATGACATGACACATGTCATACACATTAATGACACGTTATTTTTGTTCATGACTGGTTCAGACTGTTGTCATAATTGTGTCATTCGGTGTTTGTAGGGTTAGGGTTAGGGTTAGGGTTAGGGTTAGCTGTGTGTACAAACACCGAATGACACATTATGACAACAGTCATGAACAAAAATAACGTGTCATTAATGTGTATGACATGTGTCATGTCATTCTTATGACAGTGTCATGTCACCCTTATGTAGACGGCTTCAAATAAAGTGTTACCAGTACATTTTTCTGGAATTTCTTCAATAACTATATGGATGATCCAAGGAAGTCATAGAAATGTCAAATGTACAGAACACAAACTAAGAAACTTTGAGATGATTCAAACATTGTAAAAGTGCTCAGAAGACTGTGAACACATGAGCTTGAAGGGAGTTGCCCTGACCCACACTGAGCTATCAGAGGGCAGGCTAAGATATGCAGACAAGTGTTGCTGCTAGTGTTGTGTGACTGTGTGAGTGTGTGTGTGTGTGTGTGTTTGTGTGTGTGTGTGTGTGTGTGTGTGTGTGTCTGTGTGTGTGTGTCTGTGTGTTTGTGCATGCCTATGTGTTTGTGTGTTTGTGTGTGTGTGTGTGTATGTGTGTGCGTGCATGCATGCCTGTGTATGCATGCCTGAGTGTGTGTGAGTGCGTGTGTGTGTGACTGAGTTTGTGAGTGTGTGTGTGTGTGTGTTTTGGGGGGGGGGGGGGGGGGGGGGGGGTTGAAGTGCCTGCTGTGATAGAGGCAGGTGTTTGGGGAGGCGGGTATGTTCTCCATGAGTCAGGGCCGCCGGGTGTGGCCCCTGAGGCAAAGAGAGGCCAGGCCAGAGGAGGCGATGTGTCATGACTGTGACTTTGAGTTGCGTCTGGGCCACAGGGCAGAGTCTGTACTGACTTCAGCATCTGCTCATCTGCGCTGGATTCTGACCAGAACCGGGCAAGAATCGGGCCAGAACCAGCTGCTCACCGTGTCTGATGAAGCACCAGCTGAGACTCCATATCACAGCAAGAAATTGAGGGCACATTAGTCAAGGCTTTGTGTCGTTCTGAACAGTTTACTTTTAACCAGCGTGAATGTTTACTGCCTGCTGTTGCTGTGTCATCTGATTTTAAAAATCTATTTAAAACATGCACAGTAATCATGCATTCTGTTGCATTAACAGTGTCAGGTTTGTGTACCGACATGAAGGTAAAAGAAATTGGGGTAAAAAAAAGTTAGGAGGAATGCCAGAAAGGAGGCTGTGAGAGGTCAGGGAAAAGCAGCCACCCAGTTGATGAAGGGCACTTCTCTTTATCAGCGGGCAGTCCTGCAGAGTCTCCCTGGCTGTCAGCTTGAGGCGCTGCTGACTGCGGTCCAATCTCGCCGCCTAAGTCACTTATCTCCCCGGGAAAGAGTGGAAAAAGAAACTGACTTCTCAGAGGGCTGGAGATGAACCAGAGCAGAGTGGGGAGTGAAAGTAATGACTTGGCTCCTCTTCATGAAGTTTCCTGCAGAGAGGAAGGGGCAGCGTTCAGGTTGGGGGCAAAGGGCCCCAGTAGGGTTCAACAAAGAACACAGAGCGCTAAAGTGAGTGTGCTGTACCTCTAAATTACTCCTCGGTGGACTGGACATGTCCTTAAAGGATTAGTCCTTGAAGCTGGCGATAGATTGTTGATATCTAAACCCTTTGAACGCACACTGGATGGAAAGCTAGAGGAACGTGAGGAAAATTTGACTGAATTTGATGTAATGGATTAAAATTAAGGAACTACACCCTTTAATTGAAGATAGTTGTGTCCCTTTGATGGCAAGTGTATGTGAAGTGAGAGCCGGTGAGACTGGCAAGGTTCACCAACATCTGTGAACTCTCTTGAGTCCACCATTACTCTTCATCTTCATCAGTTTGTGGGTTTACGTTAACAGAGAGAGTGTTAAACCATACTGTTTAAAAATAAGTCAGACACAACATGGCTAAAACAGAACAGCTGCTTCTCATTACTGTGATGTAGTTTCAAAATAGGCCCCCCCGTTGTCCTTGCTTATAGACCTTCAGATAGCTCTAGTAAGAATAACATGAAAGGGACTGCTGGTGATGTTATGTCTTAGGGAATGGGAATGATTTTCTTGACCATGTGGCGTTTTTGGAAGTTCGAAAGAACAGAACCATAAGCATGTGTCAGCTGGACGCACCTAAAAGGAACCTAGAAGCTCTACATTTGTGAAGACGTTGACCTTAGTAGTGCAAATGATCTTGTGAAAGCATCGATATGGATGTTACTATATTTGAACAATAGAGTAACGGTCAGTTATTGTATTTGGAGTCCTGATTTGCATAGCATCTTGTCATCTACGTACTTCTTCTACTAATATCTGCATCACAAACTCATTTTTTTTTCATGAGTTTAATAATGTTCTGTGGCAAGAATCTGCAAAACAGGCACCTTTGTCAAAGCTGATTTGTTCACGCAACACCATCCAGTTAATATATCTAAAAATTACCCCAGTGATCCTAATGTGATGGTCGCTGACAGAGCCAATACCATTTCAGTCGATCAATATCCGCGAAGCCCCAAGGAGCTCGCTGTGCTTTCGGCCTCCCTCTGGGCGTGGGCAGCCCTTCCCGGAACTCTTGCGGTCTATTCTCACTGACCTTTTCTGGGACTTCCTCTCTCCTCAATGCACAGGCTCCAAAGCAACCCATTCAACCTGGGTCTGTTAATAGCTCTCTCTCTCTCTGCCTCTTTCTCTCTTTCTCTCTCTTTCTCTCTCTCTCTCTTCTCTCTCTCTCTCTCTTTCTCTCTCTCTCTACTCCTATATGAAGGGACCCACATGCTGCAGTTTCGGTTCCTGTTTTTTGTTTTTCTAGCTTTGTTATTCCTACAGGCCCCTGTGATATACGTTTGATTCCATTTCTGTCTGATGTTGTGTTCCCTGTTAAACCTTTTTCTCTGCCTGTGAGGCGTCACCATCCAAATCTCTGTGCCCCCTCCCCCCCGCACTCTCCCCCTTCCCATCATGCTCTGCTTTCTGTAGTTAATTATTTTTATGCATATATTTGGGGGGGTGATTAGCTAATTATGAGTGTCGTGAAACATGTATAAGATATTTGCAGGCGCATTGAATGATGGAGCCAAAGTAGGTCTAGTGGGAAAGACGTTCTCATTGCTTGCTGCGGGGGGCTGGGTACTTTTCGCGTTACTGGTGGGGGAGTTGATGTTAGAAAGGAGGGGTGGGGAGGGTTGTTCGTTCTTTGCAAGGGCTTAGATATACCCCCGGGGGCAAAATACTGTTTGATTACATTCAGACGGAGCAGAAAAAAATCCATCTACCCACCCCCACGGATTTACCCACTGGCTCAGTTTCCCGTTCGATCCGTCTTTCTGTCTCTTCCATGTCTTTTTGTACAGGATAGCCTAGTTGTCTCTGTTCAACATTTTCCGCCTGCCTGCATGTCTCTTTAAGCCAATGCAGTACCTTTAGATGCGCCACCATTTTTGTTTATATACCTGTAAGAAAACTAAATATAATTCTAACAGTGTCTGTTCTTCCTTTCTGTCTGTCTACATTTCTGTCTGTGTCCGTCTTTATGTCAGTTTCAGTCTGCCCCCGAGTCTCTGTAGGTACCTCTTTTACAGTCACTTTTGTCCATCTATTTCTGGTCGTCTATTTCTGTTTCTCTCTCTCTGTCTCTGTCTCTCTCTCTCTCCCTGAGTGTCTGTCCCCCTTTTGTCTATGGTTCATGATTTGTCCCACTCAGCATCTTTTTCTGTCTCTGTTCCTGTCTGTGACTGCCTTTCTGTTTTATTTCAGTTGTGTCCGTCTGCTACTCATTCTCTTCCTTCTACCTTCTGTTTGTGGTTATGTCTGTTCATTGTTGTTTTTGCTTTACCTCTCTCTCCCCCTTTCTCATTCTTTCTCTCCATCTCTCTCCGTCTTTCTCAGTGTCTCTGTTTGTTCTCTTTTGTTGCCTCTGCTTTCTCTGCGCTCAGCATAAATCCGTCCAGGCGGTTCACACGGCAGAAGTCGTCTCAATCATACCCAAAGAATGTCTGTCTTACAGTCCTCCAGGTGCATAGGCTGGCGTGACAAACCCAAAGCCACGACGGGACGGTGGTGTGGGGGTGGTGTGGCACAGGGGCTGAGAGGCCTAGTTGGGGTGCTTTGGGCAGGGCAGGGTCAGCATGACTCTCTCTCTCGCTCTCTCTCTCTCTCCCTCTCCCTCTCTCTTTCTCTCTCTCCCTCTCTCTCTCTCTCTCTCTCTCCCCTCTCTCCCTCTCTCTCTCTCTCTCTCTCTCCCCTCTCTCTCTCTCTCTCTCTCTCTCTCTCTCTCTCTCTCTGCCTCCCTCTCTCTCTCAGCAAGCATTATTAGTCTGCTCTGAGGTCTCATGGGTTGTCTGAAAGCTCTCCCTGGGGCCAGTCTATCAGCATAATGATTCACACACGGCTCGGGTGAAGTCATGGGCTTTGATGTGCCTGGTGGGGTTGGGGGTGGTGGTGGTGGGGGTGCACCACTCACACAGTGGGTCACGCGTGGGAGTAACACACGGGAGGTGTACGCTTAAGCAACATAGGTCTGTGCGTCAAAGTGTTCAATTTCAGGATGGGAAGAGATGTGTAAGGACATCAGCTCCCATCCATCATCCGGTGTCATCACGGATGTGCTAAGCATAGCGTTCTGATGATGGGTGTTAGAGCGATGTTGTGCTTAACTGGAGGCTGTTTAGTTTTAAAGCACAGCTGAATCAGAGGGTAATAGCTTTTTGAAGTGATCATGCCCCCCTGCCCCTGATTTCATCCTACCCCCTCCTCCTACATCGTACCCCACCCCCAGCACCTGTTTTGGAGAGGTGGTGGGCGGTAGAAAGTGTGTGTGGGGGGGCATGATTGGGGGCTCCCACCTGGTGTACCCCTCCCCCCATCCCTCCCTAGAGGGAACCCCCACCCCAGCCTGCGTGGAGAGGCAGATGCTGTTTGCTGAGGAGCTAATTGTAGGTTTGAGGGGCCCTGACACAACCTAAACGGATTAACCATTCCCCCTCGCGCCATGGCCCTCAGCAACAAGGGACGAGTCCAGGAGTTTAGCTTGTCAGAAACGATCTGGCACAGAAGGGAGAGAGAGGAGGAAGGAGGTAGAGAGGAGATGGGACGGGGTGGGGTGATATAATATAAATATAAAAAATAATATTATTTTATGGCTGAGAGATGCCTTCTAAAATGCTAAATACTGCATTGAATAATTAATGAACTATGAACTAACTATTTAATTATTAATTAGTTAACTATTACATGTAATAGTTAATTTGCTAACTTATAGGTAATTAACAGTTTGCTGCACATCAGCCATTTTGAGCATTTTTATAAATATTATCCTCTCAGTACATGTATCTCTCCCATGACTTATCCTCTCAGTACATCTCTCCCATGTATACGTCTTGAAACAAATTCTCAGATAATCAAAAACAAACACACCCTGTCGGCTTTCAGCCGGTAAAAATGTGTGGAGAGTGGCATTGGCAGTCTGGATTGGCGCTGGGCAGACAGACAGTGACATTCCTCCCTCACGCCTCTCAGGCTACGCCTAGATTGCTCTCTTACCACCGTGGCCTCTGCCGCCAGACATGCGGAGACGGCAGAGCAACTTCCATAAACACGGGTCCATACGGATCGCATGGCTTCTTCTGTAGATGGAGAAACAAAGCTGTGTCAGGTCCAAGGTTCTGGGCTGGTGGAAAGCCCCTTAACAGCAGAACTGTATTTGAACCCGTTTAAAGATTCCTGAAGTCTGAGGGACGTTAGGGAGCACAAAAGAATCAAAGGACTTAGAGAACAACGTCTAACACATGTGAGGTATGGACAATGGAAACTTACAGGGCAAATTCAACAAACTTAAGTCGATGAGACATTTGTGTTGCCTGGATCCCATTCCAGTTTCGAAAGTATATTTCTATTCTCCTCTTATTTGATTTGCGACTTACACATGTGCGTGTGTGCGTGTTTGTGTGTGCGTGCGTATCAGTATTTCATGTTTGCGTGTTTATTGTGTGTTGCGCATTCTGGGAGCTGTTTTGCAGAAGTGATTGATTTGCTTTCATCACATACAAATGTGTGCTTGGTTTTTGCCCATACATCAGCCTCTGGAGATACGGGTGGTGGGTGCATCAGCAAGGTCAGAGAGCTTTGGTCGCGTGCGTGTGGGTCCGTGTGTTGGGTTTGGTGAGTACAGCGAGGTGGAGACGGGGAGATTGGGGCTGCGTGTCTAACAGGCCACTGTATTTGTGTTTGTCCCACAGGCACACTGCGCAGACAGGGGGGACCAAAGGCTGCCCTCAGAGACCTCTGAGCTTTATGCACCGTGGAGAACCAGCCTCAAAGGTTTGTCATGTTGTAGGAACTCTCACGCATGGGCACGTGTACACACACATACATACGCACACACACACACACACACACACACGTTATAAGATGTACTTTACATATTTTAACATACATACAAACACAAACATATACCCTCACATATATACACACACACATATCATATTATATTATTTATAACAATATTATTTGTTGCCACACAAAAGAATGAGTGCTTCACTGTATATGCATTCACTGATCAATAAATCCATTAATGGTTTTGATGGATACTTTCAGTGTACACTAGAAGGGGAATTCCCCTGTTTCAGCACCATTAGTTGCATTGCTTCCTCTAATGGCTGATATGTATGACAGAGTGCTTCAGGAAGGCAAGGGCAAGCCGATAGGAAGTCTAAAACAGGGAATGCCATCCAAACGAAGCCATGTATGAACACCTAATGAGACCTGCAGACTCCTCAAACTGTTGTTTTTTTTTACTGCCAAGGAACTGTTGTACTGTCAGTAACAGGAAATAGTTATTTTTCCTCCTGTCTCCACTTTTCTCCACTTTTACTTGCATCCTCTTTTTTTGTATCATTGCAGTCAGTGGGAATTTGTATCTCTCACTTTATCCCTATTTTCCCCATATGTCAAAATGTGCACTATTGTACTCTCTCGCCTTTCTTACTTTCCCTCTCTCCCTTTTTTCTTTATCTCTTTTTTATCCTTGGACAGTCGCTCTTTCCTGCTCCCGTTTAACCCGCCCTTATTACCCCCTCGTCTTTAATAAGGATGGTAATGGCAGTGTTGTGTGTTATTTATGTAGTTCTAGCATGGGCGGTCAGCATAGCAGACTTTCATCTCCTCCGTTAATGAAGTGATATATACGGCACACAGGCACCGGTGCAGCCAGTGTGGCCTGCTATGCACCCTCAAGCCCGGGGCAGCTGCCCAAAGACTCAGGGCCCTTCTCTCTCTCTCTCTCTCTCTCTCTCTCTCTCTCTCTCTCTCTCTCTCTCTCTCTCTTCTCTCTCTCTCTCCCTCTCTTCTCTCTCTCTCCCTCTCTTCTCTCTCTCTCTCTCTCTCTCCTCTCCTCTCCTTTCCTCTCTCTCTCTCTCTCTCCCTCTCTCCTCTCCTCTCCTCTACCTTTTTCTCTCTCTCTCTCTTTCCCCTCTCTCTTCTCTTCTTCAGTGTGGCCTGCTATGCACTCTCAGGCCCAGGGCAGCTGCCCAAAGACTCAGGGCCCTTCCAACTTCCAACAGAAAAAAAGTTATCTGGCTGCTCTTTTATCTTCAATATTTTAGCAAAGAGTTTTTAGGAAAAAGAGAGGGCGGCTCAGGATAGAGAACAGGAAAAGATAGATAGATAGATAGATAGATAGATAGTTACATTAATAGATAGATAGATAGACAGAATGTAGGCAAAGGAAGAAAGAGGGGAGGGGAAAAGGAAAGATGTCCTTAGAAACTAATTGATGTGACTTTGACAGCCAGTCCCTAGCTCTGATCAGAGAGCCTGGTTGAGGAGGAGTGCTGTGTGTGTCAGTGATGGAACTCCCTCAGGAATTCCTTCACTTCTTACTCGCTTTAAGCGAGGTGGCCAACACTGCCTGGTTCTTCATCTCTGAGCTAAACCTCAGGCGGTGTGTTTACAGGCATCACAGCTGTGCAGTCAGATGATGTTTTTTACCGACTCACTCGTGAAGAAGTAGACCCACCTGTGGGGTTCCCTATGGAGCTGAGCAGTCGTACACTTAGACTTTTCAGAATCCCCTTTGACTCCGTGTGTGCGGCAGCCACAGGAAACACACACACACTAATCCCCCTACAACAAGCCTGACCCTTTGTCCAGTTGAGATGTTTTATGCATCGTTTGGCTCCTTCTTTCGCACTGCCTGAAAAGAAGGTCCGGCGACACCATGAATGGATGGAGAAATAAGAACAGCAAAGGAGAATAACTTGGAGAGAGGGAGGGAGAGATGGTAGGATAAAGAGAGGGGGGGGGGGGGCGGCGAAATTAGTGGCAAATGTGCCTTAATTTATCGTATCTGTCCAGAAGCTGTCATCTGGCTACAATAGAGGAGCTGCTTTATGGCCCAGAGGCTGTAGCTGACTCAATGCAGAGAGGGGAGAGAGGAACTGCCAGAAAGACACGGAACAACGGAGTGAGAGTGAGGAAGAGAGAAGAGAAGTGACCATGCTTCTATTTTAAACTCGGAGTGCTGTCGAAGGTTGTAGGTAGGGTAGTGGAGAAAAAAAGACAGAGAAGAAAAAAAAACGTCTTGGTATTCACAAAAGGCTTTTTCTTTTCTATTAACAGCCCCTTAATGGATCTTTTAATGGAAAGTGCGTGGAACTAGAGGGCTTACCATTTCTGATGACATTTCAAATGCTGAAATGTTAAATGGTAACAAGTTTATTCAATTTTGGGGATGATGCGGTCAAATCCTCTTAGTGATGATAAAATCATGTCAAAAATGGAAAAAAACTTTGAGGATGAAGTTTTTATCGCTTGACACAGCAATCAGCTTAAAAGGGTTTCAGACAGAATGTTCAGGCACAGTGATGGAACCAAGATGAAGGTCTGGTGCTATGTGAGATAAAACGTGATGTAGAGAGCTGTAGAGATCTCATTTCTTTGAAGTGGCCCACTCTTTTTTATGTGCGTCGAATGTGAAGCCAAACTGCGCAATCCCAGAGCAAAACGGCCCTAATGGCCAAGCATGCAGGAGCCAGGCCAGAACTCTACACCAAGAGCATCATTATCAGTGGAACTATAAAAAACGTTGAAAGTTCCATTTGATCGGCTCTTTGTTCCAGATACGAGAAGAATGTGTTAAACCTCTATTCAAAATGACTTGGATGGTGTGTGGATCCGTGTTTGCCCAACACTTGCTGTATACAGTTCACTTAATCCCCACATACTCAATCTCTTGGGTCTCATCTGGAGAAGAGACCTACTTAAATACCAATCAGAAAACAAACGCAAATTATCCTACTGTGTGTGTCTGCTGTATTGCTGAGTTTTTCCACTGCAAAAAGAAACAAAGTAAAGGTTGTCCTTGGCACTGACTTCTAAGTAAGATCAGTCATGATTCCCACCAGCCTTTGGGCACTGTGTGTGTGTGTGTGTGTGTGTGTGTGTGTGTGTGTCCTCACAGATTGGGCCTGGGATGGTGTTTGCGCCCCAATATTTGCTCAAAACATGTTTTGACTTGGGCTGTCAGTTTAGCATTTGAATCAAAACTCAGGCAAACTCAATTTTCTCAGGCAGCCACAGTCAACTCCAACGACGCAAGAAACTTATACAGTTTTTCCCAGCTCTATATGAAAGGCAAGTTATAAAAGCCCACTTAACGCTCAGTCACAAGTTTTCTTCTTCTTCTTTTTTTTTTTAAAGCACCAGATAAAAACACCTTTGGGCTTCGCTCTGGCAGGGCAACCATATGGCACTCTCAGCCAGCCATGCATGACAACAAGCCGGCGACGTGCCAGCGTCTGGGGTTGAAAAAAGAGCGCCGCTCTCACGCGGACCCACACACAAATGAAAATAAGCGACTCACAGATGACTGCCTAACGCTGCTGCAGGACAAGTGTACCATGCGCTGAATGTGCACTGAACGGAGACTGAGGCCAGGTTTCCTGTTGGCTGGGATAAGAATCGCACCCGAAATAGCTCATATGGCCAGCCCCAAAACAATAAGCGCTCATTGTTTAGAGCTTAATGTCAGGATTATAAATACGATTATCTTAATAGTAAGATCTAATCTGTAAATCCCAGCATTTATCACAGAGTAACCTTTAGTTTTTGTCTCCACACTAAACAGGAGTGGCTACCTTACAGTAATACACCAATACAACACATGACTTGCTAGCATTCACAGTCAAAACTAATTTGTTGTTAGGCATTGTCATGTCTGCTGAGAGGTAATGACCTGTCTGTCGCTCTGCTGTATTCCAGTGAGGTGTGGCTCAGTATAGAGGTGTGATCTTGGCATTTAGAGAGTAAATCATCAGCGCCTTTCCGGGGTGTGTGAACCACAACAGCTGGTAATATACCGGTAATTTGTTGGGCAACAAGACGAAGCAACAGTCTCGTCACTCACCGTCACCTGCAGTCTAGCCAGTTATAACCAACGAGCAACGGATCCAGTTCATTAATTTCATCTTGATTAATTTCAATTTAATTCAATTGTATTTACTTATCTTGATTCATTTCAATATAATTCAATTGTATTACTTATAGAACATCATTAACGTTGTTTTAAGGAACCCAATCTGACCCTGATTTGTACTCGAGTCAGCTGCTTAGTGTGTAAGTAAAGCTGAAATAGGAATCCAGAGACAAGCATAGTAGGTGTAACGGATAGCTTACATGAGTAAACAAACAACCTTTCACAACCTTTTCCATGCCACTCCCTAAATCTAGCAGGAGGTAAAGTGTTGCATGACAAGGTGGTGGTAGAACAGGCTTATGTTCCCTGAAGCCAGACATTAGAACAAAGCTTACTTCATTGTCTGCGTGTGGCGTGAATGCTTGTATTATCTGGAAGAGTGACAAGTCAAGATTTAAGCATTTTTCTACCTCTGGCTTTCTATGGTAGGCATAGAGATCAGGGACAGGCTGGATTTTCAATTAATGTAATCCTGTCCAACAGAAAGAGATTGAACTACGAAACAAAATCACAAAATGTATCCATTAGTCCATCCATTAATGATTCATTTTTTCAGCTCTTCTTTTCTAATTTTTTTTCTTTGTCTCCCCCCGTGCCCTTTAGGTGGTGATGTCTGAGGAGGCCGAACTAAGGGAGTGCAATGAGGCCTTTGAGTCAGAAGAGGGCGACGTTGACCCATTTCTGGAGGACGAGGAGGAAGAGGAGACGGAGAGCAGCCGGGAGATGATGGAGAGACTCAGAGAGCTGGAGGTGAGCTGGGAGGGAGGCTGGAGTGGGTCATGTTTAACACATGGAGAGGGGGCGCACATACAGCCTCAGATGTGTGCAGTAGTGCATAGAGGCCCTGATTTACGGAAGATTTGCAATTGCAGAGTCTATGTCAACGACAAGAAATACCCAAACTGGTGCTCATTCAAATTGCATAGTCCTAATTACACCATGTTAGATTATCATCATGCCTTTGAGGTTGTACCACCTCAGATCTATATTCAGTCAAGTAAAGTATCCGCAAGTCAGACCATTGTGTATTCATTAGAAACCAAAGCATCCACGTGTCTGTATAGTAGATGCTCATTCAATTCCATTGATCAAATGTAAAAGCGACACTGGGGTGAAGATAAAGGTCAGTTGTATTTATACCTATGTTTCCAGAAGTGCATTGTGCCACTGTCCGGTGGGTCTTTGTATTCTGTGCGGTTGTACAATACAAAGGATTGTTCTCTTCACAAGGGATTTCCACTCTGTACATCTCTCCCTGAACTATACCAAATCCATCAGAGTTAAAATACATTCATAAATAAAGCAACTACCAATACCAATGATACTGGGTGAGATTAGTTTCTATAGAAGACTAATGTGATGACTGTTCTAATGGTATGAATCTGGACTACTGCACAGATAGACCCTGACATTTCAGTATAGCAATCACATGATTCAAGCCTTAATGCAATTTATCAAACAAGAAAATCATGTAATGTCAGAAAAACAATTGGATTTCAACAACAGAAGATGTAATTTAAGAAAGTTTTAGCTTCTTTGGACCTCAGAACCTGTCATCACACTTAATTAGCCTCTCCTCGTCTTCACATCCTAGATAAGGATGGTTTTTAACAGTGTCTCTGCTGTCTAGTCAAAAAAAGACCTGTTAATAGATGCTGTGAAAATCCCCTCATAAATAGCACTGACACATCATGTATTTTCTTTAATGCTGTTCAGCCTTTGGTAAATCAGGTTTTTTCAGGGTTTGTCAGCTGAGAATTGCATTGTCTATTTGCAGTGCTATCAAAGGTTGTGCGAGGTTGGAAAAAATATTACGAGGAGGTCAAAAGGTTAAGCCCCCAGACAATATGCACTTAAGAGCTACAGCGCTAAGCACACGGGTCCAGCAGCAGTAGTTGTTTGTTTGTAGGGCTACAGACTTATTCCATCAGGAACCAGTCAGGCTCTTTCCTCCATGCCCTAAGGTATGTTTGTTGTGCTGGCTAATACTGCCACCACACTCCGAGAGAAAGATAACCCAAAACCAAAGCACCCTCTTATAGAAGCCTAATTCAGCTTGACTGTTTGGGTTTGAGAACACAACTAGCTGCCAGGTCTAATGGCTGAGACAGGTCTACCCCTGATCTGAAACTGTTTCCACAGCTATGTCTGGAGGAGCAAGGGTATGGGTTTATTTCCCACGTAGCTTTCCTGAGAGCCAACAACATTTCCTTTCACTTCCCTCACAAATCCCTCAGTGACTTCGGAATTCTGCCTTCGAAATGACTAAATGCGAATGAAGTGAGGGAATTCTTTGGGTAAATACTGAAATTCAGTCATGGGATAAGCATTGATGGCCATACGCTCACTGCAGTGGTATGTGTTACCAGGGACACACTTGTGTGTGTGTAGGAAGGGATACTATCGCAGATGAGCAAGTGGTCTCTTAGTCCACAAGAGGGCACTCTCTCCTCACGAATATCTCTCATAACACACACACACACACACACACACACACACACACACACACACACACACACACACACACACACACACACACACAAATAATTCAATTTCTCTGCAGTAACAAAGGATGCATGTCAGTTATTGTTTTTACAATCTTCATATTTTACTATATTCCAATTCATATATAGTTATATCGTACCTTTCAAATTATCAAATGTTCTCAAAAACTCATGACACATTATTTTTCAGTGACAGAAATGACACACATGTGAGGCACCTTTCACATAGCTGCCTGTTGTGCTGGAGTTGGAGTTATTTGACACAGAGGGATGGCATGCTGATAGTACTTTGCCATTCGCGACAGACATGTTTTCAACATGATGTTTTCAACATGTTGCTACTGCTCTCTGGTGGCTTTCAGTGGGAAGATCATCCGCTGCTAGTGCAAATCTAAGTAAATCAAGTAAATCTAATAGAATTATCACTGAATCATATTGAAACTAGGTTTTATTGCATTTGAGTTCATAATGACGAATTATACAAGTATTTGGTACAAGTTAAAGCATTGAAAAAGACGTGGCTTAACCTGGATGTTCACATTGCACTGGGTTGTACTGCAGTGTTTTATAACAGTGCCATTTAAACCTTTTCACTTACATAGAGGGCATCTGTGAGGTTTATCACGCTTTGGTGATTCTGCCCTTTCTATAGCAGCGGTCACCAGTATGTGTGTGTGTCTGTGTGTGTGTGTATATATGGGTAAATGTGTGTGTGTGTGTGGGTGTTATTCTGTGTGTGCCTTTGGAGAGTACGAGCACTGCATTTCACAGTGACAGATGTCACAGCTGACTAGTTCGCCGCTAATTCAAATCTGTTTTGCTTAACCTTTTCATTTCAGCTCCCTCTCCCTCTCCCTTGCTCCATATTTTTCTCTCTCTTCCAACCAACCTACCTTCCTCACTTTATGCAACAATCCCTCATGGCTGAATGATGGTGCGGGCCAGTCGTTAAGTGCTTGAGTTGAAACCTTCATTGCTGTTCCACTCTCTCTCTCTTTCTCTCTTTCTTTCTCTCTCTCTCTCTGTCTCTACTGCACTCACCCCCTCCCATCACAAGAGTACCTGCCAAAGGTTTCCCAAACATTATCAAAACTTTTAAAGCACTCTTAAACTAACCCTCTTCCTGTTGCTTTTCTCTCACCTGATTGCACACACACACACACACACACACACACACACACACACATACACACACACACACACACGCACACACACACACACACACACACACACACACACACACACACACACACAAACACACACACACACACACACAAACATACACACTCCACTTGGATACATACACACTTACACACTGTTTCTCTCTCTCTGGTCCACTACTCTCTTGCTTTCTCCTTCTTTCCTGCACTTTCTCTTTCCTACTCTGCATCTTTTTTTGGTTCCCCTCCCTCTCTCTCTTTGTTGACCTCTTTCTCTCTCCTTTTCTCTCCCTCTCTCGCTCTTTCTCCCTCTCTCTGTCTCACTCCATCATCCTGGCAGGGAACCAGTAGAGTGCTCTGAAATGCTCTCCTCCTCCTCCTCCAGAAGGCTCTTCCATATGCATGCTGTTGTAATATGCTCAACACTTGCTGTTCTCACGGCCGGCTCCAAAACCCACAGAAGCCCGCAGGAAGCACAGAGAGGGGAGGGGGATGGTGACTGATGGAGGGGGTGGCTGAGAGTGGAAGATGGGTCTGAGTGGGGTAAATGTTGTGGAGGGGAGTCTGTGAGGGGCAGATGTTGTGGATGGGGGGGCTGAGAGGGGCAGATGTTGTGGAGGGGGGGTGCTTGGGGGTTGCTGGGGGTTGAGGATCCAGGGTGTGTGGTGGTGAGTAGGCAGGGGCTTTTCTCTCAGTAAGCCTGGTAACCGGAGCCCAGTGAGCCAAGCTGCACACGATCACCACTTACAGAGGTGAAGATTCATAAACAAACAGCCAGAAGGCTGGAGGCTCTTTGAGTGTGACTCATGGGTACAGACACACACATACACACACGCTTGCACAGACACACGTATACACATATGTACTCAGGCAAGCACTGACAGGTGGTTGGAGACACTCTCTTTAACACCCATCCACCCATCCAGATACAGTCACCAATGACACATATACTCACACATACATCTATTTGTAATAATGCATACCCATTGACACACAGCCATACACACTTACGCAAACACAGTCATCCTTGAAGTTGCGGATGAATGTGTGATGTGTGAGTAAACGCATGAGAGGGAAGCAGAACCTCACCCATTGCGTGCAGCGTGATTGCCCTCTGCTCATCCTCTGCTGATTGGACCTAAGCCTACCCCCCCACCCCACTTTTCCTGACGCATTGAGAACCCCCCCCCCTTTCCTTTCTTGAATTAGATCTGTATTTAGCAAAGATCTTTAGTGAATACAACCCATGGAATGCTGTTATTTGTTGGATTTGCCTGGGAGTCTGACATCATATCAGACTAGTCTTATAGCTGCTTTCATGTGGATGCCCACTGTGAGGGCGGAACCTTCGATATCTTTTACTCTCTATAATCTGTGTCTAAACATTGTGTAAATGCAAACACCTATACGAACATATACATTTAGACGTACACAAACACACACACACACAAAAACAAGAACACACACAAGCATTTGTACACACACTCACAAGCACGGCGCCTTGTGCACTAATTCAAATCGACTCTGTCGCCTGTTCCATCCTGCCACCAATGATTTCTAAAGGAAGATGGTCAGTGAAGTGCTTCCACCAGCCTCTATTTGATTTTCTCCTCCGCTCTACTCGAAAATGCACCCAGACAAGCAAATCATGAGGCGACTCTGCTCCCCAAACAATTAAGACCTGGATCGATGCTGGAAGGGGAACACAGCGGTCTCTTTTGCTATTGTATAGTAGTGGGTAGTCACTTAGGAGGAGGGGGTGGTGGGGATAGGGGACTGTTTTTTGGAGAAGGGTAGATATTTGTTATTCTTTAAAATTGAAATGGAGAGCAAAGACATTTCCCATTGGGCTGTTTACTAAAGTAAGCGTGGGTATCACTCACGTTAGGATACGCTCTTCGATCGCTGTTCCTTAAACATGCACACACACACGCACACACACACACACACACACACGCACACACATACTGCCTCTGTGTGATTATGATGGCTGGGAAGCAAGTGACCCTGTGATGGGTTGTTCCGTGGACATGAGAAAGTTACAAAAAGGATAATATAATAAAGATTCTTTCTGAAATGCTTTCTTTGTTTGATTTTTTATGATACCTCCTGTCGTCCAGTCCCTATGTCTTATTCTCTCTGTTCATTCCCCTTTGTCTTGCTTTCATCTTACCCCATTGATCTCTCCGTTCACTTTTTTCTGATTCTCTCTCTCTCACACATTTTTATAGGCTGAGAATTCGGCCCTTGCTCTCGCAAACGAAAGCCAGAGAGAGGCGTATGAGAGGTGCCTGGACGAGGTGAGAGATTGCATGACTTGTCTTGACTTGATCACATTTAAAGTTGATTTTATGGCTCGCCTATACAATGTATTGTTGTCATTCACAGCTTCACAATTTGAACAATACCTTGTTTGATTTTATAGGTTGCCAACCATGTGGTGCAGGCCCTTCTAAACCAAAAGGTACAAATGAATGTTCAATTATATTACCTTGACATAACATTTTCCTGGGTAATACTTATTTCTGTGTCTGTGTGGGCATATTATTTGTTACAATTTATTGATAAAGTAAACAGTTTTGGTGGTGCGCGTGTGTGTGTGTGTGTGTGTGTGTGTGTGTGTGTGTGTGTGTATGTGTGTGTATATGTGTGTGTGTGTGTGTGTGCTTGTTTGTCTCAGGACCTGCGGGAGGAATGCATAAAGCTGAAAATGCGTGTCTTCGACCTGGAGAGGCAGAACAGGACGTTGACAGAGCTCTTCACACAAAAACTCCACACACACCCCAATCCCCTTCAACAGGTAAGGTGGATTACACACTCCCACAGACACTCACACACACACACACACACCCACAAGTATGCCCAATGTATTGCATTAAGCTCTCACAATGGTTTGTGGAAGTGCAATACCAGCAACTTCAATGCTAGTGCACCATATATACAATGATGTATTTAGGACCCACAGTAATGCAAGGTAACCTCTTGCATACACTTTGTGATA
Organism: Sprattus sprattus; assembly: GCF_963457725.1. Taxonomy (NCBI): domain Eukaryota; kingdom Metazoa; phylum Chordata; class Actinopteri; order Clupeiformes; family Clupeidae; genus Sprattus; species Sprattus sprattus. The sequence goes on along the minus strand of NC_137908.1, from coordinate 13,862,174 downwards.
TGAGATCCCATCGAGCAATGTAGCTGAATTATCATGAGTCAAGTTGGTCACATGGTGAACACACACACACACATCCCGTCTCCCCCTGTGAAGATCCCTAATCTCATGCATGGCATTCATCCCACTTCTGACAACAGCGTAACAAATGCGTTGCCTCAACCGGACACGTATCTGCGCTGAACCAAAGGTGCTCCCATGCTTTCTGTTTGGGCTGACACCACATACCTATGTAAGCTCAATACAGCAACTGACAGGAATCTTGTTAGCATAATCGTGTGTGTCGGATAAGAGCAAACGCTGACGGAAGGCTAGTGTGCAAGATACACTCACACGCACTCACACACACATTTCTGATATGATACTTGGGGTTGTAAAAAAAGACATTTGTGTTGGTGCCTGTGCTGTTGTGTTATCATGTAGGTCTTACGCTGATGTATTTAGTCATGGGTTATTGAGGCACTGCATTTCAGGGCTCTGTTGAAGTCAAACGGTGTGACTCAGACAGAATTCACCAGCTGTTTTACCTCCACTCGGGCGTCCTGTGAGCCTGCTAATGAGAAAAACAACTGGGGCTTGAAGCTTTCATTTTTGTTTTCGTTTATTCATAAGGCATCATCAGGCTGCTGGTTCATCTGCCTGTGAAATCAGTGCCGCCAAAATAGCTTCCCCCCATCTCCTCCCTATTCTTCCTCACCAACCTGTCCTCTGTCCTCTTTTCCTCCCCATGAGAGGAGAGGTCTGGTTGAAGTCATCACAGCGCGCGTGACTGCTGTGCATACCCAACTCTTCAGAATTTCCTCTACCACTGCACTCCCCCTTTTTTCTGCAGTTTTCCAATATTGCAATTTAGTCACCGCCTCACTCCTCGAGTCACAAAGGAGAACCACATGGCACTGTTCCGTGCCTGCCACGCGTATCCTCCTTAACAGAACAAATGTCCCAAAATTAGGGAGGCGGGTTTTTCGCGGGAGGGGAAATCGCTGGGCAGCTCGATCCTCAGCCTCAGAGCTGTCACGGTGATTCGGTTAACCACCCGTTGCTACGGTGATTGTTTTTCTGGGGAGCGGGGATGTGACTCTTTGGTGACGGTTATTTGTGGGTCTGCAATTCAGTGGTCCAGGCAATCTGTTATCATCACATGTGTGGGTACCCAAATAATAAATGATGAAATGAGGCATTTCTTTTAAATTCCCATTCTCCAAGCGTGGCTTGATTTTAAGCACTTGCACACTATATATAGGCTTATATGTCATTATGTATAAAGTTTTGTTATTTTTATAGTGGTCATGTAAACAAATGGGAATCAGTGTGGTTGTTATTTCTATCGCTCTCTGAAGACCTTGATGGTGTATCATGTGCAAGAATTCCCTGGGGAAACAGTGACAGGAAGGCCTCTGCTCTTTGATATAGCATGAAATGGCTAGAGGTCATTTTGGTTATTTCTTTGAAATGTGTGATACTAGGCCTTTTTTCCAGCTCTCTGGTTCACTCTCTGTCTCTCCCTCCCATGGATTCTCTCTAACCTTTGGTTTTTGGTCTCATTCCATTCACTGCTCTGTTCTCTAGTAGGCTCAGTGTTTTCATCTTCATCTCTCTCTCTTCTCCCCACTGCCTCTCCTCTTTCTGTGATGCCCTCCATATTTATGTTTACTGTAAACTCCTTCTCTTTTCTGTTTATCTCTCCTTCGCTCCTCTCCTCATGCCCTCCTCCCTCTATCTCCTCTTGTGGTATTGAGACAGGTCTTTTCTCTCTCTCTCTCTCTCTCTCTCTCTCTCTCTCTCTCTCTCTCTCTCTCTCTCTCTCTCTCTCTCTCTCTCTCTCTCTCTCTCTCTTATCAGTAGCATTAGTATTCCAGTGGCCTCACTTTAGAAAGAAAAGGAGGTAGAGAGTGGGGTGGAGGTGGGGGTGGGGCTTGGCTGAGAGTTAACAGAAAGAGTTTGAAAAGAAGTGAATCTTGAAGAGAAATCTTGATGCGGCCTTTAATCTAAACAAATTCTGACTGTAATTGCCAGGAGGGTGAAATGGCATTTTTCTATTACATTGAATGGAGATGGAAACTGTCCCAGACTGCCCCCACTCTGTCCATCACTCTGCCATTCATGAAGTGGATGGATGCATCTCTTACCAGAGATAATAGCGCACTCCCCCCCCACCGCCACCCCCTCCACACACACACACACACACACTACTGTTCCCCCCACCCCCCCTCTCTCTATCTGCTTCCTCCTGGCTTGCATTTATTTGGAGACTGCATAAGAATGTGATGCTATCTTGCCAGCCCATGCAATTTAATTACTTTAGGTCAGGATTGGGCTGAAAAGTGGTCGGTGCGCCTGGGCAAATGCAATTTCTCCCGGATTTTTGTATTTTTTTAATGTAGGTTAGTCAGAGTATGATGGATAGCATTGTTATCGATGCCGTTGTTTAGTATATTTGTGTTTGTGTGTGTGTGTGTGTGTGTGTGTGTGTGTGTGTGTGTGTGTGTGTGTGTGTGTGTGTGTGTGTGTGTGTGTGTGTGTGTGTGTGTGTGTGTGTGTTCGGTGTGTGTGTGTGTGTGTGTGTGTGTGTGTGTGTGTGTGTGTGTATGTGTGTCTGTGTGTGTGTGCAGTTGTGTGTTTTGGTTGGTTATGTTTGAGTGTTTGCATGTCTTTCGTTCTCTTAAGAATTTGTTTATGGGGCACATATTGCCATACTTTTGCTTCCTACCCAGGCTGTCTACACTCAGTTGGAATCGCCTGCTGTTTTCATGACAGCTCTAGTTTCCACAGCCTCTCCCAAAGGGCGTCTGAGTACAGAAGAAAATGTTTTCACAAATTAAATTGAAACAAACATACCAACCAATTACGCTCAAGCGTTCTCAAGACCACTCAATTTACCCCGGCCCAGATGGTCCCATTGTAAATGCCTTACCTGCAACATCTCCGAAGATGTCTGCAGATTGTTTAAATGGCACGTTTGTCTGAACAACCACCCAATGTCTTTCACTCTTTGCAGTTGCCATCGGTGACTCTTCTAGAGCACAATTTGGAGGCCACGGTGACGAACACAGAGAAGATGGTAGCATCTCACTGCCAGGGAGAAGCCAAGGTGAGTTGTTTGTTTTGAGGCTCAAATGCACAGACACTCCAAGATTGCACTCTAAACACCAACACAATTACTTTGTTTTAATCTAAACCCAGTAAATGAATGGATGGATGGGTGGTTGGTTAGATGGAGGAATGATTGGATGGATGGATGGATGAATGAACGAATGGAAAGAGCAAAGGCTGTCAATTCGACTGTCTGCAAACAAAGTGCTTCACATACATTGAAAAGGAAACATCTCATTCTAAATGTGATGTACACTGGGGATAAACTTCTTCAGTCTGCAAGTTCATCTCATGTCCTCAGTATCCATAGCACTGGCTCATGCTAATCTGCTAATATATGCTAATGATATGAAGGAAAACGTTCACTGCTAGGTCACCATGTAGCTTCCTCTTGGAAGTTAACCTTTGTAGTGATACTGTTCTAATGGAGGCTTAAAATGTTTAAGTGTTCAGCCCTGTGTCTATCTGGCTTACTATCAGAACCTACTGCAGTAATAGATCTCAGACAATGACAGAGAGTTTGATGTACACCATCCACACGGTTGGTGTTTCTGTTATTGCCCCCTCTAAACCTCTCTCTTGTTTTATGTAGCACTCACATTCCCATCCCCATCCTCCACCTATGACCAGTCCCTTCAAATGATAATTAACTTGTATAAAATTGTCCTGTTGTTATTATTGTTAGCGAGGCTAAGTATCCCTGTCCACGGTGAGCGCCTCTCTTCATCTCTGTTTTTTTCCCCTGTCCATTTTAAATGACCCAAGCTGCGTGCTGCCTCATAGCCTGAGGAGAAAGTGCTCTCTCCTGCTGACAAATGTCCTATAGCACCGAGAGAAGGGGACACACATACAATCATTGCAGCCCTAAAGTCCACTGATTGCTTTCTCTGAGTGGATTGGGGGACAGCTGTCAAATTGAATATAGATTTTTTTTCATCCCCTCGAAACACAGAAGACACTCCATCCGTCCTTCATCTCTCATCCGTTTGCCTCTCCTGAGCTGATCACACCCTCCTGTCCCTCTCTATCCGTCCAGTGCTCTATCTCCTCCTCTCATCTCTTAATTTACCTGAAAAGTTCAGGCCTACGGTCCATTTCTGTGCTATTTTTATACTACACATTTTTCACATTTACTGAAGGGTAGATTACGGGTTCTAATGCCTAAAGCACCACTACACATGGATGCTCAGATGGGCCTTTGTTAGCTTCTCTGCATCACCTCGAAATCAAGTCCAAGCCAGCAACTCTCCAATGTGACCCGTGTGGGATCGTAGGCTCTAGTCAGCTGGATAAATCATCATTCCGAATCATCAATTTCATTACCTTCATGACCTCTTCAATCGAGATATCGGGCACCAGATATAGATTTGTCATATTGACATGCTGTTTCCTTGAGGGTATAGCACTGAGGTACAGCACACATTTAGTGAGCTGCTAATCCACAGAAGCCTTGCAGCATTGTTTTTACTGTCCCCCTCACTCCACTCCCTCCCTACCCTCTGTCTTAATTCAGTAATCCCCGTGGGCTCAAAAGCCAGTGATGGCTTTTAAGAGATTGGCTTCTTTAGCCTCGGAAGGTTGGAGTAGGGAGAGGGGAGAGTGCCCTGAGTTTCTCTCTGTGTATGCGTGGGTGTGTGTGCGTGTGTTACAAAATTAATTGCTTCTTTAATTAAAGATAAAGCTGGTTCCTCAGGATGGACCAGCCATGTGAATCCAAAGTAACTCTCCATGGTTCGCTTCTGTCTTCCTTCCTCCCCCTTTCATTCACTTCCTCATGTGTGGAGGAAGGGGTCACCCTCAAAATGACTCTGTATTAATAATCTGTTAGTTTGCTTGAATGCTGAGCAGAGGATTAGTCATCCGTTGGCCTTTGTGAATGTCTTAATCATTCTGATCCTGACACCAAATGGTAGCCCTGCCTTTATTTGCTTGACACAAACTTTTGGGCTTTATCTCTCTGTGTTAAATGAACACACTAAAGTGAGACACTTTAGAGAAAAACCTGTCTGAAATCCTTGTTGAGCGCTTTAGTAGCTAGGTAATTTCATGCACCATATTCTCACACCACTATTCTTATCTATTTATTATGTATCCACCAAATGATGTAGTCTTCCCTACTGACTACTGTCTAAGAATCTTTCAAAGCACTGATAAACACATTTAACAAAACGGTCTATGCTGCACATATCAGTACAAGTTAATGCTAATATGGCTGTCTTTGTTACTTGTACAGAACAATGGTGATCGCACACAGAATGGTACCCCAAGCCAAGCTCGAGGTCCAGCCACCTCCATGGACGCCCTGTCTCCGTTCTTCAAGAAGAAAGCACACATCCTGGAAGTCCTTCGCAAGCTGGAGGAATCCGACCCGCTTAAGTTCCACCCCTCATCCTGCCTCTCGTCCTACCATGACATGGGCCAGACAGTGTTTCTGGGAGATTTCCCGGGGACCTCCGTCTCCCGTGCACCTCATTGCAGGCACTCCAGCTCTGACTCAGACATCCACGAGTATGCCAGTGTCGAGGGGGCACTTCAGGATGACCGCAGTAGAGGACATGGGGGCTGCCCATCCTGCCGGCTTCTCACTCAGAAAAGCAGCCTGGACAGCCTGTTAAGGGGTACACCAGGACACGGTGGTTCTTTTGCTGTTGCCAGTGCCATTGGTCTGCCAGTTCGAGAGGAAAGTGTCAGTGGGCAGATATGGGTAGAGAGTCATCAGCAGGGGGCATCAGCAGGCGCTCCTGATCCACATGTCATCATTCCCTCCCTGGAGAGCACAAGCCATCCCTACACACACAGCACACGGACAGATGGTAGAGTGGTGTGTGGGTCTGTGTCAGAGGCCTCTGATCAAAGCCAGGAGCCAGGTGATGAGGTCAGGAGTCTGCAGCATCATAAAGATAAAGCTGTAGAGAAGTTGTCACTACGGAAATCTTTGTCCAGAGGTTCTGACACCACTCTTCAAGCTGAAGATGGAAAACACATTGAGGCACCACTGTCCCAGAGCCAGGATCAAAGCCAGTTGAGCAGTAGCGCCGAACAGGAGTGCTGTTACCTGGTGGTGGACACTGATGCTACTGTGAAGGATGTGGAAGAATGTGAGGACGCCGAGAAGGTCTGCAATGGGGTCTACTTCTCCTCCAATGAGACGTCTGTATCCAAGAAAGTGGCTGTGGATTCCTATTCCCCAGCTCCAGTGCCGGAGAGGATCAGCTCAACACCTCCACAGCCACAGCAGCAATCCTCTGGGAAAAGCAAATTTGCACTCAGCCCCACCTCTCCGCCCTCATGCCTTAGTGAAGCCAAGCCCTCCCCGATCTCCTCCCCATCACGGCTGCTCAAGTTCCTCAAGATCCCTGCAATCGGAGAGCGACCTCAAACTGCTCAAGCCTTACGCCTCAGTCCCCAGCTTACACGTAGCTCCAAGATCCCCTGCCGGAACAACAACTACGAGGTTTACCACTCACCTGTGATGTCCCGCAAAGCCACCACCACAGAGAGGGAAAAGATTTCCTCGTCCTCATCCTCTCCCAAAACGGACACTTACCCTGGCACACATTCTGCACCCACATCACCCCCAAAGCCGGATGAGAACCTCTGTTCCCCTATCCCTGTCAATGAGGTAAGCTATAGTAGCCACTCGGCACCCAAGCCTAACCGAACCTCTAAAGGGGCACTCCCTTCATCGTCTCAGTCACAAAGGAACTCTCAGAAGGTACCCCACTATGAGAATGTGTCCGACCTTGCCGCATCCAACGGTTTGCCGCAGTTCATCCCATTCTCCCAAAGAGAGGGAAGCACCACGGAGAAACAGAAGAGGAACACGTGTGACGACAAGTTGCTCAGTCCTCCTTCTAAGAATTCAGATTCATCCCCAGCCACCGGCGACTCCCCCTCAGAGTCTTCTGATGAAGAGGAGACTGATACCGAGAGTCCTGTGTGGCACAAACCCCATCAACACTTCAGCTTGCCTTCCTCCTCATCATCTGCCTCCAGCAAGGCCCAGAGAGTCTCCAGTTACTCCAGCATGAAGGACAGGCCACAGGAGAGAATCGCATCCGAAGCTGTTCAGCCACAAACTGTTGAAGTTGTCCAGTCAGCTCACCCAACAGGCTCCAGAAAAGGAGACCAGCCCCCATCACTGCCCAAAAGGACGGTCTCTGTCAAACCCCAAAACGAGACCAGTCATCACCCTTTCAAAGAACGGCTGGCTGCCCTCGGGAAGCTGAAGAGCAACGAGGATCTTCACCAGCCCATGGATAAGAAAGAAGCACAGTGCATTGTAGGTAGAGCACCTGCATCCTCTGCCCCAGGCAATAACGAGCGAAGCAAAACTGCTGAGCGACAAGGCGACCGCAATGTGGTTGAACATAGGCACTCAAAGTATACTGATTCTTTGGACGGAAAACCTTACCCCAAAACTAGCTTAGCAGGCTACACCAAGTATCCTAGTACATGCCATGAAGTAAGCCCCAAGTCAGCAGTAGCAACAGGACCTGCCAGCAAAGGAGAATTAGAAACTTTCTCTCCAAGGGTATATGTTGCCAAATCTGAAGGCCCGAAGATAAAAATGGGAATGTCATCCTCGACTGAGCCCCATGTTGTGATGCGTAGTTACGGAAAATGCCAAGTTCCGTCAAACCACCACAGCAAAACTTCTCCAAGTCCCCAGAGCAGTCCAACCAAGGTCCTGTCTAAGTCACCCTCGAAAGCTGGTCAGGCGTCTTCATACCCCCGAGGGATGAAGCCTGCTCATGATGATCGTGGCCAGGCACAGAAACACCCTGCTCGTCCAGAGGACAAGTCCAAGCTCACTGCCAGCAAGAAGAAGTTTGTCCACGCTGAGAGCTTCCCGCCTCCTCCTCCTCCCAGGCCTCCTGTCGAAACATCCGCAAGCACACAGTCGCTGGAGGAGAAAAAGCCTCTCGCGCCCCCATCTGGCCCTCAGTCAGCCATTGAGCAGAAAGTGATGCGTGGAATCGAGGAGAACATGCTTAAGCTCCAGGAACAGGACCGCACCCAGATAGTGGAGACCAAGCAGAAGACCTCCAATGGCATTGCCAGCTGGTTTGGCCTGAAGAAGAGTAAGCTGCCAGCCCTCAGCCGCAAGCCAGAGATGTCCAAACTCAGGCTCAACATGTCGTCGTCGTCCTCATCGGTTTCCTCCGCAGCCAACAAGGACTCCAAGGCAGGCCCAAGGAAGGTGGTAGAAAGCCTAAACATCTCTAAGTTAATGGAAAAAGCTGAAGATCTCAGAAAAGCCCTTGAGGAAGAGAGGGCCTACGTGAATGGGGTGGGCGTTGGAATGCCCCTTGATCGTACTGGGAGGGGACATTCATGCGAGGTGGTGATGGATCCAGCACAGGGACAGCTTTCCCTTATGTACCGTGGAGTGACCGCTGATAACTTCATGCAGCAGTTGCTAAACAGGTGAGTGGGGCTACATACAGTATGATTCGCCAGGGCTTTAGTGCCCCAGACCATGAGATGGAAACAGAAGCAACAGGCTTTTTTGTCACTGCATTCTAAATACATTTCAAATTTAATGCTGCTTTATCCACATGACTGTTTAGATAGAGTATTGGCAAGACTAGTATTTCAAAAGCCTTGCATTTCTGTTGTACTGTTCCAGGTTGTGAGATGCCAATAGAAGTAACATGATTTTTCTCTACAGGGTGGACGACAAAGGAGCCCCCACTTTTGGCATGGCTCACAGACGCCTCTCGTTTGACTCCAAAAGATCCCAACCTTCATTCCTCCACCAGAGGAATGGCATGAGCCACACAAAGAGTAGGGATGAGATGGACAAGGTAAGGCCATTCCACTCTATTAATAATGTTGTTCTTTATGTTACATTATTAGCCCCAGTAGTTACAAGATTCACTACTAATTTGTGATGTCAGTGCTCTATTTCTACTATTTCTATCATTTATGTTTTGCCACACTTATGATCAAAACAAAAGTGATTTCCTCTCACTTTTACAATTCTACATGATGGCGTTTAGGCATGTTTCCATTGCATATACACCAATACATTATGTTTGTATGTAAACAAATACCGGTAAGTATAATTCTCAGATAACAGTGTTCTGAGGCAGAGTATTACATTTCTATGTGAATAGCTGTCTGAATTTCAGTGCATTAGCTCTGAAACATAATATGTCTGTTTGTTTACTCCCTTTTGTTTAAGGGGCCAGACATGGTAGGTCGCGATGAGGTCATATCCGCCGAGAACCTGGCAGAATCCATGAGCTCCCAACACTTCACAGGTATCACCCTTCATACTAAATCTCTTCACCATAGTCTGATGAAGTGACCCTGTCTGCTTCTGCTCGCTAGCTGTGCTGTTGCGTCCACGGCTCATAACCTTATGGCCCTCGGCTCAAAACACATCACGGCCACCATCTCTTGTTAAGTTTTGACACAAATTGTAATTGCGTCTGCATCTGATTGATCTGGTCCCTCGAGGTCTGTAGCTCTGCCTGAGAAGAGGAGTATGAGGACATACTCTGCTGGTCGTTGGCTCTGCATTAATTTTTACCTTGGGGGACGTTTCACCTAATTCCTTCCTGGACTCACTACCAAGTGAATATATGGAAGTTGTCTGGTTGTTTAACAATTGAATGTACCTCTTCCAGTCCCTGTAGCAGACAGCTCTCATAAGGACCAAGTCAAAACTAGAATGTTGATAATTTGTGAATGTAGCTCTCTTGCCAATGCTTTAATCCAAGTAGTTGAATGCGAATTGAAATAGGGCTTGTCATTTTAAAATGTCTTTACTCTTGATATCACTGCAGCTCAACAATGTACTGTAAATTCCGAGATGAAAACGATGTCTGTGAATACATTTATTTGGAAGCAGTTTCTTAAAGTTTTAAGCTTTAAACTTTACAGCTCTTCTTATATTGATCAATATAATAATCTCTTTGTCATTGTCTTGTTTGTTGTCAACAGAGTACTCTTATGCTACAGTTTACATTCACTCATCACTTTCCATGTGGCCAACAGGTTCTGGAGCCTCCATGCGTACGCTAGACAGTGGCATTGGCACATTCCCTCTGCCCGACTATGCCAGCAGCGCAGCAGGCAAAAGCATCCCCAAGACAAAGCCTCACATGGAGCAAGGGTTTTCTGCTTCGCATGGGAAACACGGACCCCTAATGAAGGTTCCACGAAAGGCACGTACCCTGGAGAGAGAGCTGTCGTCCCTGGAGGAGGTGAACCCATCTGCCCTGTATGGCAGAGGCCTTGAGGGGAAAGGGCCCAGCATGCATCTCTCCAGCACCATCCACGAAGGTAAGCTTTAATGGAGAACCGTCATTCCTGTGCTCATCTGACATGAAGGCTAACTTTATAAGCTATATCATAACCATCATAACCATAGAAAGAAAAAAAGAAAGAAAGTGAATGAATGAATGAAAAATGTATTAATGATACTAAAAGAGAGTTTCAATTCCCATGTATTTATTTAAGGGACAGATTGGCCCCACTTATATATACATTTATCTGGATTGATGTACAGTATTTTAATCAATTTTTCCCTTTGGGATTGAGCCAAAACATCTTCAATAAATTGAAAGAATACAATGCTACAGCACTGAATGCCAAATTCACTCATTCCCCTTCAGTAATTTAATCTTTTTTTTCTCTCAGAATCTTAATTAAACAGCAAATTATGGTTTGGCCCTGATTACAAACTTGTATTATCCTAAAAAATACTGTATTTGAAAGGCATGAGCTCGCAACAACAGACTGATTACAAACTTGTATTATCCTTAAAAATACTGTATTTGAAACGCATGAGTTACCCCCCAACAACAGACTGGCCAATATGACTGTGTTGACTTTGTTGCTCCAATTTGTAGACATTGACACCTATGGGGCCCATATGCAAAATCCCCCAACTAAGAACTGGACCTTCCCCAACCTGAAGGGTTCAGCTGGTTCCACAGATGTCTATCTTGGTGTCCAGGGAGATCTGGAGCCATCTGCACAAGGAATGCCATCCAGAAGGGTAAGTCATCCCACCTTACAATTAGTCAGTTCATTGACACTTCCATCTTGTGACTAAGATTATAGTGAGTACAGATTGCTATTCAGTGCTCGTAGTTCCTTGGCACTAAATCCAATGTACTGACGTCACCAGCCATTTCAGCTGAGAGTTGAGTCAGACACTCGTCCTCCACAGTATGTCAATGTGTAGATTCCATACCCCTCACTGTGTCCATCAAAGGCTGAAGCTCTCTATGTGCTCAGTGCTAACAGTTTAGTCTCTGCAATGATTACAAGGCATAATGTCAAGAAAACTTGTGTATTTAAGTGACCTATACCTGTCATTGTTGTGAGCGTAATTCAGGCCTGAAATGACCTACATGTACACAATAAAAATCACAGGTGTTATCCACATCTGTAGTAAACGACAATCTATACTGGCAGTGATTGGGCCTCACTCTTGAATAACGTTAATTATTTTAGGCTATTAAATAGTCTATTCACATAACCAACTGGCATGTATGGATAATCTTCTCTTACGTTGTTATTGCTTTTTCACTTCACTAAAATGCATGCAGTACTTTTAAAGGGACACAAGTGTAATTGAAGTAGGACAATTCACCCACGTCGGTCATGCACGTTACTTTCCTAGTTACCTTTGTACCAGCCACATCTTCTGCTACTGACATTTTTCCTTTTTCTTGATTTAAATTGCTATTTGCTGCTCTGTGTTTTTCAATGATTGAAATCACTGCTCTGTTTACTGACATCAGACTACCTGAAGGACTTGAGCTATGGTTGTTAGTCAAAGGTGGGCTGTGTTTCAGGGCCTGCCTCTTCCTTTGCAAGGACTTGTGGTCTTATTTAACTATGAAGCAAGACTTTTAATATAAAATTGGAAATTGACTTAGAGGAGGGGGTTGAAGCTCACACTGGTCATTCTTGTTAGCACTGGTATCTTATACTCATCACTGGTTAGTACAGCACCTTGTACTGATCACTGGTTACTACAACTAGGGGGTACTTCAGTGACTGTTGCAGTCATTGACCGGTCAGTGCCATCATCAGCCAATATCTTGCACTGAAACTGGTTAGTGACCATAAGCACGAGCACTTGTCCCTGTTGCTCATGCAAGCATTATCATGATCTTATTTAAACTGTTCCTTCATTTTTCTGAGCTTACTTTAGCCTTTTAAAGTCTTTTAATAACATTTAGTCTTCTGAATGTCTAAACAGAACGACTTAGTTGTTCTATAAAAAGTGCCAGTACCCCCACCTGGTTAATGACTAGTTTCAAGAGGTCCTTTTGCTGAAATGATCACTGTTACCTATCACTTGATGGTGGCAATGGTAGAGGAGAACCACAAATGTTCAAGAGCTGTGTACCAAAAGGCCTCCATGGCAAACAAAGACAAATTCTTGGACACAAACCTTGAAGCACAGTCTGATATGTGGGTTACAGGAGTCTCCTCCTCCAAGTCTGTAAGACAGTATTTTATATTCATTTATATACTCTTCATATATCTTTTGTACTTTGAAAAACGTGAGTTTGATATCAAATCAGTTAATAATATTCAATATGAAGACCTGCTGAGAAGCTGTGAGGTAACTCCTCCTTTTTAGAAGAGATCAAAGAACATTTTGTCTGTAAGACCATTTAACACCATATAATATGACATATAAACCATAATTTTAAGAGTCATTGTGATCTTTGACAATTCTCCATTCCAATGATAACACCTAAATCTACCGTACGCATTCTGACATACAGCTATGTTATGAAGAAGAATACCTCAAGTTTACATGCAAACAAATACACACACATTCACCTACACATGCACGCACGCACACACGGGCACACACGCACAAACCACATACGTACGCACAAGCATTTCCCCAGACGTATTCTGCACATCTTGTCACAGCCCACTTGAAAACATTTTGAGATGTGCATTCATCCACAGACTAGCACATCAAATGAAGTCATCAGTATGCCTCATCCGCATCGTGTCGCTTCCTGAGGTAGCATCAATTATCATGTCACACTTATTCTCTGGGTGGTGCAGTTGAACATGTGACTAAGCTAGCAGAAGATGGGAGGCTGAAGGTGGAAGAGGGTAGGAAAATAAGGAGACAAAGAGAGAGAAAATACGTAGAGAGAGGTGATATTCTCGTTATCAATGCAAACAACTTCCTGAGAAGCCAGAACTGGTGTTGCCATGGAAATGATGCAAAAAAAGGAAGAAAACTGTATCTGAACTATTCTTCAAAGCAAGTAGTTCTCTTCTCTTCTCTCTCCTTCTCTGTCTCAACCTTTTGGTAAATGGTACGAAATAAGGAGAAAAGAGGTATAAAAAAATAAAAAAGAATCTCAGAAAGCAAGCTCTTCAGTTGGGAACTTACTTCCCACTTATCCACCTCTTTCTCTGCACCCAGCTAAAAAATTGCCTTTGGCAGAAGAATGAAAGCATACTTCACAAAGGCACAAATAAGTGGTTATTGGTTTGTTATTTTTCTTAAATTTTATTTAGTTCAATGCCTTTTTTTTTCCATTGATGTCTGGAATCCCATATTTTTTTTCTTTTAGATGTGACATAAAACCAGGGTCACCTTCTCTTAAAGAATAATGATCGATTTATATATATATATATATTTTTTTTATTATTACTTTTTTTACTTGATGAATTACAAGTATCTGTAATGTATGTACCTGTCACAAGATATAATGATCTGTGTGACCACAACATGGCTCCCACACATAATTGAACTTTTAAATTCACAGTGCAGTTATACAAGTGTATAATGAAAAGACATACAGATATAGAAATATATATACTATTCATTTATGTTATTGTATTAACATAGTGGGCCCTCATTTCAGCAGGCAATGACCATCATGATTGGGCTTCATGCATTAGCAACTGTAAGAATGAGAGAGAATAGGCGGGGAGTGCGGGGACACCTATATTTGTTAATATTATTGACACAAAACAGGGTGCTCTCACGCATAAGTGGTGTAATTAATGGATGTGGCATTGAAGTCATTCTTTACCAACCAATCACAATGATTCGACCATACCTCATTAAAACTCACACAGAGTTCAGTAATTGGTCTACAATAGAACACACATTTCCAGTCGGTTAACACCAGAAGAGATGGAGGTTTTCACACATGTTTGCACTTAGAGTCTTGTTCGTGTTATGCAGTTAGCACAATGATTTTGCCAAGTTATTAAATAGCTTTAGATCAGGCGTGGTGGATGTGATGCCCATCAATGAAATTAGGGGGCCCACTATGAATTAGCCAATAATTAAGTGATGATGTTTCTGCTTGTGTGTTGTTGCAGAAACAGGGAGAGCCCCAGGGACCAAGAGAGGTTGATCCCAGTAGCCTCCCATTGGCCCCCCAGATGGGGCTGAGCCGGAGAGGAAAGAGCCGCATCCCAGGAGGGCCAGAGGTGGGTAAGGAGGGCGGCCTGGAGTTGGTGAAGGAGCGTCCAGACGACATCCTGTCCCCAAGCCGGCCACAGGCCCTGGAGACCCCTGAGTCCCTGAGTGACTCGCTCTATGACAGCCTCTCATCCTGTGGCAGCCAGGGCTAAGAGTTCACACGACCCCCCCCCCACCCCCCTGCACTCTCCTGGGGCTGCCTATGTAGGCCGTTCTTGTATCAGTCTCACCCTGAGAGTTGGAGGGGGAGACATGGAGGTAATGACTGGTCCCAGTTCAGTTGTTGGGCGGCAAACATCCTTGGGATTCTGGAGATGAATGGACAGAAAGTAAGGGCAGCGATTTTGACAGCATTTCACTTTTTTTAAGGCTGGGACATACTTCCACAATTATACTCTCACTGGGCTCAGTGTTCACTAGGGTCAAAGTTCAAAGTTCGGCTCACTAGGATGTTGTGTCTGAGCTTTCTTATTATTCCATGTATGGTTGACCTGTCCGAAACAAGTTCTGCATCATGTAGTAGTCCAAAGTGTTCACGGCACTCTGCTAGTTGTGCATGACATTTAGCAGGTTTTCAGTGAGATGCAGGCTTTGCTTGCTTTCACTGCAATTTGTGTCGTTTTGCTTCACACATAAGCCAAGCAAAAGTAATTTCCACATGAAGTATGTACCAGCCTTGAGAGCTTAAGTGGAAAACGCAAGTGGATGAACTGATTCCAGCTCAGCTCAAGAGTCTCTCTGAAAGGAACAGGGATGAAAAGAAGGTGGAAGAGATGGTGTGTAGTGGAAGGTCTACTGCTTCGTGATGTCAACTCGTGCCCTCTGTGGTGACTGTGGGTGGGCGTGTGGGAATCGCACAGATTCTTGTGGTATGCCTTCCACCACCACAACAACAGGAGTGTGTGTGGGCGGTCTGTGACAGAACCCACCCTCCGCCCTCACACACACACACATGCCTACTCTCTTCTGGACTGCTGACACTGAAACTCAAAAGAAAAGACGGTGCACTCACCCGACGAGCGCAACCTGAAAACGCTCACTCCTCAGGTGGCCAGATGGACAACACACACACACACACACACACACACACACACACACACACACACACACACACACACACACACACACACACACACACACACACACACTCTCACATACACACACAGATACATACTATCACTCCCACATGTGTTCTCACACTCACCCTAGCTTATATATAGCACCACACACAGAAACACACCTACACATGCACACAACACATACACACAAACAGCTGCATACACAATACCCAAACAGATTAGATGTCACAGTTGTAGAAAAAAAAACTTCCATCCTTTCAGACAGTGATGCACTTTCCAAGCTGTGGGTCCTTGTCATCTTGTTCCTAAAATGATCAACTATGTGTGAATCTGCCACAAAGCTGTGTAGTGTGATCTTTAGTCTTAAGAAATCTGACTGCTGATTAAAAAAAGCTAAATTTGTGCTCACATGCTTTTTAAAACAAAATAGATCTTTAACATTTTATGAGCCATCACTCAAATATCCATAGTATCTAGGGATTAAATAATTGCTGCTGTGATCAAACAATGAGATTGTCAGGATCATGGAGCGCTGGACCCAAACTGTGAAGAACAAGATCTAATGAGAACTGATGGAATCAAAGAGTAAACATATTCAGGTCCTAATTATTATAACCTAAGACCTAAGCAAGCACTAAAATGACTCTCTTCTTAACCCAATGAGTTCAAAAATGACCCGTCTAAGACTACGGACACTGATACCAGAAAGAGCAGTAAACTTACTGGCTAGGACAGCGAGCCTTCGATCTACTCTTTGATCTAATGCTCACTGGAGGTGCCAATTCCAACAAACATGTACCGTAAGCACAAAAGTAAAAAGGGTCTACATAGCAATGCTCAACACATTGATTCAACCCTAAAGGAAACATTGGGCACTTCAGTGTCTGTTTGGAATGAAGGCATTAGAGATTTTTGTGGCTTGGCATTGCCTTGGAAAAGGCCAAAATGAACATATATCCAAAAAAATGGTCTCATCACAAGACTATTTACAGTTTTTATGTCATGTTTCTAGTCATAAATAATGGCATATGAGCACAGGGATTGTAAATGAGTGTCTAAGATATCATACAACCTATGAGATGACAGCTTGCATTAAAAGCTGCATTCACTGACAAAACACTGAAATTGGTGTTTGTATAGATGCAAAGTGATTTTGATGTACAGTTTAAACAAAGAAATAAAAATGCTGTTTGTGGACTTTGTCAAAGAGGCAGGCGTTAGAGCACCACCCAGAACTGAGGTGAACCACAGAGGTCTTTAGGATAGTCCAAAGACACATAAAGACTCTGTTAGTACTTGTAACCCCTGAGTAAAATCTGTGATTTTTCCACTCCTGGAAAATATGAACAGATATACTAAACTACCACATCCACGTGCTTCCAGTGGCTTCTCCTCTCACTAACTGTTATGTGATTCGTTTTGATATCCGCATTCATAAGAGACAAGGGTCGGTAAAATTGCCCCTACTCATTCACTATGAACCCTTGTTTGCCCACCTTTTGTTTCATTGATATGAAGATGACTGTGGAATAATGCAATTGAACAAAACCAGAGATGACTGTTCTTGGATCCTCCTTGAGACAAGTTTCCTTTTATCCACTCAATGACTTCATGTTAATGCTTTTTCCAAATGGATTGTCTTCCAATGCAACCTCTGCCAATCTCCTTCTTTGCAGTTCATCTAGAAGTGTTAGATGGAGGGTATAAGATGTTATTACACACCTGATCCAGTCCAAACTCATTAGACGAAATGACAAAGTGAAGACATTAATTTTCTCTTAGTCGTGACCAAACTGAAAGGACCACAGACAGCGGTAGCATTTTCATTCCATTGAGAACATTTTCAATCATTTGGTCTATAACCACTTTCGCTCTCTGTCTAACAAATGTTACAATGAAGGGGTGAAAAAAACGGAGGACAAGAGGCTCCAGGTGCAACCCAGTGGTTAATGTGTTAGTCAGGGCTGTTGCCCCAAAGAGCCCCCTAATTCCTAATCAGCCTGTCATAAAAATCTCTTACAGCTTTTGTGGACTGCTTCTCTTCATGTCTTCATAAACTGCTTGTAACCTTTAGAATCTTGCCGTAGCCACTTCCGATCTTTCTGATGCCATAAATGTTTTCCCCTAGCCTTCATAACCTATCCTTAGACTTGGTAAAGCTGTCTTTTAGGCCTCCTTGTCATCTTCTTCGTCCATTCATGTAGCCAGCGTTTTTGAATAGAGCGAGAGTTGTCTTTGCAAAACCATGTCACCATGATAGCACTGACCTGGACTAAGCGTTATTTCTTTTGTTTGCCATACCTTTCTCTTATTTTGTTTCCTTTTGTACTTGTGATTCAGATCACAGTGATATGGGGTGGTTGCAGCTTTTTATATTTATTTACTTTATTTATTTTGTTTTTGCTGAATTATACTAGTATAAAACTGTTTTATTGTTGTCATTGTTGTTGTCGTTCCTGTTATTGTTAATGGTGTTGCTGTTATAAGCATTTTAATTCTTACTGTTATTTTTTTACTCTTTGATTTCTAATGCTTTGTTCTGTTGAATGAAGTTTTTTTCCTTGCGAGGTTTGTCTTCTTTGTGTATGAATCTGACCACAATATTCTCATTTGGATTTATTTTGTCTTGTAAATAGTATTCCAAGGTGCTATGTACATAGCATTTCCACCAGAAATCAAATGAAGCCATAGACAGCAATGTATTTTAAGGCAGTAAAAACGTGAAGATAAAAAAAAATGTTAATTTATGGCTCAATTGAAAACCCAAGAAATAAACCCTTTCTCTCAATTTCTTCTGTCCCCTCGACTATATTTCTTTTAACCAAAAGAATCAATGAATGAATGAAAAGTTTGTTGTAGCTGTGGTAACTATCATTGTTAATAACATGAACTGTAAGGAGCATTCAAATTTTATTAAGGAAATTGATTTAACATAAAAATGTTCTTTTTGGGAGAGTTAACAAAAAGCCAGTAAAGAATAATGACTGAAATAAAATGCCATAATTAAGTATTCTTCACCGTGGTACAAATACCAAAGCCCCCCCTCTCTGGCTCTAGATGTGACATAGACTGGGGTCAGTTCTCAACAGACTTGTGGAGCTTCTGGAACCTGTACCCAGTGTCATGACCTTTTGCCGTATGTGCTTTCTACTTCGTCCAATGTGTTTGTGAACTACAGCCTTTGTGTGTGCCTGTGTTGCTGTGTGTGTAGGTGTGTATGAGTTTATATGTATGTATGTATGTATGTATGCGTGTGGGGGGGGGGGGGGGGGGGGTCACAGATGATTCACCCTTGGTGTAAGTTTCTTGTACTCCTGAACACTCATGTTTAAGTCACTCACATTGTCTCTGTGAAGAGCACTATCCTCCCTCTTTCTGTTCTCCTAGGTCTTTCTACAGTGTCCTCCATCATTTGTAAAGACATATTTCAGTGTGTCAGGCCCATTATGATTTCACACCTATACCAGGTCATTCTCACAACACCATGCACACTGCATATATGCGCCGGCCTTGATGCCTTTCTGGTGAAGAGACCCAAGACATTTTCTTCAGTTCTGTGCCAAGAACAAATAAACGAGTCTCCAAAATGTTTTAAAGAGGAGAGAATTGAAGATATATAGAGAATATTCAATATTTTTAAGCATTAGGGTAGGAGAAGCCTTTTGATACAGACACTTTGATTAAATTGGTTTGAAGAAATAAATGGACTGGAAAGATTGTCCGAGTGGCCCTTCAAGAACCTCAATTTACCAAAAACTCTCATTTGATTCCTGTAAATTATACAGTTGGTGAGTTATTGATTGATGGATACTCACAAACCTTTGGTAGTTACTTAACAATAATCAACTAACCTACCAAGCAGTCCACTGATCAAAACCGTTGGACTCTGCTGTATAATGCTGACTATAATCAAATCATACCTTATTGAAATTCCAAAATGATTGATACAGTGTCCTTGACTGGTGATGGTTAACCATCCAAATGAAGTGGAATCCAATTTAAAGCAGATAGTCACTGAGGCAATTAGCAATAACTTCAGACCTATAGGCTACATATATTTTCCAAGACACAACTTGCCTGCATAGTATCAGAACACTGCCAGTAAGGGGGTAGCGATGCAACATTTATGTCTTGTGGGAAAATAATGACAACGCATTACTGTCTCGCGCCTGTAGAGCATAAGGGCAGCTATTCAGTGTGTCTACGTTACGGAACAGCTACAGTCTGCATCATGAGCTGCGAGGGCAAAGCAACGTACAAGTTTACACCGCGTTCTCTGGAGAGCACATTTGTCTGCTGACAGATGTTCCTCTGTGCCTCAATGGTCATGACTTAAAGTGTTTTTTGCTTTTAGGATGATTACAAACCAGTGAGAACGGGATACTATTGAATGGAGTTGGTCGAAAATGCTATCGTTTGTTCTCCTCACCTGTTTGTGTGGATGCGTCTTGAGCTCAGGTAAAGTCGCAATTTTTTCGAAGTCTATTGCATCTGACAAAAATATGTTTGTTCAATCCGATTATGAATAGATTGACATGATTAGATCTTGGTTTTGATTGTCCAGTACTGCATTTTCATCTGTTCAACTGGTAAGTAAGACTGCAATTACGGGGATGCTGAATATAGTCTTGACGATGATTTGATCGCTTTTTCGTTGCAAATCGACGAACATCTAAGTTTATGGCAATTAAGTTTACTGTACATTCCGTTTCATTCTACCTTTGTTCAGCTACTTCGCAACTGCTCACAACAGATCTTTCTATGATCACGCTCTAAACACGCTCCTGTCACATTCGTAAACACATATTCCATACTAGGCTATCACTACGGAGAATAATGTAAGTTATTTGCAGCTGGGTTCATAATTATGGAAGTAAAGTTATGATAATGTTTCAATTCATCTCTAAATGCACTTTAATCTGAGCTTTCAATAATATCAGACAAGATCAGGGCGCCTAGTGCTTAGCGCCTTACCTTTTCCATATTCATATAACATATTCAACAGACTTTCTAGATAAATTAAAATCAAGGACACGCTGTCACCTCTCAAACATTTATTGAAATAAATAAATCAAAATTGTGTAGTTGTTCATTAAAGAGATGTCTATGTATCCACGGAGTTTTCTGCACACTGCCTCAGAGAACCAGATCGAAAAGTTAAAGGACATAGATCGATGCCACTCTGATCAATGACAAGCTAGCTGTTGAATCCCAAATATCCACTGAACCTATTCGGTGTCAACATGTGTGGCAGATTCTCTAATGACCAATTTTATTGATTAGGCCAACGCTGCGGCGACAGAAAAAGGAAGATGCTTTTTAAAATCCTCCATGGATACTGTCTCGGTTGTCATGGTGCGTCGTGTTTTACGCCCCCCTGTCAGTGAGGCACCAGTTATTTTTGCTTTGCTGATGAGTAATTCCACGAAGGCAGAGCATAACAAACTGAGGAGCGAGACCAAGTCCAGCTGAGCCAAGTACTCACGCCAAGCACTCACGCGTCCACACACACACACACACGCACGCACGCACGCACACACACACACACACACACACACACACACACACACACACACACACACACACACACACACACACACACACACACACACACACACACACACACACAATTACAAACCCATGAATCATCTGAAGGCTGTGTAAAAAGGATGAGAAATTATGTTGTGATCAATAGTCGGGTGCATAACACATTTATGACGTTTTAATAATGAATGTAATGCTTGGTAAATACCTCTAGATTTAATTTAGCTACCCTTAGAAAATATACAAATACTTTTGAAGTCACACGTGGAATGGTTTCTGCTTGTTTAGATGTTGAAGAAGTGTTTGTAATCTACAATACAGTACTGATAACACAAAGGAAATGGAAAGCTTGCATTTACTTCTTTTATAGCGTTTTAATGATTAATTAAATGCTTTGTAAATACTGCTAGATATCATTTTTCTGCCCTTAGAAAATATACAACTACTTTTGAAGTCACACTTTGAATGGTTTCTTATTGTTTTGATGTGTACTCTTCAATACAGTACTGATAACACAAAGGAAATGGCTCCCTCTAATGGAAAGCTAACATTTACCTTCAGGCTTTAAAATATATAAGAACAAATATTGCTCTTGTAAAATATGGCTTTAGCTCATAGATATTTTGCCTGACTTGTCTGAAGATGAAAAACTTGTTTCATTTATTCTCTTAGTGAAATGTCTTTTTCCCAATATAAGAACTCTCATCTTTCTTTGATGAAGGGTTCTTTGTCTAGATGTGTGTGCTTTGTAGAACTGTGATGTTTGGCACCAGAAAGTAACACAAACCTTTTGGGTGCTGTGTGGGAAGGCATCCCAGTGTGTGAGCGTTGTGTGTGTGTCTCAGTCTGGCCAATGCAGATGCAATGCTACCACTGTGAGGAGAGCCCGCCGGACAATGACTGCTCCTCGCCAAAGTTCATCGTCAACTGTACGGCCAACATCCAGAATTCCTGTCAGCAGGAGGTGATCTACGGCCAAGACGGTAGGCTCAGAAATGGACATGGACAGAATGGATGCTGAAGGATAACATAGAAACAGCAAAACAAGCAATACAGCATCTGTACACTGACCTAACGTTACATTAGAACCTGTCAGTAGTGAACAAACTAGTGAGCTTTGCAAAATGAGAGGCAGTTTAGATATTTGATATTTAGACAAAGGAGGGTTGAGATTTTTAAGGAGGTCTGCAAGTTCCAGCGTCATCCCATTCAGTCAGTCAGTTAAAAGCACAAAGGTAATTTAAAGTGTTTCCAATAGAAAGAAACAGTTGTTACAAAGTGTTAAGCAAGTGAGCTATTGTATTGTGCAACCCACTTCTGAAATGTATTTTTCTTTGATAACACTTCAAACACCTTTCTTGGAATAAAGGTGTAGACAGCCAGTAATGGATTCAACTCATTAAATGTGATTCCCTACGGGGTTGTTGGCAATGCTGAATGCCACAACAACCCTCTGCCAAAAGTGGCATCCTGTAAGACTTCAATGTTAAAACTGGGTTTGGGCAGTTGATTAAAACCACCTTTTTTAACCAATTTGTCAAACATGTTGTTCCCCATCTCTCTGGTAGGAGTGGTCACGTACCGTAAACAATGTGCGTCCCACAGCACGTGCCTGATCACCTCATCTGGGTACCAGTCCTTCTGCAACCCGGGGCGCAGAGGCTCCATCTGCATCACCTGTTGCAATACCCCACTCTGCAATGGCCCCCAGCCCCCCCGTTACAACCCTGCGCCACGCCACGGCCCACTCAAACCCACGCTCCTTCTGCTTCTCGCAGTCGCCATGGGCGCGCTGCCCACTCCCCTGTTGTGAGGCTGGCCCACTGTGAAACCCCAGTTACAGGGGCTTTCTTTGCGCACAGCAAAAAAAAAAAAAGATTAAATAAAGAGAACCGCACAGACACACACACACAAAACAAAATACTCTAATCTTTTTTTCAGTTCCTGCTCTGAAATGTCTTGTGGTGTCTTATTATCAGATCTTTGAGAGCCAGTCTTGTGGGGAACTTTCAGAGACTTGACAGAATGTATTTCTGGAATCCAATATGATTTTCCCCAGAAACATTTTAACACCATTGGTATTTTTGGGGGAGGGGAAAAAGGCAGCACACTTGCAGCCATTATCATTCCTCTGTAGCTTACTGCACCACGGCTGCATAGATGCTTTACCCTTTTTCAGCCCTTCTCTCTCATTCATTCATACCAATTGCATTGGAAGATGTACTGTATGTCCCCTGTTTGTGCTCCCTTTACCTCACTGAACTTAACACCAATGGCATGCTAATTTTCTACCATTTTCTTTCGACATGAAGAGTTGAGAACCTGGAATCAGTTATGCGATGCCCCTTGGCACATTCTTGAATCTTTGTCTGGTCATATGTTTACCAACCAGGTGCATTTTGTGTGTGTAGTGAAATAAAAAGAAAAAATGTCTGCTGAAAGTAGTTATTGAGTTTGTGAACAGTGATAGTGACTAAAAAAAGATACAGTTTTTGGTGTCAAAAGCACAGAAATCTGCTTTTAATTGACAGGCACAGGTTCAATTTCATGATTGCCATTCACTAAAATCAATCATCCTTTCCCTTAAAACATGTTTGGCAGCAAGGCATGTTCACATTCCTCAGGCACATTTGCATTAGGGAATTGAGGAAAAACAGCGGGGAACCTATATTCGTTCTCCTTGAAGTGAGCGATTGGCCCATTAATTGGTATCATTCTCTCCATTACCTGGTACATTTTCTGTGGAAGGCCATACAGTACAGCGATGATATGTGGGCATCTTTATAAAACATACGTACATATATAAATATGGCTATAAGGAGGTGTTCAAGTATCTTTGAGTGGCACATGTTTGAAACAAGTCCAGAGACTGAAGCCACAATTGAGCATAGGAAATCTATCACACATCGAGCCCACAAAACTTTGGCTCAGCAACTACTCAGTGAGCTCAATATAATGACATATCCTACTAATGGCTTTGCTCCATCCTTGTGTTTTCTACCACAAAAATAGTGGTCCAGTGGTCCATGTCAGATGTCTTTGTGCATCCAGAATATGGCCATGCCTTTGGCATCTCGGTATGGGGTTGCATCGAGCGTCTGAACCCCAGGAGGTGAGTTGGCAGTCTGGAGGGAGGTGGGAGGAGGTGGGAGTGTAGGAGCAGGAGGAGGTGGAGGGAGAGAACGAGGTAGAGGAGGAGGAGGGCGTGGAGAAATAAAGGGAAGAGGAGGTGGAGGAGGAGGAAGGCTAGACGTAGGATGGGGAGGAGGAGGAGGAGGAAGGCTAGACAGAGGAGGAGGGACAGAGCCAGGTGGAGGTGGTGGAGGAGGAGGGGCAGGCGGAGGTGGAGCAGAGGGTAGGGGGCTGGAAGGCTCAGCTTTCCTGACGGCCAGTTTTGTATGTCCATCTTCTCCTCCACCTATCCCCCAAACCTCTGTCTGTCCCTTTTCCACCTCCTGCGGCGCCCGGCAAAACTTGTGCAGGAGCTCCGTGGGCACGATGTTGCCTAGGTTGCCCAAATTTTGCACAGGCACAGACAGCACATAGCCCAAGTGTGCGTAGAAGTACTGCTGATCATGCGTAGTGAGACACAGCCGCGTGTACCCCATCTTGCGCGTATACACCTCCACCCCTTCCATCAGCGCCCTCCCAAGCCCCTTCCCTCTTTCGGCCAGTGACACCACCACCGACTCCACGAAGAGGCTCCGGCTGCCCAGGACCTTGGAGAGGCGGGCGTGGCCCAGCAGGGTGTCCTGGGTGCCTGGGTCTAGCGGGTGAGTGCGCAGCAGCAGTAGACAGACGGGGAAGGCTGAGCAGGACTGGCGCAGGGAGTGGACACGGGCTCCTTGACTCCGGCTCCACTGGGTGTTTAGGAGCTGCGCGCATGCGTCCACCAGCTCCCAACGCTCGTGCAGGGGGACCACACAAAGCGTTCCGTCACTCCTGAGGGGGCAAGAGTGTCACAGATGGATGAGCACAAACAAACTTGGCTTTCGCACACAGTCACACAGTGCATTTTATGTAGTTGGTGAAACCAGCCTGTAGGCATATTCCTTTGTGATAATGAAAATAAATCTGTTTGTACTAACTATAATTATCAAATTCAAATGTAGGCCAAGGTTGACTGTGTAGACTAAATAAAACCGTCTACAAAACGTTATAAGCCAAGTCCATGTATAGGCTATTAAAACATTGTGTTCATATGGTAGTCATGCACACTCGTCAAACAAGTCAACAGTTTCAAACTTAGAGCCCAGTACAAGATGCAACCTTCCCACGCTACGAAATATATTTGAACGATTAACGTTGTTCTCTACAACTAGCCCTGCCGTTTAACACAGCCAAATAAGGAGGGACAGACGTATGGACGGGCAAGCCAACCACTGACTGAATATGGTAAGATTAGTTTTCTATATTTGTGTGACTGATCCAATGGGTTCACGACAGTAACATTAAGTACTGAGACCTAAGCTTTACAAAGCATACGTGCTTACAATTACGATGTATGAGCCAATATTTGTATAGTAACTTCAGCAGAATCCAATAGTACGATTGCCTTAACTTGAATTGCTTGCAGGCTGTTGTTAGCTACAAGGATAACTGGCATGCTAACTTGTAAGAGGGATAGGACAACACTACATACATGGTGGTCCGAGGCTCTTTCAGCACCGTTATCGAACATGGAGGGTAACATTTAGAATGAAAAGACCGTGGATATGTGGAACACGTTCAAAGTCACTTTTTGACATCTCGCTGATCCACGGTCGGCAATCGTGTCAGCCACTGTTGAATGAAGACGACGTTTCGCTTCCACGTTAAAGACAAGCTTACAGCTGATCAAAAAGACACAGAGGTAACACATTGCCATCTAGTGGAAAGAAGAGGACAGTTCTCCACTGTATTTTCCAGAGGGACAGGTGTCAACCAGAATCCACGGTCAACAGGCTGACGTCACATAGCAGTTTTTCTGTAAGGGATAATGTATAGTCCACCGGTAACGATTACTTGCCAAAACGATAAAAGACATTCCTGCAAAACACCCCATTTTCATTTAACTTGGTGCAAAGGTGTAGCATGGGCAAAGGAAGAACCCGTAACATTTTGGAGCGGATCTGACTCACAGGGATCCCCCACCAGTGATTAACAAGTTTAAAATTCCCCTTCCTTGCGAGATACCGCATACGGAGGTGTGCGATCTACTGCATGTTGGTAAAACGATCCTGTTAAAGAATCAACCTTCTGAGGTTAAGACACATGGACACTTGCTAAATATAACTGAAAACCAGTGTTTTTCCATTATCACGTCTATCAAACAGGCTTAATCTTTCCACTGCAAGCATAGAAACGCATCGCTATCAAAATTAAATTAACTTTGTATTATAAGTTCGTTGGAATTATTAATTTTGCACATTGCACATTGTTTTTTAGCAAATCCCACACGTTGGGAAAGACAATGGCGTAAAGAGAGAGTAAACAGGCGAAAGTAAGAGCAATACAAATAGAAGTATTATGTGTTTATTTATTACAATAAAAAACACTGTTCTCAACACACAGAAAACAACATACAGAACACTTGTCTACACTTCAATTATTTCAAACGACATCTTTAACTGCTCCAAAAACGGCAAAAACGGCAAAGATTCACTTAAAATTAAAGAGAACATGACTCTTGCTACGCATGTTTCAAAATTCAATAGAAAATGATTGTAGACCTTAATCTATGATATCACATCAGTCAACCAGTCAACATGCTAAGCAAACACTATCAAACCTCACACACTTGTGTATCAAAAGATTTATGAAGTAGGCTATTTTCTTTGTTTATTCCGATATTGTTTATTTATTTTGTCTTGTACATTCATTTCCCTCCTAAATTCAAGAATGTCCTTTGGCGTCTCTGGACATCAGCAATGACAAGATTGGCCTGGGCTCATCGCTTGTTTATATCCACTTCACTCACACGCTCAACACTGACTTCCTCAGGAGGTTTTTTCGACATTGCCTGTGTAAATGCAAACAACATTTTTTTATTTCCTTTGGATGGCTTATTTTGTGCATCAAGTAGACTCAAATGGTGAAGAAAACGATGGCAATTGTCAGAGGCCGTTTTAAAACACAATCTTTTACAGTGCATAACACATCTTTACCTGGAAGCCATCATCTTTCTCCAGAAGAGCTTTAATGCGTATGTGAGGTCTTGGAATTGGTGGGAACAGAATCCTAAACAAATATGATTTCATTAAGTAGGGCACTCCAAACAAAAGCACCACCAGATATCTCTTGCCAACAGCAGACAGATGTATAAAAACTGATGGTTCACCTTTCATGTCTGCAGTGAATTATGCAACTATTATCCAACTGTGTCTGACCATGATTAGCTCAGTGATGGTATCATATTGACCACATCCTCTCCTCTGCCAACTGCTCTGGTAGGGGAATAATACCTCACCATACCTCTGGAGCTTGCAGAAAAGAAGCAGGAAGACCAAGAGGATCATGGGTAGTCCAAGGGCTATGACCAGAATCATCCAAGCACTGTATTCAGGTTGAGGCTCCACAGCCGGCCCCACCACTAGATAGACATAAGCATACTGAGATAAGTATACTGAGAAGTAGAACAATCATATTTGAGGTCATTCACAAGTGTGAGGCTTGTGTGTGAACCTTATCTTAGGCACTAGCCTGCTATTATTCCATTTCCAAACACAAGCTACATGTCTGGTGGCTGGACTGAAGCACATGCTGCTCTGAATGCAACAGATTGTTACACGAAAACCAATTCTGCTAATAGTATTAAGCAACTGTCTGATCGTAATCAAGACTTCTCAGGAAAACCCCTAACAGTTTCACAAAGTGTGACAACTTTCATGAATTCACCAAATTGACCTTATCTCTGTGACGTCTGTTAATGTTCTAAATAATAATTTTTCTGCATTCTAACGCATGAAAACACAATCTCACAGTTGATATAGATGATGTCGTAGTGAGTCACAAACAATATCACAAAATACCAGGATGGTGAAAATGTTCCAAACCATAACCTTAACACTTTACAGAATTATAGTTTCAGGAACATTTGATTTGATTAATCAGTTAGGTATGGTTAGAATATATATATATACGGATCAGTAACTATTTAACAGACTTTCAACAGTATTTATACACACTTCTTATGTAAAAATCTATATTTTTAATGTTACATAGCAAGCAACAACTGGAAGCCTTTGTTCCTGTCTGTTCAGTAAGTATTTACTCTCTCACCTATTGGTTCACTCCAATCACTCCAGGTATTCTTCCATGAACAATCTTCGTCCCAGGTCACTCTCATCTGTACTATGTATTTTCTGCTCCGATCAGTGTTTTCCTCAGAGTAGTTCAACCAGCCAATAATGTTTTTAACCTACATAAATATAAACATATGTGACCCGCTGTTAGACTGTTGTGAGACAGGTTAGTTTTACCCTACTGATGATGTGTTGTTGCAATGGTAATTCTGCTCAGTACGAGAGGGACCGCAGGTTCAGACATGTAAACACATCATATATAAATATCAATTAATACAACATACCAACAGTTAGGATCAGTCACACTCCTTACATGCCCATCGCTCACTGTTTGCTTGCTTACTGACTGCTTTCACAGTCCTGGACTGGATTTTTCTACAAGTATATACATACTTACTTCATCATTTATCTTGATCTCATAGAGGAAGCATTTATCGTTGCTGGTTTTTACTCGGGATACAGGCTTTTCCCAGTGGATATCCAAGCTCTGATGTCCAAGTTTGTCTTTGAAAGAGGACTTTATAATCTTTGGAGAATCCAGCTTTTCTATGAAAAGCATTTTATTATGCTGTCATTAAACACATTTTTAGTTATAGATTAATATTATTATTATTATTTTGATATGACTGAATATGAATGATGTGTATTAGCTATGTGTATTATTATGCACTTGCTGTAACTATACTGTAAGTGAAACTGTCTATTCTTACCCTTTAAACTATCTTTCAGACATATAATTGGTTCAGTTAAGATATTAAAAACACGTCTCACCAATCCACCGTGTGTCAAAATATTCAGTGTGAATATACCAGAATCCACTGACAGTCACATTGACCCGTATAAATATTTTAGAAAGGTATTGATGTTCAGTAGTCGTTCCCTGACATCCTGTGAAGTTTCCTAGTTGATGCATGATACAGTTCCAGGACATCGGGACATTATCGTCATTGCAAAGCCTAGAAAAGCATGCAATAGAATATTTGGTAATAGGAAAATAAAGTGATTTTAAGAAGAAAAATGAAAACAACTACATCACAAGACAATAATAAATGTCTTTGCAGTGACAACAAGTCCTTGAGGCCGTCCAGTTCCATAACCATGAGAAATATCAGGCTCTTACAGACCAGCGAAGGAATACTGAGCAGCAGCAGGGAAGTTAGTTGTGTCCCAGCTGCACTTCAGTTCATTCTGAGAGTTTAGCAAACAAGAGATGTTCAGAATGCCATGAGGATCACCTGAAGGAAAATTAAAGAGAAAAAATGGAGCGCAATAAAACAAACAGGAACCACAACTCATTGGTACTCTTTAAAAGTTTAAAATCTCTAAATACAACCAGTGAACAATGATGAACTGATGAACAATCAGTTGCTTTCAATGTTTATGAAATTCTGCATGGCTATGTAAGAGGGAGCAAGAACAGATGACTATTCATTTAAGTGAAAACAAAGTGTGAAGAGCAACCTACTGTCAGGCAGGTAAAGACCACAGTATAAGGACTCCTCTGACTCCTCTGGTTCTGCCTTGTTCTGCCCTCCTATGGTTCTGACATGCTCCATCTGTCCACTGCTGTTCCTCACAAATAAACTGACTCCAATCTGAAACACAAATGGAGATCGCTCACTCAGTTTAAGAGAATGGTCATCTCTTTTGACACTAAATATTTTGAGGCCGAAGTCGTTTTTACTGTACCTCTTGCTCGTAGTCGTCAAGGTCCTTGTTTTCACACTGTTCTTCAAAATTTTGCAGAGCCTTGTAAACCTCATTCAAAGGCAGGCTTGGAGAAGATTTACATTTGCCTGTAAATAGTACAGTTATTACTCATATTAAAGGAAATGGATGCACGGATGACTCATGGTTATTGACCTTTAGTTAGAATTCTATTAATATTTACTCTAAGTATTATAAGTTACAAGTATCATGCAGTTTGTAAAGGGCTCCTCATGCTCATTGATTTTACTGATCCCTAGAGGAAAATGCCATAACCTCTTCAAAACGCCCATTATGTGCTCAAAAGGGTTTGACAGTCTTTTCTATTTGAATACCGACAAACTGCTAAAAAACTGAGATAGAAACTGCTATAAAGCAAAATGGATTTAAAAAGGCGATCTGTCCAAAACCCTCCTTCAGAAGATTGTAAGTGAAATACTTTGCAAGATTGCCAAGGAAACTTCTATTTTTCTGAGAGGTGAGTTCTTTACCGACCTGCCTCTGGGTCTGCTGCCTGGGTGAACATGGTGCCCCACTGTATCCCCAGCAGGAGGGACCAGAACTGGAGCATGTCTGAACTGAGAGACACTAATTTGTCCTCGACCCAGAACCTTTCTGTCCGAAGTTACCTGGACAAAAGCACTGCATGGTTAACATGGATATTACTGCCATCTCCAAAAAATATCTCTGAACACTGGTTTCTCTTATAAACATCACTTTAAGTCAAACACTCTAGAGATATTTTGTGTGAAAGGAGTGACCTGAATGTCACTTGAACTACAACAGAGTACTATAGCAATGACATTCAAAAATGACATTCAGTACAAGGCAGTAATAGTCACACCTCAGTCTTGAAACTGAATATAAATTTTATAGGTGCTGAAATATATACAAGGATTTGCCTTAAATAATTCAGTATACCCTTTCAGACATTGGGTGATAAACTCAAAACTCTTCAGTCAGGAATGCAGCTATGTTCCCAGCCATTAGCGCTTCATAGTCCCTCATCTATGTCATTAAAGCATAACTCTGAAAACTGCTTACCTTTGGGATATGCCGAGGCTTAGTGCTGTCCTGATGAGATGACAGCAATAGTTGAGTTCAACGCAGTTGTGACGACAGATATGAGGAGGTGGTGAAAAACTTGTTTTTTAACAGGCAGGAAACCACACACGTCCCCCCAGTTACGTGTGCGGGGTGATGTTATTAGAGAAGGTGCTACCAGTCTGCAGGTGGAAGATCTGCAAAGCTTTTTTTTTTTGCTGAAAAAAGGGGGCGAGGTGTTGAAAGATATAAAAACCCAAGACAGGGTGTGAAGGGTGGTATTTTCACCTAAGTATGTTAAACATGGAACAATGTCAACTTCTGGAAAAACAGGCATACAATGACCTCTTAGTGTAGAGCATTTATGTCAATAATTTCCATTTCATATACAATTATATAAAATGTCAACTCTCTAATTAAGGTACCCTCATATTCATTTTCAAAGCGAATCATAGCATTTTCAGATACTGAGATCTACAACACATATGACTCAATGACTAAATGTATTGTAACCATAACTAAATTCCACTATCATGGAGGGACCTCATGGTAACAAAAATGTGAAGGCCATACAGGGATGTCTAAGTGATTACACCATGATCCAGCTTTTAGTACTTTATTTAGGAATCATCTCTTTGTGTAGTTCATCCCTGATGCACTGTTGACTGTGTGTTGAGGGAAGAAACAGATCCATTTTAAAGGTATAGTCCACAATTTCTTTTCGGTTTCAGGAAAGATTGTTCCTGTTTGAGCTAAACAGACTTTGGTGATAATATGACACAGGTTTCATGTAATCAAAGTTTATTTTAACAAATTTTAATTCTTACATTAACTTAGCTGAATTACAACAGTAACCCTTGGAAAAGCAAATAAAATGAATAAGGATTATCTTCACAGTATAAGATATGCATTGTTGAAAGTTGATTCTACAGTTAATTAGTAATTTGCTGATGGTTCGGTAAACTTGTGTTGTACTTGGCACTTTCTAAGAAAACAAAGCCTTCTGGCTGAGACGATGACTGATTTCTACTGGTTTGTGAAACAGGGCTAAGTTGGGTTGGTATCAAAAACTATGTGTAGGTCTACTTTACAACCCGAAAAAAAGTAAACCGCAGAGGTGACTAATGCTTCAGTTCCTATATACAGTGACGAAGTTGTGGTTGAACAAATCTCAAAGCCACTACACCACGTCACATAATTAGTCACATTTACAGCGTAACAACAATGGGATTGTTTGACCAATCTTCATGGGGAAAATGTCACAAGACATGCCAACAGAACTGTTTCCAAAGGGGGTAAAAATCCATCAGAGTTATGGTGCAAATCAGAAAGAAAAATAAAGATATTTGACAGCATGATTTTGGCAGACCATTGCAATATCTTTCCCACTGAAATCAAAAGTGCATGACAATTTAGGCTGGAAAAAGTTGAATCATAATGTTTTTCATATAGCCAGAATACAAAATGTATGCACTACTGCAAAATTCACTTGTGTTCATTTTTCTTTCCACACCACCCAAATCAGTAGAAATTAATTTCTGAATAAGATAGAGAAGCACAGCAAAATAGACATCTGAGAAAAAAAAAAAAAAACACATTACTCTTTTCAAAAAGACGCATCATTTCATATACATCACTTTCTCAACAGCATTGTGGACTATACCAATGGAAATCTTTACAATAACCACAGACATAAGAAAGTCCAGAAAATTTCAACAAAAAAATATTAATAAAGAATTACTGACATTTTAATAGATTTGGCGCATCTGAAGAACCTATGTGCTTTCAATTACAGGAAAAAACATAGTCTAAACCAATTGTTGGTATGGTTGGGGTTGGTTTTGGTTTGAACTTTGACCCAAACGCACTGTAGAGGATTATGGACTCGGATCACTCAGACAGTGCTCAGTGATGCTAAAGGGGGCAGGTGTAGCCCAACGACAGAGAACTACTCTTCATCAAATAAATAGAATATCTCTTCCATAATTAAATCATGAGTGTGATAATGGTGGCATATCTGTAAAATGTACAGATTATAAATCAGCCTGCAAATTGTATTGGTTATGGACTGATCTGTAAAATTATTGTAAAAATATATATTTATAGCTGAAAAAAAGTTGGTTGTCTTATAAGTAGATTACATATATTAATAATGCTATTAACAACACATGGCAACAAAGGGTTAATGTCCTTCATTATATATCAGAATTCACTGTTTGAGACATTTATGTTAAGCTAAATGTAAGACGAGGCTGCTGAGAATATTTAATAGTTGGATTGGTACGGTTGGATGGCAAATGATTACCTACAATATCATCATGTCACCAAATTGCTGTCAAATGTGTCATTCATATTATATACAGTGGCAAACAAGAAATTGAAGCCTCTAACTATGCTAATTGATTAAGGTGTTGGTTTTTATTTATTTTCATAGCTCAGGCATCAACATCCTACTTAAATCAGGATCATTTAGATTTAAAAGCAAAACTGCTTTCTTCATCTCTCCCCTCTGAAGTGTCCTAAAATCCAACTCCTACTAGGGGGGGAATACTAATAATAATAATAATAATAATAATAGAAAATTACCCAATTAATGTTGCTTTAGTTCACATCATCATTTATGCCATCCCTCCTAAAACAACTTCATAATGCTACAGCACAGGGACCTTTACACACCATTACATCTAATCTCAATGTTACCAACCTTAGTCCAAAGCCAAAACCTAAATCCTATCAATGAAAAAAATTAAGACACTATATTTAAGTAATTCAGAAGAATGACATTTTTCATTAAGCAGTCAAGTGATTGCACCAGCAGTGTTCTCTGATGCCATCTCAGCTCACAGGTGTGTCTTTATTGGCCGTAATTCCAGTGCTGTCTACTTCTTCTCTTTCTTCTTGTCCTTCACCAGGAAATAAACAAAACAAAAATCAATAAATAAATTCAACCAAATCAATATATTTACATGTAAAATAATAAATTGATAAATTAACAAATACATTAAATCACCTCTTATATTCCTCTATAATATCATACCAATACCCCATACCTTCTCATTCATTGCCAGAATGACCAAGAGCTTCCTGAAGATGGTCACAAAGTCCAGAAACAGATCCACGCAGTGCCTGATGACAACAAACATTTCATATCAACAACAAGAGTATCATCAGTAGGAATTTAAGGCAGCATGAGATGTCTGCATGTATTTAATATGTTATACTGTATGTACTGAGCCCAGACGAGCCACAATGACCCCCCCCCCCCCCCCTCCCTCCCTCCCCCCCTCTCCTCCCTCCAAGAGAGGTATTAAATAGGTCACACACCAGATGTAATCCTTGTCTCCCATCTCAGCTTTCTCGATGATGAGTTGAGTGTCGAAAAGCACAAATCCACACATGATGGCCAGACCAAGGTACACATGGGCCTAGGTAGAGGAAAACATTATTAGAAAAAAAGAGTATGCTTTGAAGGCAAGATTCAAACCGGCCTGTGCACAGAAACATTCAGATGATACCACCTATCAGTAAATGGAAAATGTTTTGATTTAATCTCTTAAAGGAGTATTGAGCACAGACTGGCTTTGCGTGTCACCACACTAACATTTCAAAATGACGCAAACGTGTTAGATAAGAGTGCTGTATAGACTGGAAAGTCCCCAAACCAGGGACATGAACACAGATAATGTTACTTCCTGTGTAAACCCTTCTGTGCAAACAGAATAGTAATAACCAGTAATACTATGCTGTACTTATCAGTAATAACCAGTAATACTTTGCTGTACCATCCCAAGGCCTCTTCCATCAGTTCATGTTTAATTGCAAACATAACTTTTTTAATATGTGAAAGGACCGAATGCCAACCAAGTCAAATGTCACAACCAGTTTGAATCAATTTCAGTTTTTTTTTTTTATCTCTGAACATGTTGGAGTTTTTTTTATCTCTGAATTGATGCATTCGAAAATATAAGAGACATTGTCACCAGCGCATCGTGTTAAATCAAAACGACCAGGATCTAGACATCTAGTTCAACGAACAAAGTCAGCTGTTATGAAGGCAGACCGCTTTGCTTTGTGTCAGTGGCAGCAGAAATGGTGAGAGAGGTGTGAAGGTCTCCTACCTTGAAAAGCATAACAGAGCCGAAGAACATGTTGAGGAAAGATACCAACAGAAGAATGGACAGGCCAGACATCAGAGAGCCTGTATGAGGAAAGAGCAGAGGTGTAAAACATATAGCTACCAGTAAAAGCAGCAAAGGAGCTGATCTGATACTTACACAACACTGTGAATTTGCATCAGATTGTGTATATACAGCCGCGGAAAAAATTAAGAGACCACTTCAAAATTATCAGTTTCTCTGGTTTTACTATTTATTGGTATGTGTTAAAGTAAAATGTGCATTTTAGTTTTATTCTATAACCTACTGGCAACATTCCTACCAAAATTTAAAATACAAATATTGTCATTTAGATCATTTATTTGCAGAAAAATGACAATTGGTCAAAATAGCAAAAAAGATGCAGTGTCTTCTGATCTCGAATAATGCAAAGAAAACAAGCTCATATTCATTTTTAAACTACACAATACTAATGCTTTAACTTAGGAAGAGTTCAGAAATCAATATTTGGTGGAATAACCTTGATTTAAAATCACAACTTTCATGTGTCTTGGCATGCTCTCCACCAGTCTTTCACATTGCCGTTGGGTGACTTTATGCTACTCCTGGCGCAAGAATTCAAGCAGCTCGGCTTCTTTTCATGGCTTGTGACCATCCATCTTCCTCTTGATCACATTTCAGAGGTTTTTTATGGGATTCAGGTCTCGAAATTGGGCTGGCCATGACAGGGTCCTGATCTGGTGGTACTCCATCCACACCTTTACTGGCCTGGCTGTGTGGCATGGAGCATTGCCCTGCTGGAAAAAACACTAGATTGAACCAAAGCGGACTGGAGGGTCTTCTAGTTCGTCTTCTCTGATGAGTCCAATTTCACAGTAGGTGCAAGACTCTGTGGCTTGTAGGCCTCTCCAGGTCTCCGTCTAACCATCAGACGACCATGTGTTGGGCAAAGCTGAAAATTGGACTCATCAGAGAAGAAGAACTAGAAGACCCTCCAGTCCGCTTTGGTTCAATCCTTATGGTCTTTTACAAACCTCAGCCAGGCAAAGTACAACGTTGTCCCGGAAGAAAAACTTGCTTCCTTTTGCTCTGACAATGTTCCCCAACTCTGAGAAGTGTTTTTTCCAGCAGGGCAATGCTCCATGCCACACAGCCAGGCCAGTAAAGGTGTGGATGCAGTACCACCAGATCAGGACCCTGTCATGGCCAGCCCAATTTCGATACCTGAATCCCATAAAAAAAAAACTCTGAAATGTGATCAAGAGGCAGATGGATGGTCACAAGCCATGAAAAGAAGCCGAGCTGCTTGAATTCTTGCGCCAGGAGTAGCATAAAGTCACCCAACGGCAATGTGAAAGACTGGTGGAGAGCATGCCAAGACACATGAAAGTTGTGATTTTAAATCAAGGTTATTCCACCAAATATTGATTTCTAAACTCTTCCTAAGTTAAAGCATTAGTCTTGTGTAGTTTAAAAATGAATATGAGCTTGTTTTCTTTGCATTATTCGAGATCTGAAGACACTGCATCTTTTTTGCTATTTCAGGGTTCCCACTCAAAGTCAAATATAAAATTCCATGATTTTCCATGACTTTCCAGGCCCAAAAACAGAATTTCCATGACCACTTCCGTAAAAAGAAATGTTAAAACGTTTTTAAAAGTGTGAAAACTGAAGATTATATTCACCCCTAGAGCTTTTCTTTGTCTAAACGAAGCTTTACACAACCAGATATGCCTGCAAGACTTCACTGGGCTCGAACGAAGACCTTGCATTCTAGAATGTTGCACATTTTATAGCGCGAAACCAAACCGTCCCTGGTGAAGTGTTGTAGGATCACGTATGAAACAAAGTTGTACACAAAAACTAAAAAGTAAAGCAACAAAATGCACACGAGTTTTGCTTCTACACAACTATTAAGAAAATTCCATGATATTCCAGGACTGTGCATGCAAAATGGTAAAATTCCATGACTTTCCAGGTCTGGAAAAACTTTTATGAAATTCCATGATATTCCAGAAATTCCATGACCCGTGGGAACCCTGCTATTTTGACCAATTGTCATTTTTCTGCAAATAAATGATCTAAATGACAATATTTTTATTTGAAATTTGGTAGGAATGTTGCCAGTAGGTTATAGAATAAAACAAAAATGTACATTTTACTTTAACACATACCAATAAATAGTAAAACCAGAGAAACTGATAATTTTGAAGTGGTCTCTTAATTTTTTTCCGCGGCTGTATATATAGTGTTTGTAGATACAGCATGGTTTTATCACTGTACAGACATGATGTCAGACTTTTTCCATTTCCACTTGGTGGTTTTAAGTAAACTATCTCCATTGTACTGGCGTTTTACATAAAAGCAACTGCAAAACTGTCAAGGGTGACATATGTGTGAGGTGACGTATGTGTTTGTTTACCTCCCAGGAACAGGTAGCTCCTGCGCTGAGCATAGAGGGCACTCAGGGTGAAGCAGACGAAGATGATAGAGGTGCCCAGGAAGGCGGTAACAATGATGCTACACAGAGAAAGAGAGAAACCATCAAAATTGCACTATTCCTTGTCTCAAAATGGACCCATCCCAAATCTACTCCCGTTGTGCTTTCCATTACGTTAGTGATACATCTGATGGAGAAGATGGAGTTCAGTATCGCCTCTATCCACTCTTAGAAAACATTGCCTCATTGGCTTCAGTTTGGGGGGGGGGGAAAGGCTAGGAATGAGGAGGGGAATCAGTCCTCAGTCTGTGTCCACGATGGACAGGAAGAACGTGGCTATTCTACTTCTCCACCCATCATAAGTCTGAACACTGGCATGTCAACACAAAGACTTTCGATACTACACATGCCAATGCAGAAACACAAGACCAATGAAACAAATCGAGCCATTCTTTTCAGTGAGGTTGTAAAGTGGCACGTGACAGGTGGAACCTGAGCACATGGCCTCTGCTGACTTCCTCACGCATCATTAGTGAACTTTAGAGCCGACCAGACAGATAGATGGCAGATAAGCTTAAGTGGACTCTGGTCTGATTCTCTGCAGGAGGAGGGTGCAGTTGACACTGCCCTGAAGTTAACCCCAATGTATCACACAAGTTCATCAAGTTACCAGCGAAGTCATGATGCAACCAACAGAAGCGGAGTAGTTTCCTTCTACATTTGTGCTTATGAACACCAAACCTTGTAAAGGTGAGGGTGGGGGCTATGCACCAGTAACTATGTGTTAAGAAAAAGGAAGTTTCCTTTGTGGTTGATGCAGCAATCTGTCTTTATTCCTAGTTAAGAGCAGATAAGAAGCACGTAGAACATACACTGGATTCAGCAGTGCATATCTGAATGGAAACTAGCCTTTTGGCTATAATTTGGTCTCAATGTTCATAATGTTCATCTCAATGTTCATGAATGTACACTGTCCTCTTGATCAAATAAACAAATTGTATTGTATTGTAACAACAAGCATCTCCAACTCTAGCCATATACAGCGGGTGAAATAAGTTTTGAACACGCCGCCATTTTTCTGCAGTAAATATATTTCCAAAGGTGCTACTGACATGAAACTTTCACCGCATGTTGGTAACAACCCAAGTAATCCATACATACAAAGAAAAAAAAATACATTCAGAAATTAAGTAATGTGTATTAATGTGAAATAACACAGGAAAAAAGTATTGAAAACATGAAGAAAGGTAGGTGCAAAAAGGCATGGAAAGCCAAGAAAACAGCTGGAATCTTTCAGTAATTAGAAAGCAATCCAGCCCTTAGTCTGATGGCCTATAAAAAGGTGTCTCATTACCAAGATGTCAAACAAGAAGCATCTCATGATGGGTAAAAGCAAAGAGCTTTCTCAAGACCTTTGCAACCTTATTGTTGCCAAACATACTGATGGCATTGGTTACAGACGCATTTCTAAACTTCTGAATATTCCAGTGAGCCCTGTTGGGGCCATAATCCGGAAGTGGAAAGAACATCATTTCACCATAAGCTAGCCACGACCAGGTGCTCATCACAAGATTTATGACAGAGGAGTGAAAAGAGTTATCAGAAGAGTTGTCAAAGAGCCAAGGACCACTCGTGGAGAGCTTCAGTAAGACCGGAAATTTGCAGGTAGAGTTGTTTAAAAGAAAACAATAAGTAATGCACTCAACCGCCATGGCCTGTATGCACGCTCACCACAAAAGACTCCATTGCCGAAGAAAAAGCATGTCGAAGCTCGTTTAAAGTTCGCAGCACGAAATGTTGACAAGTCTGTGAAATACTGGGAGAATATAGTCTGGTCAGATGAAAGCAAAATTGAACTCTTTGGATGACATAATGCACACCATGTTTGTAGGAGACATGGCACTGCACATCATCCCATTCCCAACAGTGAAGTTTGGAGGTGGGAACATCATGGTGTGGGACTGCTTTTCAGCATACAGTACTGGCAAACGTCACACAATTGAAGCAAGGATGAATGGAGAAATGTACCGAGACATCCTTGATAAAAAATGTGCTGCCATCTACCAGGATGATGAAGATGAAACAAGGGTGGACATTTCAGCAAGACAATGAACAGCCAAGGACACTGTCAATTGGTTTCAGAGAAAGAAAATAAAGCTGCTAGAATGGCCCAGCCAATCACCTAACTTGAATCCATTTGAAAATCTATGGAAAGAACTGAAGATCAGAGTTCGTAGAAGAGGCCCACAGAACTTTCAAGATTTTTATATTATTCGACATAACTTAATTTCTGAACAAATTTGTTTTGGTTTCTTTGTATGTTTGGATTACCTTGGTTGTTACCAACATCTGGTGAACATTTCATGTCAATAACACCTTTGGAAATATATTTACTGAGAAAAATGGTGACGTGTTCTTATTTCACCCGCTGTATATACTGTTTACGACACCTCCTGACTTTAAATGTAAATGAGCTAGGCTTCTAATGCAGACAGGTATGGCATCCTTTTGTTGTTCTGTATGATAATCAGGTTTCTCTGACCCTGCTGCCTGAGATGGTTCTCAATGGCCTCCCCCCCATTCCGGTACTATGATTAGTTGCAGTCACGCACACCTCAGTTGGCTTCCTGTAACCCGGTGTCTGAGCAGTACCAGTGTGGGGACCTTTCCTTTGTTACAATGATAAAATTACCTTTTTTCGATATTATGCTGGACAACTTTTGGCATCGACACTTACCATGCCACAAACTGCATTTGGCTGTGGGTCTTTAATGTCTAGATAACAGCACATACATTGAGAGATTTAAGTTGGCCGAAGATCTTCGGAGTGTAACCGAGTTTGAATATTTTTACACTACTCTGACCTATGAGGTTGAGGTAAACAGCATTGAGGCAAACTAGAAAATGCTGCGCTTTTCAAGTTGAGTCAATTAAGAAATAAAAAAAAATCAGATAGGTGTGTACAGGTGTGTATTCACAACCAACAAGCTGGCCTCACACAATCCCATGGAATTTCACTCCACTCCTACCTTGGGTTAACGGTGAGTACATAATCCATAGCAGGACCCAGACCAATCCCTACAGAAGTGGGAAAGAAAGACAATATTTGAGACACAGGTTGAGCAGCTGCTAACCAGAACCCCTATGCACAACAAACTTGATGAAGAGGCAGGGGCAGGGGTCAGTCTCACCTGTGAAGAAGGCGAAGCCGGCCAGGATGGCCAGTCTTTTCTGCTCTGTCTGTGGAGTGTGCGGAGTTATGGCCAGCCAGCCAATCAAAGCCAGCGACCCCAGCATGGACAGGATGCCGGCCTATGGGAAACAAGATGAGTAAATTAACCACGTGGAAAGATACACTATATGGACAAAAGTATTCGGACACCTGAGTTGGTCCCTCTTTTACAGCTATAACGGCTTCCACCCTTCTTGAAAGGCTTTCCACAAGATTTTGGAGTGTTTACGTGGAAATTGGTGCCCATTTATTCTGTAGAGCATTAATGAGGTCAGGCACTGATGTTGGATGAGAAGTCCCTTCATCCCAAAGGTGCTCGATGGGGTTGAGATCAGGGCTTTGTACGGAGCAGTCAATTTCTTCCACATGGAACTAATCAAACCATGGCTTTATAGTCCTTGCTTTGTGCACTGGGGCACAGTCATGTTGGAATAGAGAAGGGCCTTCCCCAAACTGTTGCCACAAAGTTGGAAGCATAGCATTGTCCAAAATGTCTTGGTATGCTGAAGCATTAAGATTGCCCTTCACTAAAGATAAGGGACCTAGCGCAAACCCTGAAAAACGGTGAGGCACAGACAGGTGCTAAATATACCACTGATTGTTGATAAAAAAAAAAAAAAAAACAACAGAATCTTTGTGGTGCAAAACAGTCTAAAAATTGGGAACTTCACTGATGCTGGTTTTCTGTATTTCCACATCATATTTCAAAGAGCGTAGAGAGATGCAACAGATAAATGACACACGACTATATCGGTCACATAGGTCACATCTCCAGCAGAACCCAAGCCACCATAACTGCAGACCGCATTTACATATCACAGTTTTACAACAGTCCACACCGACGCTCAGTACAACTTAAGCCGGGACAGAAGTGGTCACAAGTTGTGTTTTCTTTTGTACCAGCAAGGAGCACTCATGTTAAGCCAGAAAGGTGCGCTGTAGGACGCGGCAATGACTTACAGCTAGATGATCCAGTGAGCACTGTGTCTTCTAATAAGTCACTCATTCTGTGAGACACTTCTAGTGAAGTTTAATTTGAAGATGAATAAATGCAACATGTTGTTTGGCTATTGTTGGTGATACAGCTGACACACACACGCACGCACACACGCACGCACACACGCACGCACGCACGCACGCACGCACGCAGGCACTCAAGGTTCAAACACAAACACTCACATATTCATTCAAGTAGTGTCCTTCACAATAGAAAATACACATGCCACTCATTGCTTGCACAAGACTGGCCTTAAGGTATTACCTTATGAGTCCCACTCCTTTGATTTTCACATTTCATCTACACCACAACTAGAATGGTACATAATTATGAATGTAAAGTTCCAAAAATATATATATTACATGTATATTTTATTTGCATTTATCTCGACTTTAACCCAACGTATTAAAAACAATTTGTTTGGGTTAAAATATGACTCCTCGCTGAGGTGTAATCTACAAGGGCCTGGTCCATAAAGTGAGGCCGTACCTGGAAGAACCTGGTGACGACGTGCACATAGGCTCCAGCTGACGCCACAAACATACACATGGCCAGGCAGGAGTAGACATTCTTCAGGTGCTGCTGTGTAGAGCGAGAGCTGGATTGAAAGAGAGCAAGAAATCAGAAGATACATAAAATTAGAAAAAGAAGGAAATATGAGGTCAAACACAGAGAGTGTAAGAAATTATAATCATAAAAAAGGAGGGATCAGCAGGGAGAGGGAAATAGGTGGTTTTATTATAACCCAGTGAACTATATTAGCTCGTATTTAAATTCTGTTCCAGTCAAAGCTGGTTTTTGGTTGAGGCTCTGACACTTATTTCCACTCTGCGAGACATAAATATGGCCAGGCCATGCAAACATAGAACCGGACAGAGCATGTTATTATTAGTCTGTGTCAACGAAGCCAGCCAGCAAAGCCTCCCCTGTTTATCTAACTATTTAAGAAATCCAGACAAAAAAATAACAAATAAGTAAAAGTCATCTCATCTATCTTTGTCTAACTTTCTCTATAGCCAGGTGCAAAGCAAGCAGACTCCATCACTATCCAGCATAGAAGTGATCCTTTTGGTAGGGTGGGGCTTACTTAACCACACAAAATTTGGTAAACAAATGAAATCTAAATGTATACCTGCCTTACTCTTCCTTGCAAGTTGTGTCATTTCGGCTGGTTGTGTATCTCTCAGTTTTTGTGACCTGACATGTAAGGTGCAGCTGGTGAATATGCTAAATGAATGAGCTGGAGACACGACTCGCGATTCCGTCTGTATCTGTGCATCTTTATGACCCTTCAATGCAGGAGCATAGGGATTCCCAGATGGCTCAAATGTTTGTTTGATTTACTAACATTACATGCCAGATGGAGATCTGAGGGTCAAAACTAGGCAGTGAAAGGCTGTGCCAAAACTTTTCCTGATGAGATTCACTAGAAAAAAAAACACTGTTCCAATACAGCTGAGACTGTCTTTTGTTACCATAACGAGTAACATTTACCTAAAGTTGCTATTGCTGCTTCCAGCGGTTAATCCACAAATGAATACTGGTGATACAGTAACTGTCATGCAGATCCCTGTGCTCTTATTCAGCGCATTTTACTTTCCAGTGGACCAAGGGTGGTCATAAAAGGTTTTGGTGCTGTGTTGACGTCACCGATGTTTGCGCAATGACCAATCGGTCAACCATACAGGCCACTAAAGAATGTATCTGTTAGGGCCTTCAGTATCACCAATGCATCCACCTCTAAGTAAATGACTGGACAAGAACATGTTACATTGACATGCTCATCTGTCTATCAGACCCCTCGATTGGTAATCAGTTGGTGTAATA
The DNA here is from genome assembly GCF_963457725.1 of Sprattus sprattus. NCBI lineage: Eukaryota > Metazoa > Chordata > Actinopteri > Clupeiformes > Clupeidae > Sprattus > Sprattus sprattus. The sequence continues at coordinate 13,818,373 of NC_137908.1, read as the reverse complement.
TGTTGACAGTGGTGAAGTCCATGGACATGGCACTGATGAAATGTAATCACACAAGGAGTGCAAATATTAGTTGATCGAGCTAGTCATGTGTAGCTGGTTCACTATGGGCTTAGATTTGTCTCAAAAATAACTGCAAATGCACAGAGGGTGATCTACAAATATGCCTTGAGTTGTACACGTGTTTTGCAATCCACAAATACAAATTTCCGATTTGTAACTTGTGTGTTGGTTTTTACAAATACATGTGTGTTTGTAAATATATAATTTTCCATTTGTAAAACAAAAAGACATTTGTTAAACTGAAAATTATGTTTGTGAAAAAAAAGGCATTTGTGACACTGAAAATTCTGTTTGTGAATCGTGGCTCAGCATTTGTGCATCCCCATTCACACGTTCGCATTTTTGAGACAAACCTTCCGCGCAAATCCACACAGATTCACAAACAGATAGCTCGTGATTCACAAGCACCATCCAGCAGATCGCACTGTGTTTCACTGATATACCGTAAATCCTCCAATTGTGACCGGGGCTTGTATTTACTGCACAGCGCACCGGCCTTTATTTGGGGCAGGCTTGTATTAGGGGCAGGCCTTTATTTCTTACTTATCTTCTGTTATAGAATTGTATTATTTAAATATTGGGCATAATTGCAGTACGCTAATATAATTAATTGCATGCGTTCAACACTTTCTGCACATCGCGTAGCGCTTTAGGTGCGGTGTCAACGTAAAAAATAAACATCGGAGTTATGGTCTCCACTGTCAGTCACAGAGGAAAAGATTTCCAAAGCCTTGATTTTAATCATTTTTCTAGACACTCTATTATGCTTATCGCCGACTGAAAACATGTATTCAACGAGCTGGTTTGATATCCAGCCTAACTTTCTACCTCCACCTGCTAGTCTTAGCATATCGCATTTGTCTCGGGTCAATGCCAAACTTCTTTGCTGCTTTTTCTCCTGAATGTTCTTCAGCAATCAGCATACACCGTCTCTTTGAATTTAATATCAAAGTTACGTAAGTCTATTACTGCTTTATGATCCCTTCTGGAAAAAGTAAACTAGCAAACTAAAACGTTAAAGATAAACCACAGTAGGCTATACGATACGTGCATTTAGGCTAAACAATAACGAATTCGCCTATTAGCCTAGTCCTACGTGGGGAATTTTTTTTTTTTTATTGCAAACAGCCCATGAAATTATCCAACAATATAATATAATATAATATTAAACATGAGGAGAACATGTATTTGTGAAATGCATTCAATTAATTGTGATGTCTACTTTGAGCCGACGGACTGATGCTGGTAGGCTACAGGCTACTTTATTTTACCCCTGGCTTGTATTCGGGGCCCGGCCTTTATTTGTCCGTATGGACCACGACCCCGGCTACTATCTGAAGCCCGGCTTCTAATTGAATCCCGGCCACAATTGGAGGATTTACGGTATATCAGTGAACAACAGTGCCATCTGCTGGATGGTGCTTGTGAATCACAAGCTATCTGTTTGTGAATCTGTGTGGATTTGCGCGGAAGGTTTGTCTCAAAAATGCGAACGTGTGAATGGGGATGCACAAATGCTGAGCCACGATTCACAAACAGAATTTTCAGTTTCACAAATGCCTTTTTTTTCACAAACATTATTTTCAGTTTAACAAATGTCTTTTTGTTTTACAAATGGAAAATTATATATTTACAAACACACATGTATTTGTAAAAACCAACACACAAGTTACAAATCGGAAATTTGTATTTGTGGATTGCAAAACACGTGTACAACTCAAGGCATATTTGTAGATCACCCTCTGTGCATTTGCAGTTATTTTTGAGACAAATCTATGCCCATAGTTCACTCCTCTTAGAAAGATGGCAAAGTCATTATTGAGTTTTTAAAGCAAAGTTAGGCTACATCCTCCGCCTTTTGAGGCAGATAACTGATCTCATCTGAAAAAAGTGCATGCTGTTCACTGTGACATTAAAAATGAACTAGTTTCGGAGGCATAATTAGTGCAACTAAGGGTCTAGACTTAAAATACTTATGACATGGTGGTTAATATACAAGGGGCCTTTTCCTAGTGAGAAAAAAGATAAGTGTAACATGTAAGTGTTATGATTTGATCACTGTTAATAACAAGATCACACTTACATTTGAGAGAGTTTGAAAAGGGCATCAAAGTTGATGCTGCGGTCAAACACATTCATCTTGGTATTCCTTCAGGGCAAGTTCACCCAAGTAGAAATGAAGGAGGCTGAAAAACATATTTACATTGGGAACAACATTATTTTTTTGTATACTGTTGTACAGGATCGCATGGCATATCCAGGAACCGGTTTAAGGCTTGAAAGCTATGGCTTGCTTTCGCCTGAGCTAACTTTCTTGCCCCACTTATCTTAAGGAGATCAAGCAGACTTAAGCAGATCAGACACTTGAACCTGGAAACGCACATTGGTAGTATCGGACGCGTGTTAATTCATCGCGTTTCGATAACATAAGTGCAACTGACAAGGGTTATGATTTCTGTGGAAAGCTGGACTGGTCCAGAAGGCCTGGGATAAAAATGCCATGGTCTCCCTCTCTAAGCTTAGCAGAAGCGACCGGATTTAGAAAGTTATCTAGCCGCAGCCTCTTAGTCGATCATTAAAAATGTAACATTGAGTTAGCTTAACACTTGAAACTATACTGAATTCATAGGCAATGGTAAAGAGTACAGTAAATATTCACCGATACTCTAAATAGGCCTGGGGGGAATTAATTGAGCAATTCACAAGCTAATGTTTGTACTAGCGTTGGCCACTCTGATCATTAACGTTACAGTCATTTGCTGAATTCGCTATCGCTGGGATCGTTACCTTTAAACATTGGTCAAGTATTGTTTACAAACTGACTAACTAATACATTAGTAAATTAACTAGCTAGGCAAGATTCGAAGTTTGCACGAACATTAGCCATCAGGTTCCGGGGGACGGTGGTATTACTGTCATCTATGATAAGTTAATACAAGCTTGCTCGGCAGAAGCAATTGTTTGCCAGTCGACAAGCTAAACATAAAAGCCTTCACATGCTAGCAACCACTAGGTTAAAACAAGACGCCATCACTGCCGTCAAGATTCTGTGTGGTATAAAGAACGTTATCGATACCTAAAAACGAAACCATAAACAGTTCCACCGTTCGCTTTGCAAGCTAACTAGCTAGCTAACATGTCATTGACTTAAAAGATGCATTGTCGAGCAAAACGCCTTTCTAGCAGATCCGGGGCGATTGAAGATTACCTTGCAAATTAAACTTAGACATTCACTTCTATTTTATGGTTAGGTTGGCTCGTTAACTATGGTTGTCAAGTCACGTTAGCTAACGGGTAGCAAGTGTTAGCAAGCTAGCAAAGGAATTCGTGATCCTCCCTTCTTCTAAATGTACGAGTCATGCCAACCAGGCAGAACAAATTGTAACCATTTACAGAACACTTAAGTTGTTCTTAAATAAAGTGCTTACAAAGAGTCTGGTTTTAGCTTGTGTCGATGATCACTTCCGCGGAAGAAAAGGCCTGTTCAACAAATCCACTTTCGACTGTTGCTCTCGTCTGTTGTTCTTCACCGTCTTCTGAGTTTGACACGTATGTTTAGAGTGTACGTGCTGACATCACTGTTGTGCACACGGTGAAACACACCCACAAAGTAGAGTGATGTAACAAAACGTAAGTCTCACCACATGTTGACAATTATTTCCATTTGTCAATTTGCATTGAAATTATGTATTTTACTTTTTGCCTTTAAATTCAACTCTTCAGGTTTCTAGCAATGATATGTTTTCATTCAAATTGTGTCGCTATCTGGTCTGTTGAAAGCTTATCAGGGGTATAAGGCCAGGCTTGACGTATATTAGGCTATTTAACTCTGGAAGAACATTTACAATAATCGTATATTTGTAGGCATTAAGTGAAGGCTTAACCAGAGGCATTATGGTAAACAAACTAGGCTATGATTGCAACTGATGGTTACTCTTATGCCATATCTAGACAAACAACTAATGCAGGCCTACAGTGAATTAGGCTATACTGTAGTCTATCTGGTCATCCTCCTTCTACAGGCCCAACGTCCTCTTGAAGCTATCGCAAGTTAGATTTTTATCTTCCCTTCCAAGTCGTGGATGATCAACATGTTCCGCTCTGTGCAAAACTTGTGTAAGCTGTATCAATGATCCCTGTCAAGTCTGAAGTTGATGGACAGCATGCCCTGCACTGCACATAGATAGATAGATAGATAGATAGATAGATAGATAGATAGATAGATAGATAGATAGATAGATAGATAGATAGATAGATAGATACACTTGTATTAATCCTGTGAGGGAAATTCAGTTGTCATAGCAGCAAGGAATCAAGTACATACAAAATGAATTAATACAAATTTGAATAAGAAAGAAAATAAATAGATAACATAGTGGGCTACAGCTCCACTGGCGTACAGTGCCCTCCACAATTATTGGCACCCTTAGTGAATGTGACCAAAACAGGCTATGAAAAAAATATATCTTTGCTGTTTATCCTCTTGGTCTTTCACTCAAAATATTCACAAAAATCTTACCTTTTTATTGAAGTAAAATTATTGAAAGAATTCGTTTTTTTGACAGTATAAAATATTTTTCTCCAAAACATGGGTGCCACAATGATTGCCCCCCTAGAAAATCTTATAATTAAAATCTAACTGAAGTATTTTTCCAGTCATGTTTTACATTTTTAAGTTCACCTGTTTGATTAGGAACTCTTAAGTGGTCAACCATGAATTCCTGCTTCACAGGGGTAAAAATATGAAGTGACACAGGCCAAATACCCTTGGTCATTCATCAAGATGGGAAAGACAAAAGAACAGTGTTGAAGTGCGACAAATGTTGAGCTGCTGAAACCCGGATAAAGGGATTAAAGAAAATATCTAAACAGTTGGAAATACCCATTTCCACAATCAGGGCAGTTGTTAAGAAGATTAAAGCGACCGGAGATGTATGGAATCAGCCTGGAAGAGGACCTGTCTGTAAATTGACCCCATGAGGAGGATGGTTCGACTGGCAAAATAATCTCCAAGGATCACAGCTGGAGAATTGCAGAGGTTAGTTGAGTCTTGGGGTCAGAAAGTTTCCAGAACTACAATCAGATGCCACCTATCACCACAAGTTGTTTTGGAGGGTTGCCAGAATAAAGCCTCTGCTGTCAATAAACAACAAACTAAAGTGCCTACAGTTTGCTAAATGTAAGTAAGACTTTTATTATAGAGTTATATGTTCAGTTGAGACCAAAATAAAGCTTTTTGGCAACAATCATCAAAGGTGGGTTTGGCGTTGACAGAAAGATAGCCATACAGAAAAGCACCTCATACCCACTGTAAAGTATGGTGGCGGATCTTTGATGTTGTGGGGCTGTTTTTCTTAGAAAGGCCCTCGGGATCTTGTAAGGATACATTATGGTATCATGGACTCCATCAGATACCAGCAGATATTAAATGAAAACCTAACAGCCCCCTCCAGGAAGCTTAAAATGGGCCGTGGTTGGACCTTCCAGCAGGACAATGATCCAAAGCACACCTCAAAATCAACACAAAAATGGTTCACCGACAGCAGAATAAAGTTTTCCATGGCCATCACAGTCCCCCGACCTAAACCCCATAGAAAAGCTGTGGGAAGAGCTGAAGCCGAATCTACAAGTGTTGACTGAAGGATCTGGAGAGAAACTGTATGTAGGAATGGTCTCAGATCCCGTGCCATGTGTTCACCAATCTCATCACGCATAGGAGAAAACTCAGAGCTGTTATCTTGGCAAAGGGAGGCTGCTCAAAACATTAGAGAACATGCTTGTGACAGGAACATCAAAGAAAATCACTTTTCTTACTAATGCACAGCTTTCAAACAACTGTGCAATCTTTTAATCAGTTACAAACTTAATGTGCATGCTTTCTTATATATTTTTGGTAAAATTGAAAACACTCAAGAAAAACTTAAGAGAGAATAAATGCAGGTAATATAAAGCTATGAATTTCCCCCAAAATCTTTAAAATAATTTAAATTCCCTTGAGTAATGGTGTATATATATAACTTGTGGCATATCTGTAACATAGCAATGACATAAATGGGCCAATCTACCGAATTCGTGTAATATGCAGTCCCTCAACAATAAAAACTATTTACAAAACAATTAGATATTTAGGTATAGATATTTAATTAGAAAATGTTATGGTCTATATAAACCCAATGCATTACATGAGATAGTGATAGCTAAATATATACAAAATCATCATTTATAGGGTACTTTCTATTGGGAAGTAGCTGTCCCCAACCCTGACATCTAAATTTCAATGCCTTTAAATAACACTTTTCAATTTTTTTAGATTTTTTTCAATGATTTTATTTCAAAGATCTTTATGATTGGGTTGAAACAGAACTTGGAATATTTAGATTTATTGTGGGTTTAATTTTTAAATCAATTTACTATACTCAAAAAATCATGTCCCTAGTTTTCATGTCACTACTGAAACACAAGAGTTTTAGTCCATTGGCTGAGCCTCTGTTTTAGCCACGACTCTGCATTTTTGACCATGCAGTGACACTGCATCTCTGTCCCTCATGGTTGAATGGTAAGTAGCTAAATTCCATAGTTTTTATATAAATGTGTTCCAAAGTCTGAAAATCGACGTGTAACCTTAAGAATTGTCACTACCGAAACGCATGTTTTCTTCAATTAAGTAAACCTTTTGGGGTTTCATGGAAAATCTTATGTTTGTATGTGTGTTCACCTCTTCAAAGATGTGTTTGCAAGCCGTGGGCTTGCTAGAATTCTTTATTTATGCTTAAAGTTAGCTAGAATTGTCACTACCGAAACAGTAGTGACCAGATGATTTCGGTAGTGACAAAATGAAATGTTAAGTAGTTCAATCCCATCATTTTTAAATAAATATGTTGTGTGGACTAAAGGGCGGCCCAGAGCACCTTTTGGATGATTTTGGGAGAGAAATGAACATCCATCCAACAGTGCAGTCACTACCGAAACAATGCAGTCACTACCGAAACAGATAAATTGAACTTGAAAATTTGGTAAAAAAAAAATAATAATTTCATTGTGAAAACCTTCAAGCAATATTTGTAAAAATACTCCTCAGAGAAGGGAAGGAAACACAATCTGAACAGGTCAATAATAATACTTTTTTACTATAGTAAATGTGATGTTTCGGTAGTGACAATTTTTGGAAGAGGAAAAACATTCCAACACATTCTGAAAATACAATATAAAACTTGACTGTTCTTTTACTAGATATGTGTACTTTAGATATGGTACAATATACATACGGACAAAGTTTTGGGAATAAACCATAAAAAAAAAATATATATATCCGACATGACTTTGCATCAATTCGGTAGAATGGCCCAAATATGCCTAAAATTGGCTAAACATAAAAAAATGACAAATATACTGTATGCCATCAAGGAAGTTTACAGCATTAGTTTAATATGTTAAATTAACTAAAACAAATGATGTGTGTGCCTTTTGGACTTGAAAAGATATAAATGTTACAGATATGCCACACAGTGCATCTATATACTGTATATATAGAGAGAGAGACGTGTAAAGTCATGTTTAACCATTTGTATGGACACTCTAAAATCTACGATGCTGTTATTGGTTGTTTCGCAGTCAGGTTCATAGTCTATGGTCAGGCAAATGATGACCCACTGGGCATTAGAAAATGTTGTGCTGGAGCTGTAGCACGACCTACGAAGAGTGAAAACTTTTCATTCTGAATACTTTACTTTTTACCTGTTTTTGCCTTACTGTGGATGGCAGTAGTGCGTCCAGCTCAACTACAATTTAAGGATTTTTATTTACAGTTTTTCACTATTGTTAAGAAGTAAAAAGCGAAAATTCGGCACAATCTGCACAACCTTCACGTCATGTATCAATCGCTCGCCCCAAGTGGGAAATACTTAAGATTCCCTTATCTACATTAGAGTCCGATTTTCCTTGTGAACACACTGATGTCAATTACACATCACGTTGTTGTCAAAACAGTGTACACAAAGTTCTGTTGTTGCACACAATTTTCAAGTAAAATCTCAAAGCATCAACCTGCAAGCCACAAATAGTCAAATCTCTAAACTTTCAGGTCTTTTGACCAATTTGCAGTGAGGACTGCACCATAAAAGTGTCTTGAGCCTCTGTTTTGTTTGATAAACTATTGAAAACTTTGAAAAGATCGACAACCAGAGAAGGAGAGGGGTAAGAGTGAGAGGAGGAGGAAGAGGAGGACAAGAAGGAGGAGGAGTAGGAGGTTGAAGAGTAGGAGGACAGAGAGAAAGAAGAGGAGGACAAGGAGGAGGAAGAGAATGAGGACAAGGTGAAGAAGGAGGAGGATCAGGAGAAAGAAGAAGGAGAATGGTCATCTCTAATGAGATTTGGGCCGCTGTGGTAGACCATGTTTTCATGGTTTTTCATTAGAACCTTTAGGATGGAGAACAAGTACGAAATCTGTTTGCCTTGTGTACTGTAATACTGCATATCAATATCATATATGTAGTGTGCTCACAGTATTTGTATTTTGCAGGACTGAAAGAGAACCACACTGTGGAGGAAGAAAACACACTTTCAATATTTTTTTAAAGCAAAGTAGCATTTTCCAGGAGATATAAAGGGTTTTGCATTTTCAGTTAGTTGCTTTGGGATTTGTGTTTAGAGTTTTGAGAACGAGGCATGCTTTCAAAAAATGTGTGTAAGCAATTGAGAAAAACTATAAGCATTTTGTATACAATTTTATGTCAATACAATCTGGTGGAACAGGAGACTGAAATTGTAAATATGGTTTGTGAGAACAACGGTATTGCTGTTTTATGTTTGACTATGAAAAATGTAGGCCTACACTGATACATTTTACAAAAGGAGAAAGGAGAAATTTTGCACTTCTGTGTGCTGTAAATGCTTGGTAGTGTGCAGCTAATGCTTAGTTGTGTGTAAAAAAATGAATGTATGTGTGTGTGTTTTGAAAATATGGCTGTGTAATGAAAACACGAGTTCCATTTTGTGAACAGTTAAGAGATTTGCTAGCAAAGAGTCATCTTGCAAAGGGAGTCAGGTTTAGCATTTTGTGTGTGAGGTTTTCAATTTTCTGTGTGCAGTTTTGAGAAAGACGTTACTGTTTTGAAAAACGGGTTTTAGCAACAGTGAAAAACTGTAAGGTTCTCCAGCACTCCCCTTCGGTGCATTTTGAGCCACGGTGGCATCATACTACGTCCTCATTGCACACAAATGTCTCACACACTTTTGTCCAATTAGATTTTTTGTAGTTGGAGCGCTTCATCCTGAACTAGTGGTATGATTATACTGAAATCCTTACTGTTCATTTGAAAATATGCTGTTTAATCAGCATTTGAGACTTTTGGTCACATAGCCAAGTCCACAATCCGCGTGTTTACGTTGTAAAATTGGGTTTTTGTTCGTGAACTGGACGAGCGCTAGAATGTGCCTGTCCATGGAGTAGGCTATGAACCTGACTGCGAAACAACCATTCACAGCATCGTAGATTTCAGAGCATCCAGAGAAATGGTTCTACTATGTGACTCTACACGTCTATCTCTCTCTCACGTCTAGTCTTTTCCAACGCCGGTTAAGCAGACAAGAATCATGCACGGGATTGGTAGAATATATCTGCCAATCATTGCCTCCCAGAATGCATCTGTTCTGATTTCTGTCTCAAAACACAGAGATCTTGTTTTAAACTCACGCGTTGTGAAAATTATATCATGAAATAATTACAACATTAGGCTAATTTGGCCGTGTTTTATTTGTATTGAGGCTGGGGTGATTGCCAAATTTCTACCCTTATGCTGAAGCTCATCTACTGGTATAAATACGTTCTCAGCGCGTCAATATTCCGATCCTTCTCGGTCATACATATGATGATTGGTCTGTTCACGATTTTTCGTGAGATGTGCTGCCTTCTTGTTACGCAAGCACATGACCCTTCTGATCCCGATTTTGTAAACATTACTAATATTGAATCATTGTGTGGTATCGGACAGTGTTCCCTACTGTGGGGATATATCACGCGGCAATCCCTCACATCGCAGTATGATAGCTATAGTAGCATACTGGTACGTAGTTTTGATTCAGCACAAGCTGACTACCTAAATTGCATGCAAAAACCTTGAAAACACCACCAACACCTCCTCACCACCACCTCAGCTGACAGTGACTTAAGCTTGCCAACACACCAACGTGTGTCTTTTGACAGTTTAACTAGCAATGCCATGCGTGAGAAAGCTTTACTTCCATTTTTGCAGGGTGTATTTGTATTGCACGCGTTTCTAGAAGATAACAAGACCAAATGAATGCAACATGGTGTTTAGAATCCACGTTCTACGACCGCAAGAGAGTTATCAAATGAACATTTGCACATAACCTAGCTTATCCAGTGAGCAAAATCCAAGCTCGCCACCAACAATGAAAAAGCACCCATGTAGTATTTAGATATGGATTCAGAGATAGTGCCAAGCGTGATTGAAAGCCTTGAGCAATCAAGAGGAATTAATTTCATTTTATTAACCTCAGTAACACTTTAACTACTTCAGGATCGCAAAGACATTTAGCAGTACCTATGCAGCATAATGAACCACATATTATTTTATACCCCCTCATTGCACTGTTTTCTTTCTTTTCCCCTTAACAAAATACTTTATATTATAGAAAACATATTAAAATATATTATAAATACTGTTCAGTATAGGTCGAGGTGTGGTGGTATGAATGTGCCTCCCACACTGATGAGTAGCCTTTCTTATCTAGTACTGATGAATTGTCCTCAGCAGGACACCTTTGCGTGAACATGAGCACTTATTATCTTATTCTGAAACTTGAGTTTATGGACGTCCCTCTTTTAAATGTATGAAGAGGAGAGCTGTATCAGGTGTCTGTTGTAGTGATAAATAAAGGAAAAGAAATGGTCTGTTATCCTTGCATGCTTTCATAATGTGACCGTGTGTACACATTTGCATGAGGAAGTGGTAGAAGAGCATCAATAGTCATCTGGGTTTTTATTAGGCTCTGAAAGGTGCAATTGAGAGGCTGACAGTGGGATTAAGATTGAAAAAGAGAAATCGAATATGTCAAGGTATGGATCAAGAGTTTTTAGTAAACATTTGTCGACCAGAGAAAACGCCCTCCTCGCCAGCTTAATTGGAACAGACTCTAGTGTAAGTTTCACCCCTTTTGACCTTCTCCCATTCCTTATCTTATGTCCTTCTCCCTTTCCAAATTATCTCCACTTTTCATTTAACATTTATGTGGCCTTCCCTTTTTCCTTTCCATTTTCCTAGCTATTTTGATCAATATTTTCTTCTAAATGCACATTTCAGTTATGGTGATTGGCTAATTGTGAATGTTGTTGATTTTGTGTAGAGGTCAATTAAACATCAAAATCTTACTTGAAAGTGAACTATGTTCTGTTTGACATTTACATGCAAGGATTGAAACACAGCAACTCGCATTCGAATTAGGCATTAAGGTTGTGCTACATTTAGTTTTTCTTTGTGGTCAGTTAACAGTTTTGAAGTATCTTATTTTGCAAAGACAAAGCCTGTTGTAATAAAAGCTATAAACTATTACCTTGTAAAAGTATATGAGAATAATTTTGATACATGATTTTAGATCTCTTTCTCGCCACCTCTCCTGTCTGAGATCTGTTTGTGACTTGCCTTTGCATACTGGCTATTTTACTTCCTGCTTGTCTGGGTTTGATAATTTAACAGAAAGAGACATAAAGAAACTGATGTACTTCTCTCAGAACTGAACACTTACTTTCTGATCATTCAGTCTGTTTGTAATAGTTTTTTTCCATTCACATGTCCTTGCAAGTATAATTAATTGTCACAAGAATTTACCTTAGTGACTGCCTGATCCTACGTACTACATTATCACCTGGGTGGACATCGTAGTATAAAGAGTGTGAAATGGTTGTTGTTTGGTCTTGTAGTAGGGTGTTGTCATTCTTGTAAATATGTATGCACGGGTGTCTTCGTAAGCTGTGCAATTTACATGTGTGTGTTTGTGTGTGTTGGTGTTGGTGTGGTGTATCTGCATGTTTGTACATAAATCCTCACACATGTGCATTTCAGACACTGGCGTCTGCAGTGGTCCAGCTTGTCCTTGTTAGCCCTGGCTTGAAAGATCAAAGGTCAGAATGGGAGGTCCATGGCTGCGGGGTTGTATGTTTTGTGCAGGATCGACGTTTGCACTCTGCATTCATACGCCTTTACTCTGTCAAGGTCAGCACACACTTGCTGACACTCTGCTGAAACTATCATTATGCCATAACTCATTATCACTCAGCATGTAACACCATGATTCATTGTTTAGTTACTCTGTATAATTGTGGGTCAATAGATTGCAACACAAAGTGTAACACAACTTCTACCACCCCTTAGAGAGCTAAGTTGCTATGGGAACAGGAGGTCTACATCCCCTTCAGGTATACAGCACCACGTCCGTATTTCCAAATCTTCCCAGGAGATGTGAGTGAAACCAGTTCAGACAACAACCCAACAAAACGAAATCAAACAAGTAAATTAAACTTTCCTGTAATGCTTCAATGTGGGTCTGTTTAGTGTGCCTACATGCATGACTTATGATGTATCTGTTTGATGTACTACTTGTAATCTTAGGTGGAAGCTGTGAAACTGCGTCTTGATGATTAATATGTATCTGACTGTCAAACTGGGTTCTGTGGTCAGGATTGCAGTGCTGGGCTGAACTTTGCTGATGAGGAGGAGGCTGACAAGTTCCTGTTTGCTGTACAAACATATGTCAACAGCTACACAGGTCTGATCAGCAATGCACACCCACACACATAGACAGTGCATGTATATGCATCCGTTCATTGACATACTGTACATAGTGTCAGGTGAAAATTCACTCAAGTTACTCAGGACTCCGTAGTTGCATAAGTATATGTATTCAACAACAACAAGCTTATCGGGCTCGCTCATTGGCAGGCCAGAGAGAGACACGGGCCCACTCTCAGAGAGATAGAGAGAGAGAGTGCCCGGGCCCACTCCCATACTGCAGCAGATGAGAGAGCAAGCAAAATGAAACACATCCCACATGGTTTATATACGTAGATAGAAGTTAGCATTCTCTGACGCCAAAACACTTTGTCAGCAGGGATAACCACGTGGTGGGTTTATGATGTCCGAGGTCATCTTATTATGCTTTCTGTCATGCAAGGATGTCAGTTTTACACAATGTCGAAAGAAGCACAGTTCAACCCATCTTATCCCCTCTGACCTCTTACACATATGCAGACTAAGTGGCCACAGCACCTATCAATTGAAGTTACACACACACAGAAAAGCCATGTCCCTGCTTACATAAGCACATGATTCATACAAGGTAATTATCAATAGGACGCACTTGATAAGTACATTCTTAAGTCATTTAGAGTGTTTCAAATGAATTCACATAGAAAATCACACATCACACATAAATCCATATGCTACAACTAACACAATTATGCAGGAAATGACACATGACAGTCCGCCCACCATGTGTCAAGAAAAAGTATTACATCTTATTTCATGAAGCATTTGAGACCCGTATCTCTAAAAATGATTTTGTACTTCTTTCTTTCACCATGCTTTTTCCTCCTCTGGGCCTTCCACAATGCCAAACTACTTTTGGTCTGCAGCTCGGCCTCAGATGTTAATGAGAACTTATAGTCTTGACTCCACCTCAGGGCGACATCTGTGGGTGATGCGGGAGAAAGGTCATCTCAGCTCACCAACAGACCTCAAGTGAGCACCGAAGTACCACTGTATATCTGTTCAACATAAGACCCCAGTCTAGTGCAAATAATAGTAGACATAATCACACATCACAGTTACAAAAATACAATATTGGGTCATAATTACAGTTTCGGGTGAAAAACAGTCATCATAGAAAACATCAACTGATTTTTTTTTTTTTTTTTACTTCCAACGCACCCAAACACTGACTTTGCCTTCATGTGCCGTCTTGTTTCAATAAGAAAAAAGCATAAAATAGAAGTATTATCTGACGTGTTTAATTATTTCTGCATTCTGGGAATAACATTGCATTTGACTATGTGCTGTCGGTGACTGCATTTCTTGTATCTTTAAGGCCAGCACCTGCTTCACCACAGAGCATTGGCATGTTCACTGCCTCTCCAGATGTCTCAACCGAAAAGCTTTCTCTTAAAGTGAAACCAGCTCTGTCTAAATCATCCCCAAGCCCCCCAGGAACCCTCCCCAGACCCAAAAGGGAGTCTTTGCCCCTGGCAATAAGGAAAGGGCCGCTACCCCCATTACCAGTCCATGCCAGGGAAGCCTCTGCGGGCACCAGCAGTGAACGTGCTCAGATCTTAACTTCAGGGTACAATCTGCCCTTGCCACAAGGGGTCCCACCACCCCCCTCTCACCAAGCACCCCCGCCCCCGCGTTTTGGCTCAGGGCTCAGCAAGAGCTCCAGCCTCAGGCCCTTCACTGGTCGCGATGCTTTCTCCATGGTGAAACGACTCGACAGTTCCATCGATCCGCAGGAGGAAGGAGCTGAAACTGTAACATTACTCTAGTACATTGATTGTGAATAATGCACACATTCCCACAGGACATGAGTGTAGACCTGTGGTAAAACATCGAAATCACACAAAATATTATTTATATTATTCACATTATTATTTCATTATGCTTTCCATTAAAACATCGTATTGTCTCCACAACACCCCAATAGTTATATTTGCTTGTGTGTTTTGTTATAGTTGTAGTGAATAAACATTGTACTACTCTATGTAAGTAGTATGTTTTCTGTTGCAAATTAATTCATCTATGCATGTTATATTGCAGAATAAAGCCTGAACTTTTTCAATTTGAGATACTTTATTTAGCTAAAGAGGTATCCATTTGGTGGGCACTGGGCAGTGAATAGCATGCTATGAAAATGTAATTTTTTTGATTGCTGATTGTCCTCCTAATTAAGATGGAACAATGAAGTCAAGGTGAAGGTCCTTCAATGGATGCACCATCTTATATTTTTTCACATTTCAAGGGGCAGCTTTCCTGCCCTGTGTTATTTAAGTAAAATAATACATACAATATGAATGTGGATGTGGTTTTATTCAGTTATATTTGGACGATTCTATCAAAAGAATCTGAACAGATTTAAAAATGGCAAATATACTATGACTGTAGACAAACAAATGAAATGGTCATGATGTCAATGGCTAAATCAACCAATACATTACTCCTACCTCTTAATCAACACACATGAGAATACACAATGTAAAACATGTGAGATTGACATCATAGGGCAAACCTATCTCTGAGGTTACACAGGCTACAAGGGCAGGTAGTGGAATCATGTATTTTTCATATATTCATATGCATACAGTTGATATCGTTGGTTTGTTGGTATAAACAGGAACGCAGGGCAATATAATTAAAACAATGTTGCTTTACATATCAGATATTTTATATATTTTAAATGTTATTAAGTCACTTCATTAAAATGATAAAAACAACAGACTGACGAAGGTTTATGACGTTGATAATTAAATCACAAAAAAGGATGCGTTGACAATGTTTTATTACAGTGCATATAATTAAAACAATCCCTTCCCCTTCTTCAAGCTGATCTGCTTCCACGGTGGCATATTGGCAAACTCGTCTTTAGACACTCCAAATATATCCTTGAAGTCTGTGTCTGAAAGGTGTTTCTGGATGATGGAGAGAGGGTGAAAGAAGAGTAAATGGGTGTTTGTGAGAGAAAAAAAAGTTAAAAATGAATGTGTCTGGAATTTATGTTTTTGATGAACAATGCTGGCCAAACAAACAGTTAAAAATCATTAAATCTGTACTCCAAAAACCTCCTGCCAGCATTCATGTCATATCTGGTCAATCAAAAACCATCACCCAAATGAACATTCTGAATGGCTTGTCACTTATTATTTTCCCCTCTGTTTTTCTCAATTCGTCAGTCTGTACAACCTTTAGCTATATTTACACACCAATTAGGAGATTAGAAACTAATGTTGGATGCAACTTTAGAATTAATTAAAGTGACCATGCTGACCTCTTTGTGGGCAGGATGCACTCCCTCAGGGAGCTCTTCGGCTTGTTTGTTGATAAGATCCTCAGCAGGGAAGCTCTTGAAGGTGATATTGCTATCTGCGCTGCTGTCCTCTTCCTGCAGGTAGATCCGTTCAGAAGTTATAGTCACTTTACATACATTCCTAATTGAGTTATAAAGCATGTAGTAAAAGTTTTACAAAACATAGTGGATTATCCTTACAGGCACTCGGGTCAGTGATGTCACTTCCCCTAGCTCCAACTTCAGCTGTTCATACGTTTTCCCTCCCTAAAAGAGTGGAGATAATTTACAATGCTGTGACATTTCATCAAAAACACACACACACACATACTTATGTATTTGCATACACATACACATACACAGACATACACATACCCAAACACACGTGCACATGCACACACTGAAACACTATTAATGTAGGGCTGTGCATGGACATCAGGCAGATATTCCTTTTTCTCATATGACAACTCTGCTCTCCAAATGCAGACCCTCGTTCACTCACACTCCATTTGGAAGGGTCCCAGGCCAAGAACCAGCCAGAGAAGGTGGGGGGCTCAAAGCCCTGCTTGACAAGCAGGATGGGGGTGTCAGGGTCGCGGGAGCCAGGGTGGGTACGCAGGTACTCCTTACAGGTTACCACCGACTCTTTACGCTCCTCCTCATTGGCCTGGTTACCCACCCACAGGAAGACCTGCAACAGATGGCAGCAGGAGTCACAAAGGGGAGGTCCGCTATAAAAAATAAAAATGATAGCTCTGGTGGCGTCATGGTGATAAGCACAGTCCTGGTGTATGTGTGCATAATGTATGCCAAATCATTGTTGATTTTATTATGAACATTATGTCTGGCATATTTGTAGCACAGTGACTTATACCATCGGTACTGAACACCTATCATCTCTCACTTTTGAATATGCTGTCTCTCCTATACGGAAACAATAGACAATCTGTCTCTCCATTATCATGAAGAATGGTTTGGAGTTGAATTGTGATTATGGTAAGGGTTAGCTGACAGGTAGTTGACAGGTAGTTGAAAGCTAAGCTTATTTGGCAGGCATTATTAAATGTTTGTGAAATAAGTGATAATGGTTTGTTATTCTACAACCCCAAATCAGAAAAAGTTTGGATGGTATAAATTATGTTAAAATTATAACTGAAAACAGTGATTTGTAAATTCTCTTCAACAGCACATTATTTGATGCTTTACCTCATGAATTTGATTGTTTTTTTTTTAAAAACACTTAATTCAAATTCTTGCAACATATTTCCCAAAAAGTCGGGACAGTAAAGCATTTATCACTTTGTAACATTGCCATTCCTTTTCACAACACTTTAGGGTCTGAAGCCACCAAGTGAGGAAGTGTTTCAGGTGTTACTTTGTCCCATTCTTCCCCCAAACAAACCTTTGCCAGAGGCACTGATTCAACCCTACACCATGACAAACCCTGGCTTTTGGTCTTGTTGCTGGTAACAGTCTGGATGGTATATTTCTTCCAAAAAGACCTGAAAAACTGATTCGTCTGACCACAGTACACGTTTTCAGTGTGTGATGGTCCATCCCAGAGGCTTCCGAGCCCAAAGAAGTCGACGTCACTTCTGGACATGGTTAACATAAGGCTTCCCTTTGGCACGGTAAAGTTTTAACTGCCATTTGTGGATGTAACTACGGTGGCTCAGGTGCTTGCACTGCCGCCTCACAGCAAGAAGGTCATGGGTCCCGCATGGGGCGCTGTTGGCTCTGGGGGGTAGGTCCGCCCCAGCCCTTCAGTGCTCAGGTGGGCTATCTCCCGGGCCTTTCTGTGTGGAGTTTGCATGTTCTCCCTGTGTTCACAAGGGATTTCCTCCACTAAGAACCCCAACAGAAAAAACATGCTAAAAGAACCGAACACCTGGGGGGTCCTGGAGGAAGGATGGGCCAGGATGGGAAAAGGCAGAGAATAAATTCACCGTGACCTCAGGTGTGTAAAACCTGACAATTATTTGTGTTTGCCAAAGTGATCCTGAGCCTATGTGGTTATACCGCTTAAAGATGAAAGACGGTTTTTGATGCAGTGCCATCTGAGGGTTCGTAGATCACGGTTATTCAGCTAAGGCTTGTGCCCTTGCCCTTTATGCACTGAAATTCCTCCAGATTCCTTGTTATGCACAGTGAAAGGTGAAGTATTTGGATGTATATTTACAAATCAAATGAAGTTGAACAGACAAAACATGAAAAAACTTGTGTTCATACTGTCTGCAATGAAATACAAGTCAAGGTCAATTTATAAATCACAGCTTTCTTTTTTTATTTGCATTTTCCATACTGTCCCAACTTTTTTCATTTGGGGTTGTACTTTTTTGCACATTTAAAGGTAATTTGTAATGAATGTGTTATGTACCTGATCCCATGTGTCTAAAAGCATGACGTCATCCTCGCTGAGGTCATCTTGAGTGAATTCCGTAACCTCAGAGACAGTAAATCGCCCTGTCTTATTGGAGCATTCAAAGAGGCGTGGCTGATGATCCATTGAGGACTGCTGCAGTCTGAGGAGGTGGTGAGACCCATGTGATTAAATGTCTCCAGAGACCTCGAGATTTTCTGATTAAAAGTCTGAAACTGAACGTTTCCAGAACCAAAGGCGTCTTTCTAAGGATATTAAATAAATATTTAAAAAGACTGAATGTAGAGATTGTTACTTCCAATTGGTGATCGAATTACACACAGCAATCTAACCCCCTGTTGGAATACTCAATGTTTCTCATACTTCGCTGTAAATTCTTATAAATTAGCTTTACTCAGTATAAGGGGGAAAACTGATTGCCTCAAAATTAAAAAAGTATTTAAAGTAACTGATTACTCGTAAGTGGTAAAACTTTAAACTGTTACTACAGAGTATGTATTGTTTGGTAACATAACCTCAAAATTGCAAATTCGCTTAACTTCTGAAACCATTTCAAGTGTACTGATGGTCTGACTACCCTTACGCACAAATGGGAGCACCTTTGAAACACACACAGCATGTGTCAAATCTCATATGTAGGGTTCAATATCTGGACGTACATAATTGATATGTCAACTTCAATCTAAAGGTGCTACCACTTTTAGAGTTCTATTTACTCTTAGGCCTCTTACACAGAAGGGAAGACTCAGATGAACAACATACCCTTGAAATTCTATTCTTACACATTTTAAAGTAACAGAAAGCAATATCTTTTATGAAGATATCTGAATTGGATTTGGCCTGTGGTCCTCTCTATAATGGTGATCCTGACCATACTCTCAAACATAACCTACGCCGTTATAATGCTCATGAGCTGTTTTACCATGCACACATCTTGAGAAGCCGCACAAAACTCTTCAAAGCCAAATTAAACATTAAAACAAGAAAGTGGCATTTACCCATAATCCCTAGAACCGAATGTTTGCAGTGGCAGTGCAACAGCCTTTGGGTGGTTAATGAGCATAATTTGCTTGATTGTGTGGATAAATGCCAAGCTGTTGGCCTTCAGAAGGGGGCCTTGCATTTTCACCATGCTTCTGATGCTGGTGGACACTATGTTTGTTTTGTGTTTTAACACATTTATCCCCCATTTTTAGCATATGGTGTGAAGTTAACTTTTATGTCCAATAATTTAGCATTAACCTTAAAACAAACTTTAAATAACTTAATCTTTCAAGACTAATTTCTGTTTAAAATGTTTGCCATTACGCCATTGTGGTTAGGACAGGTATTTGAAGGTCAGGTGTTGAGTGTTACCATCACTACGTAGTCTCATATCCACTTTATGACCATACTAGATTAGTAAAGCTCGCTCTAAAGTAATGAATAAATTGAGGTTTTTCTCTGCTGAAGAAATGCTAACTTGATTTGTGTTTGTGTTGAAGTTACCATTAGTTTTTCTCACTAACCTCAACACTATAAATCTGAAAAGTGAATTTAAGATCAATCCTCCATCCCACAGCATACCTCTTATCATTTGCATACGGGGCCTTGCCTCCCAACAACACCCAGAACTCCCCAGGCTCCTGCCCCTCTGCGATGGTCTCCTCTTCAGCATTGTCTGGTCCAATGACCTTGCTGATCTCTTTGGCCATGGCTCTCTCATCACCACTGGAGCCCTACAGGGGAAGGGGGAAACACAGTGTGTGGTGTAAGGGACAGGAAATGGATGAGCCAAGCATGCACTGATGCTGTTACAAACTCTCCATGTCTGCAGGTGAAGAACTAACAACACCCTCTCATGTTTGCTGAAGCCACCCACTCTCAACTTATCTCTGACACAGCAGAACTGCATTTACCACCATGATGAATGTATATCACATCCAGCCCTATACGAGATCAGACAGGTCTTGTGCTTAGCATAACAATGAGGCTGCACATTTCACAATTATTAAATTGTGATAAAAAAAACCTATTATCATATGTATAACCTAGATGGATCAAAGATGCAAAGGTTAGAGAATCTTTGTGTATTGAGACATGAGCAACAACATGAGGGTGGTAAGAGGCCAACACCCTGGTCTCAGCATATATAAACTTTTGTGGAAGTATTGTTATAATTATTTAACAATATCTATACATTCAATGAGTGCAAACATCTTCTATGTTTTAAAGAAGAGATTTGTGTTTTGAGAAAGACTGCAAAACAGATGCATTCTGGGAGAAAATGCATGGCTTGTAGAATTTAGTAGACGTTCTACCAGTCCAATGCAGGATTCAAATCAGCTGCTGGAGTTTGAAAGCCTTTATTGTCATTGTATTTGCATACAACGAAATGTGGAGTGCTGCTCCTGTTAGTGCAACACGGACAACACAATAAGCTAAAAAAAGATTACAAACTGCAGTGGTATGGAGTACAAGTACTCCCCCTGAGATACGTTGCAAATAAACAGGGTACGATTTTTGTCTAAGTAAGATTTTTGTCATTTGAATTGTCATTTTTGGAGAGACAATTCCCACTCACTCGCGCATGCACACCCGTGCAGAGGAATTTGTACACACCGGCATAGAATAGCACTCGCACTCACAAACAATCCCCAGACAGAGAAACTCAGTCACACTCATAATCACTTACAAATCCATCAAAATGTCCGCACTCACACAGACACATCCTCCTTCATGCTGTGTGCCCACATACCTTTCCACACCACAGGTAAATACCAGCCTGGCTTTTTAGCAGAAAAACATCATTGGAGTTGAGGCAGCCAGCCAGGGCGGGGACCTCGATGGCTTTGGTGTTGGACGGGTCAGAACCGCTGACCTGGAACAGTCGCACTGGCGGCTCTGGATCTGAACCCCCTTTCCTAGAGGTGCCACCCTGAAGAACACATATGTTTGTTTATTTCCGTATAATATAACCTATGGCACCATGATTCTGAAATGTCCCTTTTGAGAACAAAGAACTCTATCTTTCTGTCTATCTATCTATGTTAGAATCATCTCCATCAAATGTCTTGCAGTCAAATACCTTTGAACTGGTTGGGATAGAAATCGGACCTTTGTCATGACCTCTGAGCACAGAGTGGTCACATGACACAAATACAGTTCCTATGACGGTGGGTTGCGTATTTATCAAAGTCACATACCGGAAGTGACGTAGTGTTTCTAAGTGTCAGAATCAACTTTTTCTTAGGATTTTTTAGGGTTAGGGTTAGGGTAAGAGTATAAGGCTAAAAACTCGGTCTCGGTACCCCTACCAATGCCTGAAAGTACGTTACACTTCCTGAACCCCCTGTGTATGACGTCATATGACGCCGATATGTGACTTTCAGGCATCTGATAAATCCGCAACCATGACGCTGGGGTTCTCAATTCTGCTCTTGGGGTGCCCTGGACTGACATTCTATGCATTCCTGTCCCAGGCGCACCTGATCATTTGTATTGAAATCAATCAACGCTCTTGACTAGCTGAATCAGGTGTATTCATCTAACTAAGAGTGCCACAGAATAAGTCAGTTAAGAAAACAGTGCATAGCAGCAGGCCTGCAAGAGCAGCATTCTGAATTACTGAGCATTTATTAAGGTGATGGTTTAATATTGCACTCACCTCAAAGATGACCATCTTGCCCTTGAACATGGCCATGAAGTGCCTGGGCTCCTTGCCCATGGTCACCCTCACCTGGACAGGCTCGTCATTGTACTTCTGGTCCAGTTCCACAGCCTGGAAGGCACTGGCCGCCAGCTCATCCTGCGTAGCGTGTCTGCCCTGCAGAGAGATGCCACCAGCGGACTTCTATTTCTAGGCACTTGTATCTACATCACGAGATCGTGCTATCCCACTCAATGTGACCTGTTTTGAATTCTTTCTTGTTGGGATTTAAATCGGCTCAGATTATTTTCTACATCAAGCAGCTACCGATCTGGCCCAGATCTGGCCCTCATCTGGCCCAGGAGACTATTTCATGTGGTGTTTACTCCTGTTGTTTACAACAGTTTTTCACACAAATATAAAGGCACAATACAGCATCTATATTGATCTGTACTGGGAACACCAAGCCAAACATCACACAGTTCTTCATGAGTATCCCAATTTAGCTCCTCTTTTTTCAATCTCAATGGTTTTGGACTAAAGCATTTGCCAAATACTGTACATTTTAACTTAAATTGAAATTGAAAAAAGGGTTTAAAGCTCAACTGACAACATTTTTTTGGTTTTAGTGTAAAAAATCCAGACTCAACCCATTCTTATAAATAACCTGTGACTGCTCTGTTTTTAGTGGCACAGGTCCATCCTGTGGAAGTGGGCTGTTACCTGCCATATGTAGAGCATGTAGTTCTTCCTGATGTTGACTTGATAGGTGTACAGGATGAGGTAGCAGTCCCCGCCATAGAAGTAGCCATGCCACTCTGGCTCTACAGGGACCAGCTCCAGGTTCTCAATCCGCCATACCTGTAATGCACCAGCAGCAGGACAAAGGGATGAGAGTTTACAAGACATTCACTTTTCCTGTTTCTGCAAGGTCACTTCCTTTCAGCCACTGTGTGATCTTTGAGACCTCCATCCCAAATGGCTGTTCCATTTTTATCTTATTCACTGTTCCTCCTTTGTCTTTACCTTTCTTCTCCTCTCCTATCTTCATCATCTCTTCTCTTGCATTTCACACTGATGCAGTTACAAGCTCTCCATGTCTGCATATGAAGAACTATCAACACTCTCTATACGTCTCTGACACAGCAAGATTGCATTCACCACCATGATGAATGTATATAACATCCAGCCGTATAGGAGATCAGACAGGTCTTGTGCTTAGCATAACAATGAGGCTGCACATTTCACAATGAAATTGTGATAAAACCAATCATCATGTGTATAACCTAGAAGGATCACAGGTGCAAAGATCAGAGAATGTCTGTGAAACGAGACATGAGCTTCAGCACAAGGGTGTTTAGAGGCCAACACCCTGGTCTCAGCATATATAAAATATTGCTGAAGTATTGCTTATTATTTTACCATGTCATTACGTACAATGAGTGCCAACAACTTGTGAATTTCAAAGAGACTTGGGTTTTGAGACAGAATGCAAAACAAATGCATTCTGGGAGAAAATGACTGGCTTGACATTCTACCATCAACAAGACAAAAAAAGGGAGGAGAGTTTACAAGACAGTCACTTGTCCTGTTTCTGCAATGTCACTTTCTTTCAGCCACTGTGTGAACTTTGAGACTTCCGTCCCAAATGGCCGTTCCATTTTTATCTTATTCCATCTGCTCATTTTCTGTGTCCCTGTTCATCTCATCCTCACTGTTTCCCCTTACTATTTTTCTTTCTTCCCCTCTCCTATCTTCATCACCTCTTCTCTTGCACTTCACACTGATGCAGTAATAAGCTCTCCATGTCTGCATGTGAAGAACTAACAGCTCCCTCTCATGGCGATAGATCACGTTTGCGGAACAAATGTACCCACCCATTCTCTACATAATTGTGACAGAGCAAGACTGTATTCACCACCATGATGAATGTGTATCACATCCAGCTCTGTTGGTTATTACCTTTCGCCTATAGATCAGACAGGTCTTGTGCTTAGCATAACAATGAGGCTGCACATTTCACAATAAAATTGTGATAAAAGCAATCATCATGTGTATAACCTAGAAGGATCAAAGATGCAAAGATCACAGAATGTCTGTGTAACGAGACATGAGCCTCAACATGAGGGTGTTTAGAGGCCAACGCCCTGGTCTAAGCATATATAAAATATTGTGGAATTATTGTTATAATTATTTAACAATATCTATACATTCAATGAGGGCAAACATCTTGTGATTTTTAAAGTGGAGACTTGTGTTTTGAGACAAAATGCAAAACAGATGCATTCTGGGAAAAAACATTACTGGCTTGACATTCTACCATCAACAAGACAAAGGGAGGAGAGTTTAAAAGACAGTCACTATGTTTCTGCAAGGTCACTTCCTTTCAGCCACTGTGTGATCTTTGAGACCTCCGTTCCAAATGGCTGTTCCATTTTTATCTTATTCCATCTGCTCATCTTCTCCTCACTGTTCCTCCTGTCTTTACCTTTCTTCCCCTCTCCTATCTTCATCATCTATTCTCTTGCATTTCACACTGATGCAGTTACAAGCTCTCCATATGAAGAACTATCAACACTCTCTATATGTCTCTGACACAGCAAGACTGCATTCACCACCATGATGAATGTATATAACATCCAGCCGTATAGGAGATCAGACTGGTCTTGTGCTTGGCATAACAATGAGGCTGCACAGTTCACAATCAAATTGTGATAAAACCAATCATCATATGTATAACCTAGAAGGATCAAAAATGCAAAGATCACAGAATGTCTGTGTAACGAGACATGAACTTCAACACAAGGGTGTTTAGAGGCCAACACCCTGGTCTCAGCATATATAAAATATTGCTGAAGTATTGCTTATTATTTTACCATGTCATTACGTACAATGAGTGCCAACAACTTGTGAATTTCAAAGAGACTTGGGTTTTGAGACAGAATGCAAAACAAATGCATTCTGGGAGAAAATGACTGGCTTGACATTCTACCATCAACAAGACAAAGGGAGGAGAGTTTACAAGACAGTCACTTGTCCTGTTTCTGCAATGTCACTTCCTTTCAGCCACTGTGTGACCTTTGAGACTTCCGTCCCAAATGGCCGTTCCATTTTTATCTTATTCCATCTGCTCATCTTCTGTGTCCCTGCTCATCTCATCCTCAGTGTCCCCCCTTACTCTTTACCTTTCTTCCCCTTTCCTATCTTCATCATCTCATCTCTTGCACTTCACACTAATGCAGTAACAAGCTCTCCATGTCTGCATGTAAAGAACTAACAGCTCCCTCTCATGGTGATACATCACGTTTGCTGAACAAATGTACCCACCCATTCTCTACATAATTGTGACAGCGCAAGACTTTGTTCACCGCCATGATGAATGTATATCACGTTCAGCCCTGTTGGTTATTACCTTTCACCTATAGGAGATCAGACAGGTCTTGTGCTTAGCATAACAATGAGGCTGCACATTTCACAATTTAATTGTGATCTGACCAATCATCATGTTTATAACCTAGAAGGATCAAAGTTGCTGAGGTCAGACAATGTATGTGTAACGAGACATGAGCTTCAACATGAGGGTGATTAGAGGCCAACGCCCTGGTCTCAGCTTGTATAAAATATTGTTGAAATTTTGTTAGAATTATTTAACAATATCTATACACTCAATGAGTGCAAACATCTTGTGATTTTTAAAGAAGAGACTTGTGTTTTGAGACAAAATGCAAAACAGATGCATTCTGGGAGAAAATGACTGGCTTGACATTCTATCATCAATAAGACAAAGGGAGGAGGGTTTAAAAGACAGTCACTATTATGTTTTTGCACTGTCCCTTCCTTTCAGCCACTGTGTGATCTTTGAGACCTCCATCCCAAATGGCCGTTCCATTTTTATCTTATTCCATCTGCTCATCTTCTGTGTCCCTGTTCATCTCATCCTCACTGTTTCCCCTTTCCTATCTTCATCACCTCTTCTCTTGCACTTCACACTGATGCAGTTACAAGCTCTCCATGTCTGCATATGAAAAACTATCAACACTCTCTATATGTCTCTGACACAGCAAGACTGCATTCACCACCATGATGAATGTATATAACATCCAGCCCTTTAGGAGATCAGACAGGTCTTGTGCTTAGCATAACAATGAGGCTGCACATTTCACAATCAAATTGTGATCGGACCAATCATCATGTGTATAACCTAGAAGGATCAAAGATGCAAAGATCAGAGAATGTCTGTGTAACGAGACATGAGCTTCAACACGAGGGTGTTTAGAGGCCAACACCCTGGTGTCAGCATATATAAAATATTGCCGAAGTATTGCTATGATTATTTAACGATATCATTACATACAATGACTGAAAACATCTTGTGAATTCCAAAGAGACCTGGGTTTTGAGACAGAATGCAAAACAAATGCATTCTGGGAGAAAATGACTGGCTTGACATTCTACCATCAACAAGACAAAGGGAGGAGAGTTTAAAAGACAGTCACTTGTCCTGTTTCTGCAATGTCACTTCCTTTCAGCCACTGTGTGACCTTTGAGACTTCCGTCCCAAATGGCCGTTCCATTTTTATCTTATTCCATCTGCTCATTTTCTGTGTCCCTGTTCATCTCCTCCTCACTGTTTCCCCTTTCTCTTTTCCTTTCTTCCCCTCTCCTATCTTCATCACCTCTTCTCTTGCACTTCACACTGATGCAGTAACAAGCTCTCCATGTCTGCATGTAAAGAACTAACAGCTCCCTCTCATGGTGATAGATCACGTTTGCTGAACAAATGGACCCACCCATTCTCTACATAATTGTGACAGCGCAAGACTTTGTTCACCGCCATGATGAATGTATATCACGTCCAGCCCTGTTGGTAATTACTTTTCACCTATAGGAGATCAGACAGGTCTTGTGCTTAGCATAACAATGAGGCTGCACATTTCACAATTGAATTGTGATCGGACCAATCATCATGTGTATAACCTAGAAGAATCAAATACCTAAGGTCAGAGAATGTCTGTGTAACGAGACATGAGCCTCAACATGAGGGTGTTTAGAGGCCAACGCCCTGGTCTCAGCTTATATCAAATATTGTTGAAGTTTTATTATAATTATTAACAATATACACTCAATGAGTGCAAACATCTTGTGATTTTTAAAGAAGAGACTTGGGTTTGAGACAAAATGCAAAACAGAGAACAGAGAAAATGACTGGCTTGACATTCTACCATCAACAAGACAAAGGGAGGAGAGTTTAAAAGACAGCCACTATATGTTTCTGCAAGGTCACTTCCTTTCAGCCACTGTGTGAACTTTGAGACCTCCGTCCCAAATGGCCGTTTGAGACTTCCGTTCCAAATGGCCTTTCTTCCCCTCTCCTATCTTCACCATCGCTTCTCTTGCACTACCCTCACCGTTCTTGACTCCACTTCTCTCCTCATGTCTCCTCTCCTACCCTTTGCCCTCTTCCCCTCCCACCACCTCTTACCCATCTCGTACCTCCACTACTCCACTCCCATCATCAACCATGCGCTCTTGGGCAGCAATCTCTGGCATCACGTGCATCCTGCTGGCATCAAACTTCTCCTGGGTCACTTTGGCTGCAGACACAAAATGACTGAGATCAGTCACCAAGCTCAGAGGAAGAACAGCGGAGACCTCATGGCCACATTATTTCAATGGTGTACAGTATGTGTAGACGTGTATACGAAAACATTAAACATATGCTTATCAAAAAGTACCATTCAAAAACACAGACACACACAGACACACACACACTCCTGACAGCCATACTAAAACTCTTCTCTGCATTAACCCCAGCACAAATGACGGCTGTGTCGTGCAAATCCAGTGACGGTGCAGATGATCTTGTCAGGTTGCACCACTCACCCACTCTCCCCACTGAGTGTGTTTTCCCTAGGCCAACCGTCTGCTCTTTGACCCGCCAGCTTTGGAAGAGCTGCTTGAAGAGAGCAGACTCTCCCCCGTCGTTCACCGTCTCTACGTTGGTGGTGTGGGAATACCCCTTCAGCTTAATAAACTCCTGGTAAGAAAGAGAACCAGACCAGAGGTAGAGTGTAGTCACACTGTTTTTCACAATTTTATTTTGTGCTGAAAGTAACCGCCAATATCTGTCATTCCTCTTTTCAGGCTGGGTGAGGGTAAGGGCTTGGCAATCATCAAGATGTATTGTGGTATGGAGCAGAAGACTACAAAAAATATCCCCTCTCTCACAATGGATTAATGAAGGAACTAATTCATCCATACCAGAGCTCTTGACATGGCAGTCTGCCTCTCAGCCTTGGTGGCTTTCTTCCCTTTCCACACAAACACCTTCAGCCCTCCCTGGTCCAAGAAATAGCAGTCCTGAAAACCAAAACATTATCCTGATTAGCACTGAGATCACAGGACCATTCTGACAATAATCTAAATAAACAGGAACAAATCTGAAAAACTAATCATCAAAATGGGCATGGCAGCCCATGTTCATGGATAAAGAGATCATAACTCACTGAGTGGAGCAGCTCCAATATCACTGCACTACTGAAAGCACATCAACATAAGCACCCTACTCCTGCTCCACCTCAATCTCTATTTCAACCTTATATACTGTATTTAGAACACAGGATTTCAACAGAATTGTCAGACTTTAACATTGCATAACCTATTTATATTCAATTTGTTTTAAGTATTTAGTTTTAAGTCCTAAACAGATCTAATGTTAGAGTGTAAATGAAGAATAAAGTGAATCTTTGAGCCTACATACGTCATGATTTAATAAATCCTGCACGAGTGGCCTAGCCCCGACCTCTGTCACCTTCATCACACCATCAGCATCTGAGACACTGGGAACAGAAGGAGATGTGTTTCTCAGACAACATAACATGTAAGCCACTATCAAAGGGAAAAAGTTACAACAAGCAAAAAGAACAAGTTCAGAATCTGCATGAAGAATCAATATTCCAAACAAATATTATGACCAGAATAATTGTATGTTGTGACATCAAAAAACTCAGTAGGTAATATTCAAATGGAGAACAGTTATTTGAAATAATAATAATCTGAATTAATCTATGAATGAAACAGACGTTTATGAACACACTCCTACTCTCCTCTTACTGGTAGAGGGTGAGCTGGCACTTCTGCTCCTGGTTAGGTGTGTCATCAGGTACTGCACTGGACAGCCTGTCCGGCTGCTCTCCCAGAGTACTTTTCAGGACTTCCATCAGGTGGGGGCTGTCCCCCTTCACATCGCCCTCGATCACCCCGATCTCCGCCCGACCCCCCCTCTCTCGGTCACGGATGTCCTTGGCCAGCTGCATGCCCTGGAGGCATGTTGGAAGCAGTGATGATAGGTGCAGGATGACTTGGCATTTTGTTTTTATATTATACCGACCCAAGGCAAGGTACATTACGCTGAGGAACATTTATACGCCCTCTGGAATCATAACCATCGTTGGACTGCCCTCCGGAAGGTTTCGGCCTCAATGGGGACCAGAACTGTTGCAGTCAGCATCCCTCTAGAACTCTACACTGATGTGCTATTCTGAAACCTGAACTTCAAAAACACCCTACACCCTACATCATGCAATCATTCAGTAACATGATTGCACTCCACTATACTGGATATTTCAGATCAGTGGTTATCATTTGGGGGAAAAGGAAAAAGACGGGAGGGAGAGGAACATGTGTGTTGTTGTGCAAACAAAAGCACTGTGATAATCATTTCAGTTATATTTATTGTTGCCCACACTTCCACCAGCCTATGGTCTGCTTCTGTATCCCTCTCTTTCCTGTAAGAGCATTCTTCCTACCGCAAATATACCTTTCTACATTAACTGATAACAGATCAATAATGAAACCTTGCACTATTGCTGAATGAAGCAGTTTGCTGGACAGTAGCCTTCTAGATAGCCTAATTGTAATCAATAGTATTTATTTTTGGGAAGTCTAATAAACTGTAGCTTAGACTAACTGGCCAATAAGGGGCGGACAGAAATGAATCAGGAAGTGAGGAGTCATACCTTCAGCCTCTCCTGTCTGTTGCTCTCTGGGCCATTCCACTGGATGATGACTTTGCCCGTGTCCAGCAGGAACACATCGCCCAGGTTAAAGCTTTGCCACTTCATCTCTACCTGTTCAGATGAAACAAGACAAAGGAGAACCATGCACCGCAATTCAAATTAGTCCTCTGCACTTGCCTACATTTATTGGAGCATTTGAGCAGAAACTTTGTGGTGATGCAGGGCTGATTGAAGGCTAGCTCTGTAGATGACTGATTGGGGTTGCATAGAGCAGTCAAAACACTCATGAGTCTGAAGGTTTGGCTTTTCCCCGGAATGGGAATGTAGATTGAGCCTTTCTTGCTGTACCTCCATTGCAGTAACTCTTCGCTTGCCCTTCACATGTAGGAGTCTCTGGATATCGTAGGTGTTAACCTCAGTGTGCCTCATGCCTGAGGCCACACCACCCTTCTTGTAGCTGAAGAAAAACAAAGACACCTGTGACAAAGATTTGGGCACTCGTGTATTTTGTTAAACAAACTAAATATAATCCTTTTTGCATCTCAAAACAACACATCCTTGTATTAGCTTCTGCTTGAATGCCCTCGAGAGGCCTTACATGACGCCCTGCTTGAAGTATCCACGGAACGTGTCAGACTCATGGTTCTGGACCTCTCTGTGCTGGATCGGACCGGAACCCAGGAACTCGTCCAGCTGCACGGTGTACACAGCGGCTGCCCCCTGCTCATCCTGGCTGGACTCGGAGCCGATCCAATAGTGGATGTCATAGAACACAGCGTTACTGACCTTCCGAGTCTAAAGCGGAGAGGGGGTCAAGCAAAGTGTGTGTGTTTTAGGTTTGTGTTTTAGGTTTGTGTATGTGAGTGTAAGTGTGTGTGACAGAGAGCGAGAGAGGGGTTATTAGGTGACTATTAAATATGAGTGTAAAGGTGTGCACAGGTGAGTACACAGTAGCAAGTGTATACTTGGTAGGTGTGTAGAATAGGGAAGAAACAGGCATGATGAGGAAATAACTACTTAAAGAGGAAGATAGAGAGAAAGACCGCTGGATAAAGAGAGACTGAGTAGATGGAGAGATAGTGGGAAAGAGGAAGACAGGAAGAGAGAAGCAAGGTCGACTCTGTGGACGGGAGCGTAGAGAGATATAAACACATTAGGAAAAGAGGGAGGTTCAAAGTAAAGAGGAAGAAAGGTGACATGATGCAAGAATAAACACACACGGACGAGAGCGTGAACGGGGGTCAAAGCAGTGTACGTGAAAGTCAGGTCAAGTCTTTTTATTGTCAGATAGACAGAACAACAGAGTCGGACTGGGCACTGAAATTCTTAGGACAGGACACCGTACCACACTACCATAACATAACATAACATAACATAACATAACATAACATAACATAACATAACATAACATAACATAACATAACATATAAGTACTCCAAAAGGAAGACAGAGAAAGAGAATGGGTAGAGGGAAGTGAGGAGTTGGAAGAGGGGAAGCATGGCAGCAGAAGGGGGTCAAGGGAAGCGCCCTGCAGATAATGATCTCAGGCATCCAGATAGACACGCAAAGCAGATGGAAATGCAGACAGTGCCTTTCACCAGAGCATTGTAAACTAATTTGATGTATTCATATGTGAGTTTTCTGTCCTAAAAGCGGTCTGTTCACATCCAGCACTTACATAAATGAGCACGTAGCAGTCGCCCTCAAAGAAATTTCCATGGGATTTCTCTGGAACCAGAACTAACTCCATTTTCTGTAAAACAAATCAAGATGGCGATGAAGCCTCCAGAATTCCCTTAGGACACTCTGATGAGTACAGAACACATTTAGATGTTCTCTGTGCCAAAGTGCCCAAGAACACATTTAAAGCAGTATATTCAAGTGTATTGAGGGTATGACATAGCATGTAAATAATATCTGTTAAAATATTTCTGTGCAATAGAATTCTGAAATTATATATATTAATAAAAAGAGCATGATTGAAATAATGTCTGACAAAACACCTGTGTGTAAATCAAATGAGTTTAAGTGTGACATTGAACAATCAACACTGAATTGTTAACCAATATTGTGTAGTCACATGGTTGTGTAGCCAAAAAATTGCAGCTTTGCTTAATGTTACAAATATTTGCAATGGTATCAGATGAACTGTACCTCTATTCGCCAAATAATAATCCCAGGAGTCTGGGTGACGGCCCGAAATGTGTACTCCATGATGTCTTGATTTCCTGGTCACAATCTCTTATTACCTCCTGTCAAAGTCGGAACCCAAGCAGGAAATTAGTCATTGCTACCCTCAGCTATAAGGGTTTTGAAATTTGTGAGTTAAAACACTCTACAGTCCAATGCCTTTTCGACTTTTCTAAGTTGTCTGATATGCCTGGGTGTTTTTGCACATTTTCCTTAACTAAAAACATTGATGCACAAATGGAATATCTGATTATATTCTAGAAGACCTCAGCAATAATAACATGTAAGTAAAAGGAATGTAGTAAAAAAAGGTTTAATTTAAATCAAATGTAAGCATACCCTTGGAAAAACATTGTTTCAGAGGTGCTCATACTTTGTACAAAAACACATTGTAAAGACTTTTTATTTCTGAACCTTGTAAACATAGGTGTTGGCTATACATATGTTAGCTTAGCATTCAGAAAGTGTGTCTTGTTTCACTACTGCATATTTATAATTTCAGAGTGACCTGTGCCTCTCGAAATATGTGTCCCTACAAATGCATATTGATGAGTTAGTGTAAACAAACCTGGGACACCTCAGTCAAAGACAAAGGCCAATACCTAATGGCCCTGGAATGTCTTTGTGGCCCACTACCCCCGGAGGTTATCTCGCCACACCATGACCCAATGCAGACCACTGAATCACCCTTATCATATGAATAGCTGTCATTTGCTAATGGGTGGGTCCTTAGCAGCAGAAACCTCAGATACTAAAATGTGCAAGACATCAGTTCTATTTCCCTGACAAAGTGCTTATTTATTTTTGAACTGTATATATTTAAAAAAAAAAAAGGGTTCAATGTTTCCGTGGTTGTTCTTTATGTCTCTAAGATGAAAACTCCCGGAGCGTTAACATTTTTTGACAAAAAGGAGGGGTATGGAC
The DNA here is from genome assembly GCF_963457725.1 of Sprattus sprattus. NCBI lineage: Eukaryota > Metazoa > Chordata > Actinopteri > Clupeiformes > Clupeidae > Sprattus > Sprattus sprattus. Next base: position 13,785,108 of record NC_137908.1, on the reverse strand, counting down.
TGACGAGTGTTAACCATTCACATACTGCCCTGTCCAGTCAAGGCAATGATGCCTTAAACCTGCATGAACTATAGAGAATTTTAAAATCAGTCTTTGGTATTATTTTTAATGCAGAGACACAATAATGTGCTAAATTAATGACTAGAATAGCTTTTAGGCTTTTAAACTGTAAAAAAAACATGATTTGGATACATTTCATATTTCCATACAAATCTGTTGCAGACAGCAAATATCCATTAGTGCAGTACCCTTTACCCTTACTGCCATTCAAATGTTCTCACACATCACAATGAGATTTGATAACCATTCCCAAAATGACAATTGTTAATTTGGCGAATGGTTGCTTTTAATCAGACGATAAAGCATTAAGCTCTGTCTGTGATGTGCTTAAGCGGTCCTGTCAATCAGGGTGATATTCTGACAGGGACTCCCACTTTGATAAAATGCTGTTTCTTTTGATATGTGTCTCCATCATAATCATAGGGAAACATTCAGGAAAAGCAACAACCTAAGGCACTAAAACTGATGCTCTATTTCACTCAGGAATATTAGTCGACTCTAAGATGTGATTGCTACAAATCAATTTCCTGAATCTACCACTCGTAACACTTGACATAGTGATTTTGCCCTGTTGCTCATATCTTCATCTTAGCAGCTGTAAACTATTCAAACAGCAGTGCGGTAGGAATCAAAACAGTCGAGCCTGAGAACCTGAGCTTGAAATCATAAAGTGGATTTCAATGACGAAGTAGAGAGATGGGACTTACCTTAGAAGCAGAGAGTGGTGGATCCAAAAGATGTCTGGTAGGCCTGTGCAGAGGAGTGCTCACTAGATCCTATCTCTGTCACTCTCACTCTCACACTCCCTCACTCAACCTCTCTCTCTCTCTCTCTGTCTGTCTTCTTCTCATTGGTTCTCTGGACAGCAACACGAGGGCTGTAGATCTCCAGGGTCATATTCAAGCCCATCATCTTCCTCCACTTCTGCGCTTCACCCACCCACCCCCAACCCACCCAACCCACCCACACACACACACACACACACACACTCACAAGCTCAACACATTTGCTTGGATTTGCATGTTCCAGGTTCCTCTCTGTATCGCCTCATCCAATCGCAGACCAGCTCAGTGTGGGCAGATGCACAAGCCAGCAGTCAAATGAGCAGAGAAGGAGAATGGGGGAGATGTATTCAAAGGATGGGGCCAGTTTACGAGCAGTATTAGCAAGATTGGTGGCCAAGTATGGGAGAGGAGAGGAAAACTGCCTGAGAGTGGGTGGTGGTGTGGGGGGGGGGGGGGGGGGGGGGGGAGAACTCTACAGTACGGGAGTGTGGCCAAAGAGTTATTGATTTTGTGTGGTTACGTAGTCGGTTGGCAGTGGATTTAATGAGGCAATGCCTAGAGAGAGTGGGACAGAATGCCATTAGGAGCCATTTAAATCCTCTTTTGAGGCTCCACAACTGCTGGCTAAAGCGGTAGCCAAGAGGAAATATTATGCACTTTGAAACGTCACTGTATCGATCTGCAAGGACCGCATAGTGTCTCATTTTAACACGCATAGGGTGTGTTGAATGATAATAATAGTCCAGAGGACCTGAGAGGCCAAGCTATCACAAGCTGGATAAATTGTCAACTCAACACATTGTGAGAAAGGAGCTCTGAGCATCACAATACATTTGGCAGTCAAATGTTATGGATTTTGTTTGTGTCAAATGAAATGTGTGTACGAAGTACACATCCCCAAGGACCAGTATATTCATTAGTAAATAAAAATGATGAATTCATTTATAGTTAACCAAATTTATATACAGTAAGAACAGTAAATCTTTGAATCATTATATATTTTTCCCGCATGATCACAAAAATCCCATGCAAGATGCCCTCTCCAGTAAAATGACATTGTGTACTATACACCCCATGTCTTTCTGTCATTGTTTGAAGGCTGGATAGCAAGGACATCACTCAGAATGAACACAAGGTCACCTCTGATTTGGGTATTTGAGCTTGATTATCAGCCCAACGCAAATGTTAAACAAACAGAGCTTGTGTTGGGAAGCAAATGTTGTCTACACTGTGGAAATCAACAGAAACAAAGAGAGCCCAAACAGGTGATAATCAATGTTGATGTTTTTATTTTCAATTTTCAGAGTTTCTAGTTGAACAAACAAAAAAGAGAAACAAAAATAAAAAAATAACCAATATATTGTAGAAATAGTGTGCACTCATTTTACTTCAAGTTTTAAAAAATAGTTTATTTGTAAAACTGAATTTTGAACTGAACAAAGAACAGAGATTAATACATGATTTTCTTTTATTGACATAATGTACTTTATTTCCTTCTGCATAGCTGTAGTTGGCATTATTGTTCATGGTGTATCCCTAGGTCAAACCACAAAAAACTCTCGACACATCTTGTGACAAATCTTTAATTTTTTTCTACAAACTAAGTCTTCCTCTGACCAGGCACAGGATAACCCCCGTAGGTCCTGGATTTCATTCATCGGTTAAACACTCATGTCCACACGCATCAACTTTGAACTGGATGAACAGAAACTCACGTCTCTGGTGTTCATAACACACCCCTGGCTCTGTAAATGGAAAACAAACATGGTGGCTCGGACTGAGCCATAAACATTCCCAGCCAATCAACTCAGTGCTTCAGGAGTATGGAAAGGGGAATGGGATAATTTGATTGGCTGTTGAGCTCAAATATCAACCACCTTTAGTGAAATCGAAATCCAACCTTGGACTGCATCCTTAAGGACAGTTAAAAACCTTACTCTTGCAAGCAACAAAATATGCTCATTCAAAATCCCGCTCATCGATATCCAAAAGGAACACTTTTATTATTGGTCCACTTAGCACTGACAGAGAAAACTCATACTCAGTTGTGGCCAGTAATTGCTGACCCATCCTGACATGCTGAGTGTCTCAGTATCTGGTCAAGGCTCCGTGGTAGTTGGAAAATTAAAACTTGCACCCCAGGATACCTCAAAAAGAGGTAAAAGTCAAGGTATTTAATCAGTTAACAAAGTCCATTTGAACATCAGGCAGAAGAAAACTGCATAAATGCCCTCAGAACGCATCACTGTAACCTCAGTGTTTGCTGTTAAATAACAAGTGACTGGTCCACGATATTGAGTTCCACTGTTAGCAAAATGCAATGCAGTACCAGCTTAGGGTTCGAGCTGCCTCATGAATCCGTGAGATTGTTCTAGCTGTATGGTGTGTTTAAGGCTACCACAAGAGACCAAAGTTGGTGACAAAAACCTAGCACCCTCGATAGCAGTGGTGGCTTATTTACGACAAAGGACACAAGTGCAGATGTGATTTTCCAAAGCCAACATAAAATTCTCAAACTACCAAAGTCTCGCGTCTTTTAACATCAAAGGGAAATATCCCCTCAGACTCCAGTGAGTCAAACATCCCTTCCCCAACCACGTCCTGTATTTTTGTGTGTGTGTGACTCCCAACAAATAACACCAGGAAATACAACAAGAACACATGTAAGAAATCAAACCTGTGTGTGTCAACCAACCATGATAGACCAGACACATCATCCAACATTCGTATTTTTTTCATAATTGCACATACAGTAAAAACCAGCTTCTTGTATCTTTTCTAAATCTGGGTTGTGCTTCCCCAAAAGTTCTGTGGTGCTGCATCATCAAGTGAGAAGCTTTAATTGTGAACACCTTGCTTTCTCTCAGTTGTGATGGGTCAGAGCACCACAATACTTGAGGGGAACATAACCCTGTTCCATTAAAATGGTTGAATATCACTAGGAAAAACATTTCTTCACCCACTGCCTCACCATGACTTGTTTAATTATCAAGATCAAGGTACACCTGCCTATAACCTCTGGATGCCCTTTAAGTATGTTCAGGCGTTTGGTATTCAAGACCACACCAAATGCAGAGAGCCCGTGGTTAGTAATTCAGAAGTCACATCATCAGGATAATTGATCCCAAGCTTGTGAAATCAAGGCAGAACTGAATCCGTGTGCTGTGTTTGATGCCTTTGCGAACAAGTCTGGAAAAGATGCTTTGGTAGATTTGTATCTCCAAAGGCTTTAGTTATAAAGTCAAGATGTTCCAGCATACACAAAAAGAGGCTCTAAATTACTTACTAATTAGACAGTCCGATATATTGTCCTTAACAATATACATACAAATGCAGAATGAGTTGAAAAGAGAGAAAGAAAGAATAACAGCAAAAGGAAGGCAAGAAGAACAAAAAAGAGGGAAAGCAAGAAAGGATGAAATAAAGAATGGAACCATGTCAAATCAGACCAAAACAAAAGAGAAAATAAAGCCATGGGTTTATCACTTTGGAAAGAATTATTTTATGGAGCGATTCATTTGTTTGAATATGCAGCGTACAAGTCCACAGAAATACACACTTATTCTGATGGTATGACAAAAGAAGACCAACAAAAAGATTTAGGAGTGGAGAAATAGTCCAATTGTGCACAGTTAAGGCACTTAATTTGGGTATTCAGAACAATATTTAGGATTTTGGCAAACAAAACAAACAAACAAAAAATAATGAAAGAAAAAGAACATAACAATGACAAGACGAATGCAGCAGATGGGATTTGCCTAGACTGTACATCGATCAAGCTTGGATGTTCTCACATCCATCAACCTCAGTCAGGCATGTTCTCCAAATGGAGAGCTCTAAACAGGTTCTTCACTTTAATATGCTGTTATGTAAATGAATTTCCCTCCCCTTAGAACAGTTTGTAATTATTTTGCTTTTCTTTTTCAAATAAGCAATACTTAAATGCTGACTTGGTACAAAGTAGTGGTAAAGTTCATCGTTTGGTTTAGCAGGGTTTGGGTGGTGGAGCAACACCCATATGCATAGCACTACATTTCAACAACCATCTACCCCAACCCCCCAAATAAAATCAGAATGCTAGCACAGCCATCTCAGGTAAACACTTGAAAACTGTGGTTGCAATGTAACAACGGCAAATTTAGGTCTAATTCCCAGGAGTATCTCAAACTAGTTAAGGCCTAAGAAGAGGTGAATTGGAGAAAGGCCATAAAATGCAAGTGAAAGACTGAATTTAAAAGGTATGACAGGCAGATTTGCATATCTTGGCAAAGTGAAAGGTATGGAATTACCAAAATAAACACTGACAGTCTGGCCTGATAATGGGAATTGATTGCGATGGTCCCTATTGGCTGAGGATGATGTCACCACTGGCAAACAACCACTGAGTTTTTTTTAGACAGGTACAACCAGGAAGAGAGGCTATCAATTGTATGGCTGTTCTTCCTCAACATCAGAAAAAAAAAATACAAAAATTACCTATTTTTTTTGAGAACATCAAAAACACATTTGAAAAACATATATAGAAAAAAACTTAACTATTGAAAAAGAACAACCATCTTTTTGAGGAACAAAGCTTTTCTTCTTATTTCCTGTTAAAAAAAATTGTCCTCTTCGCTTTTCTTCTCTAAAAAAAAAGGCACGATGATGGAGACTCCAAGCTCCTGAATAAAGGTCTGGTCGTAGGTCGCTGTGTCTTCTCGTTGAGTGTCGTGCTATGTCAAGTCGCTTGGGTCACAAGCGCCTGTGGTTCAGCATCGAGGGCATTTCCTGAAGATAAATCTCCAAGGGAAACTTGAGCAGTATTCTTCTTTTTTTAACAGGAAGTCTTTAACCAATGTTGCTGAGTGCCAGGTGGGCATCAGTGAGGCTATCAGGGTATTAGGGACTGTGCGTTCCTAAAGGACAGCTATGGGATGAGGGTCTGCGGGAGAGATTTGGCATGGGTCAAGTTTTTACAGTAAGACAGTCACAAGTCATGTTGAGGGGAAAGAAGTGTTGTGGTGGTGTGGATTAGTGCTATGAATTAAAGGTTCATTTGGAAGAGGGGAGTAGAAGGGAAAGAGGGGTTGCTTACTCCCAGTATAAGTGAATGTGTGTATGTATATGTATGCGTGCGTATATGCGTGTGTGTGCGTATATGCGTGTGTGTGCGTATGTGTGTGTGCGTGTGTGTGTGTATATGCGTGCTTGCGTGTGTGTGCGTGTGTTTTGGATGGGGGGCTGCAGTGCTCGTTGCTTAGAAATGACAATCTGTCGATTGTTTCTGCATCTGGAACTGAAAGCACCAGGCTCAGCTCGGGCACAGGCTTTTGGCGAGAGATGTGTTTGCATGTGTCCTCTGTGTATACGTGTATATGCATCTGTCTGCGAGTTTGGCTCTGCGTCTCCTTCGTGTGGTGTGTGTGTAAGTATTTGTGTGCATAGCTATGTGTGGGTGTGTGTGTGTGTGTGTGTCTGTCTGTGTGTGTATGTGCCCTCAACATTTAGTTTGGGCGCGTGTGTGCGTGTCATCAGCATTTTGTGTGTGTGTGTGTGTGTGTGTGTGTGTGTGTGTGTGTGTGTATGTATGTGTGCGTGTATATGTGAGTGTCTATGTGCCCTCAGCATTTTGTTTAGGGGTGTGTGCCCTCAGCATTTTGTGTGTGTTTGTATATGTGTGTGTGTATTTGTATGGGTATGTGTATGTGTGTGTGTGTGTGTGTGTGTATCTGAGTGCAGGAGTGTGTGGGCGGGCATCATTCAGACGGGAGGGGTACACAGGAGCGAGGGTTTGATCAGGGCTCGCGCAGCTGCTTTAGTTTGGCGTAGACGTCGTCCGCTTCACTCAGCTCCTCAAACACGGGTAGCAGGTTCAGCAGTTCGGTGTCCTCTAGGTCATCAAACCAGGACACCACAGGCACCTAGTCAGACACACACACAAACACAAAAGAGATATGTCACTCCGTCCATGTAAGCAGTCACTATTTGGAAAGGTTGGCACTACAAAACACTCAGATCTGTATATCTAAACGTGAACCTGGACGTTATTGTACATTCAGTTTCTTCTGCATGTTGTGTGGACATCTCCACAGCCAAGTATGACATGGGTGATGCCTATCAGTATGCAGTTTATTGCATGAAGGCAGATTGCTTAACATGGGAATTTCTTGTGTAACACTGAGGTAACAACAGTTCAGGGACTCTCCCAGTTGTGGGCCCGCAGCGTGAACTCACAGCATTCTCAGGGTGGAAGATGTAGGAAGCGGGGGAGTTGTCCAGGATGAGGATCCTGTTGAGCTGCCGGCCCAGGCGGCTCAGGTCCTTTACGTAGCAGCCCTGGTGGAAGACGCAGGACTCCCGGAAAAGACGTGTCCGGAAGATCTCGCACTGGTCCAGCAGGTCCGTCACCGGATCTGCATACTGAAGACACATATTAGAGAGAGAGAGAGAGAAAGAGGGGGAGAGAGAGAGAGAAAAAGGGGGTGAGAGAGAGAAAGAGGGGGAGAGAGGGAAATGTTATTAAGTACACAAATTATATACATGCATGCTAAACGTTCAAAAACAAAACATTTAAATTAGATTATACTCTCGTTTGAAGTTCTCTTACATAATTTCAGAGCGGAGGACATGTTTTACACGCGAAAGACACACCACTGTACCTTGGCTAGACTGGCAGTGAAAAGGACGCACTCAAACAGCTCCCCCATTCTCTGCAGAAACTCGTCTACATAGGGTCTCTTCAGAACATAGACCTAAAGCACAAGTGAAGAAGATTAGCACCAGCACATAAAAAACTCCATTCTGCAGTTAAAAATCTCAATCATAAGTCATAAACTGCACATTTGTACAATACGTTTACAAATATATATATATACACACACAGGACATCTGGTGTAAACTACACCAAAAAAAACAAAAGAAAAAAAGAAAAAAACAGAGGTGGTAAAACGGCATGACTCAATATTCTCAAGATTTCAAAACAACTTTCTGATTAAATGCCTCAGCCACCACTAAAACACGTTCCTCTAGCAGTCTGTTGTCATGCACTTGTGAGGCTCCTCTCATAAACATTCCTCAAAACCCGTTCTGGAATCCAGGTGTTGTCATCTCTCCAATGGGGCTATGTGCAAGAGGCCTCCTCCTGGAACAAGTAATCGAGAATAGGCCGCACTGGTGGAAAACAGCCTATCCTGGATTACTTGAACCGGGCCAAGGCCAGGAGATGAGAGGGCGAGCGAGAGAGAAGAGAAGCATGGTGGTGGCTGAGAAGACTGAAGAAACACTATGTGAATACTAATGGCTAGCTTCTTTTATTTTGGTAACACAAATATTTTTACCATAATGCAAGATGAGTTTTCAGTAGAGTTTCTGCTTAGTCAACAGTACTGTACACAATAAGGCTGACCATGCAAGTGCTATTTCATGGAATGTAACACTTACAACCAACACAACAATGGCAAATGGAATACATAAATGGAGCACTCTGTAGCTCTGTACTGCACTGTTCTTAACAGCTCTCTAGTCTTGTTAACATGATTAATGTGGTTACATAAATGTTCATTGCTCCATGTTGATTTCCTCTCTAAAGCTTACAGTCCTACAACTGTCCAGCAGAGGGCATGTCCTGTCTGTGACACAAAAGTATTTATTCAGTAAGTGGTACTTAAAAGCGGCCAGCCTCACCTGGTGCGTCGTCCCCTCAATCTCCACAGGTACAATGAAATCAGCATTACTGATTGGCTGTAGAGAGAAAGACCGTTTAAAATGAATATACTAGGCAATATAATTATTTGAACACTAGAACCAAAACACAGGTTTTGATAAATATTCGCCAAATCGTATCATAGATATTCTCTTTCTGTGATAATAAAGTAATGTATAGTCCATCTTAAGTGTAATAATTATAACTGTGATGATAACTTGGGCTGAGAGTTGTGCAAAACTACAGTCACTTAAAGTGGGCACTGGCAGTGCAAGCTGGTTGTGCTGTTTTTATTGATCTGCTCACTGGTTTATTTACAATCAACAGTGTGTCAGTCAGGCAGACACCAGACAGAGGAGGCACAGATAGATAAACAGAGAGTGTAATATAAACAAAGCAGTGGCTCCCAGGTCCATTACTGACAGGAACATGCCTGCACAGGTAGGGCAGGGCAGGGTAGGTTGGGTTGGGTTGGATATGGGTTGGGGACCCACCCAACCCATGTTATTCACAATGTACAACCACACCACTACTCCTTCACTGAGGCAGGAAAAGCAACGTGAAACCTTCAGCCACATAGGTATAGGTATAATAAAAAACTGCATTACCCAGGGAGAGCTAGATAAACACAGATACTGGTCTTGTTTTCTCTGCTCCTCAGCAATGAGAAAAATGTCCCTGCAGGAATGCTGTCTGACAGCAGGCTCAGATACAGATACTGATAAAAACAACGACTCCCAGTGCCCTCACTCAAGTTGCAGATGGGATAGATAAGGTTAAAGATACACTGACTCGTTCAGCTTTGTAGTACAAAGGGCTGCACTGTTAGGTCAAGAGGGAGGCAACGCCATCTCCTTGGGTGTTCTACATAGAGCGTGTTCCTTGAGCACTGTAGTTTCGGAGATGGTCTTCAATCAGTAAACCTTTTCTGCTAAACTACTGTTTAACATCTTACAAAACACTTTATTGTGCTACTACTTACATCTTACAGAAACACTTTAATATACCTGTAATGGCATAATTGTATGCAGTTTATGTTATTCTACATAATACTGTATTTATATATTATATATATAATATATTCCACATTAGGGCTGAACGATTAATTGCATTTGCGATAAAATCGCGATATAATAAATCGCGATTTCCTAAATGCAACGTGCGCGATTACAACGAGGCACAAATCTTATGATAAAACCGACCAAAGCTTCAGCATACCACAGGCTGGAATTTATGATTCTGATCAAAATGCTGTAGCGACCCAGGTTGACAGACACAAACAGCTGCTCTAGGAGACACTTTAAACCTTCATCCATTTCACTTAACAGACAAGTCATGACACTCACTAAGATGACCATCAGCTACTTGAGATAAACCAACAGACTACATAATTAGGGAAGCCAAACTCGCTCACTCTCACTAACTCTTTCACTGCCTGTACTTCTGCAGAAGCTGGACTGATAACTGACAACTGAGATAAATCAGTTGTGAGAAGGGGGTGCGTCACTGCCAAAATGACCATCATAACTTTCTGGATCTGCTGCGCTCCATCTAGCCCTGGCTCTTAGTTTAAGGTCTTGTTTCTGTTTATGGGGAAGGCAGTCTTGCAGAGATTACAGCTCTATTGCAGTGTGTTCCCTGTGCTTGTACATTGCCTGCTATATAACAGCTGCCTGCCCACCCTCCCCTCTCTGAGGATAGAACTGGACAGAACTCTGCCCACTTCCACCAGAGTTTCACATTAGAGACCTAATGAACCATTGCAGTAATTACTAGGGATGAGAACCGATAAGATTTTAACGATTCCGGTTCCTTATCGATTCCTGGTTATCGAACCGATTCCTTATCGATTCTTATAATTTGGTAAGGGGCGAAAAAAGAGCACAAACGGGTTTTTTACATTAATGTTCTTTTATATAAATTTCTAGAATGTTTACATACACATTTAAATAAAACTTACATAACTTAAATAAAATGTGTTCTGTTTAATATAAACGTTCATACAAATAACAATGTGCCTTCCTTACAGAAGACGTACTAACTGCAGCCTGTAACGATGACAGACTAGCAGCCTCTGAGCCCGTCTGATTTAGAACGTCATCATCAGCTTAATTGGATGGAAATGGAGATTATTTATAGAGCGAACGCTGGTTTGCACAATGAAAAAAATGGCACTAACAAAATCGCTGAATTTTCTGATCTGACATACAGCCCTTGTTATTGAGGTAAAGGACTGTATATTTTCTTGTAGGTTGCTTGGTTGTATTGCTAATAGCGAACTATTATGCTAAACGCTTCTAATAGCAATGTAGAGTCCACTACAAACACAATAACGTACTGAAACATAATTACTTGTATCATGTACAAACTAGGCACTCAGTATATTTAACACTTAGCTATTGCTGCAACTGAATTGGCTACGAGAAACTTATCCATATCGAACTGTCAAACTGAGGGAGCTGCACGCGTTGCTTGCTTATTAACGGAGTCTTTTGTACAGCCTGACCCTACCCTAGGACCAACATTGGGGAGGCAAGCACTGCCCCTGCCTCTAGCCAACGGTTGAAAATAGAAGATTATACAGTTATGCTAGCCTAGTTATGTAAGTTATATATAATATATGACAATGTCCAACATCGCCCATTCTGTTAAGCAATTCAATGCTAAGTTTAGTTATGGTTAACACAAAAACGCAAACGTTTGCTGATAACACACGAGTAACACCGTTATGACTTATGATAAAACATTTTGAGGAGTTTACCTTGGCAAGTAAGGGATGAAGCGCCAACGTTAGTTGAGCTGCTGCTGGCATCGAAAACATGACATTCTTGTAATGTTATACCATGTGTGCTCAAGTGCTTATTCATGGTAGATGTACTTCCTCCCTTTGAGGAAATACATTTTTTACAGAGGTTACAAGTGACCGTGTTCGCATCCGTTTGGGTGCAATAAAGCCACACTTTAGATTGCTTCTGTCGAGTTGCCATTTCTGCTGCGTTCTGACTTTATTATAAGAGTTTGCGCATGCGCAAATGCCACAGAGACCCGTTAACAGACCCGGTTATGAATTTGGCTAACGATTCCAAAGATTCGGCTCATTGGGAACCGGTTCTAAACAAGACCCGGTTCTCGGTTCCCATCCCTAGTAATTACTACCCCTGGCTAACCTGGACCTTGTGCTCCTTCTCTGTCCTTACTCACCTTGAAAGAGCTGTGCACCAGAGTCTCGTCCAGGTCGATCACCACACAGATCTTTCCTTGGTCCTGAGGGGTCACCTCGGGCAGCAGGCTGGTCCCTGGGATCTGTGGGGGTTTGGAGTGGGGTGGGGTGGGGGTGGGGACGAGGAGGTAGTGTAGGAGGGGGAAGGAAGGGGAGAGGGTCACAGAGGGATGCCGGTCAGTTGACTGCACCCCAACTTCCACACCACCCACACTAAGTTGGACTTAGTTGCTGACAATGTCTACGCTACTCTAGAACTCGTTTTTACACATATTCTTTCTAAAAAGCACTCTACTATGCTAATATTACAACTACACCACTAAAGGGGCCAAATAATTTGTATTCATAGAAAAAATGGGAAGCCTGTCCAGGGACACCTACTGGAGAGACTAAAGGTGTAGAACATCAAGATACAATACATTCAGACCACAAAAGCTTTGATCTTAAAACTGATTGTGATTATTATTACCTTTACTATTCACTACTATCATAAATATTTTAAAGATAAACAATCAATCCAAACCTCTTTGCAATTGCATTTGCAAAGCCAAAACCACCAACTGCTTATTAGCAGACCAAGAAACTAATTTAAACAAGACGCCAGCAGGAGGCGCTGTCTGCCCATCATTCAGCTAACGGCCTTTATGGTTGGTGAAGAAGCCATCACTGCGGCCAGATGCAAGATGCAATGTCAGGTCCCTTCTGGCCCATGCCTTCTCTCCATCAATCTGAACTACCAGGACAAACTAATCCTAGATCTGACACCTAAGGTCATCTCGAAGCCATCAATATTGACTGCTTAGACATAAACTGGAGCTTGGGTTTAATATGCACTCAAACTCACTCGTCAACTGCAACCACGAAATAGCTGCACACTTTGATACAGAACAGAACAGAACTGGCATGCTGGAGGCTGAATCTCAAGTAAACATAAATAGCTTAACAGATCAAACAAAGGAAAAAAGAAGCATTTTAGAGTTGTGGTCAAGGCACATTCTTGCATCAGAGTATGTGAGGAAATTCTGAATGAACAAATCGAGTAGAATAGGGCATGCATACTTCGAAAGCTATTATTAGCTATAAGGATTTTTAGCCTTAACAGAAAAGACAAAGGGTAAGCTAAATACAAAGGCATTAGCTAGCCTACATCTCATCCACTTCGGGCCTGATAGAGGCTCAAACATGGTTAATCATCAATGATCTGGGCCTTTACGTACTTGGTGATACTGGTAGCGAAGAGTTTGGAGCAGATCATACTAAACAAAGAGACGAAAAGACAGTTAATGACATTCCTCCCGCCCATGTCCTCAATCTAGTGTAGAGGCCCACCCCAACACAGTGTCCTATGCCACACACACACACCACACACCACACACACACACACACACACACACACACACACACACACACACACACACACACACACACACACACACACACACTGTGAAGAAGCGTCAGAAGAGAGTAACCTTCTGAAGTCGTACCGAAAATATCTCAGAAACTTCCTGCAGCTGAGACGTACCAAGCACAGCAGAACCGATGCAAATTCATGGGAGTATGTTTTTGCTTTAATTAAGGCACTTCACCACTAGACTATTCCTTTGGGACCCGTATAGGATACAGGGTAAGGTAAACAAAGCACCACAAGACTTTGAACTCGAAAGATGTTAACTTTGGTTCAAAAAACACTTTTTTGATTTTCAGATCTCTTACATAACACTGTAAGTAAAAGCCCATGTAATAAGAATAGTTTCTAAATAATCTCTAAGTAGGAGTATTACACAATGTCCTACAAGGAGTTGAGTCTATCTGGGTCTCTACTACACACAACAGTCACAACTAAAGGAGTACTCTGAATCTCTACAGATCAGATCAGTCTTACCAGAATCCATCTGAAAACTTTGGATGAAAGGATAAAAAAAACTAAACAAAAAAACTAACAAAAAAAACATTGATGTTTCAAAAATAAACACCTCTGAAGAAATCTAGCCGCTGTTCACTCAGGTGACATCTGATGGAATGATTTATTTTAATACTTCCAAGTAATTGCATTGATAGTGCAAGTTACCATTATTTTAATTAATAATGTCAAACCAGATATAGTGACACACACACACACACACACACACACACACACACACACACACACAGTCTGCTCTCACTGTAAGAGCACAGTGTTGTGAAGCTTGTCCCACTAACAGTGGGGAGTCCAGCTGGATTACTAGTCCAATTAATAAGGACAGTGATCTGGCTCCAGGGCAGACTGCTTACAGGCCTACTAACCCATAAAGCACTTGCGTCTGTTTGCACAGTTTTAATTAGGGGGTGCAGCAAAACCCGCCTGCGTGGCCGGTGTTTTTGGCTGCAGTAGGAGTTTTAGCGCCGTTTGGCATCTAGTGAGCCTACACTCTGTGGAGTGAGTGAACACTTAAGGGTGCTCTGGAATCCTAATAGAGATGAAGCCAAAACAAAGGTTTCGTGAAGATGAGTGCCTCTGCACCTCTTAAATAGAAGAGGACTCAAAGAACTGTTCAGAACTTCTTGACAACCCGGTTATTCCCATTTTCACTGATAAACCTGAGCAATGTTGGGCGTATTCAGCACATTTGAAGTTACATTGGGCAAACTGAGAGGCGTCAGGGTGTTACCTTGGCGATCGTCCCATTGTCCTCAGGAGGCAGCAAGGTATCCTGGGAAGGGGGTGGAGACTGTGGGACATCCTGTGCTCTGAGGCAACAGAAGAGCGCTTTGAAGATATTCCGGCTCCGAGGCTTCTTGGGGGAAGATTTGCTCACCTGGCCTGAAGAATCGAGAGTACATGAAGAACAGTCAGAAACACACAACCGACACACAACCCTACAACACACACTCTAATACCCTCACCCAACAGCACATACACACAAGACTGGCAAACAAGATCACACAACATGCAACAGGAAGGGTGTTTGAACATGAGACCACAATCCAATTCTACTGACTGACTGTGACTGCACATGTACCCACTATTACGATAGCAGGGACTCACATAGTCACTAGTCAGGCAACACTTGCATAAGCTTCCAGTACTGTCTCTCACAAAAAAAAAAAACCCACACAGGATTGTTTGGGGGGTGGAATGATTTAATTGCAAACACAAAAGGATGAAAACAGCTACAAGCTACCTCCTCTCATCCCTCCCACACTTAAATCAACCAAACAGGCATTCAGAGCATTCCACCTGGTCATCAAATCCTAACTTCCTCCAGGCTTGCTTAAGAAAATATGAAGACGCTAGCCGACGGCGCTAACCTCGCATATGAAGAGCTTGGGAAGCTGCTGCAGCCAGCTCTTTAGATCCAACTGTGACTACAGCAAATGGGAGCACTTGAGAGTTCCCACACCCCACCCGCCATTGCTGTCAGCATTGGAGGAATTCATCAGCCTTCTGCAGCCTCCCCCCATGTCTTCATTTACCAACACAGGCCAACAACATGAGAGCAAGAGGGGAAATGGAGACACGTCCACAGGATCTATTTCTGTACTACATGCCGGTCTGCCTTCCCTGTCAAAAAGATAGCTGAGCTATTCTAGGGATTGAGTGTTTTAAAAGAGATTCTGTAGAGAAGCCTTCTCATAACACATCTCTCTTAGGGCGAATATTTGTGTTGCCACTGATTAAAATACTGAAAAAGGCCTACCTCCGACACCCCACTGAGAAGCTGACATGTCTGAGAGAACGGATGATATTTGATTGTCGGTTTATGAAATGACGACACATCTTGAAATGGAAACTCAACAGAGTGAAGCTTTTTTCATGAGGAAATGCCTCAATAGCTGGTGTTTTTCCACAAGAATGTACTACTTTAATCCACCTTTCAAGATTAAATGACAACTTGTAAAACTGTATGCAAATGCCTGATTCTGCCCTTGTGTATACACACAAAAAGATTGGGATGTATTTGGGTGTAGGCCTATACTTCTATTTGTTGTGGTTGATGTGGGGTCACCTGTCAAGCAAATGACAGTTATGGGTAACGATGAGGCAACCAAAAAGCCCAAGTAGCCTACTCCATTGTTAAGTGCGCTAAAGCCTGTTGGACCTAGTTGTGGCATTTTAAAGACTCATGAGCACAAAGGCACGATAGGTGACACAGAGGTTTTTTTATTTGGGGGCCAAGCAGTCAAGTTGTGTAGGCACCCATTGTGTTTCTAACTTTTCTACTTCATCTTTCTCTTTTTCTGGCTAGGCTATAGCAGCCCCTGAAACTGAATGGTAAATGTTTTGAAATTTAGCATACTGACTTTCATTTTCACCAAGTGTTAGGTCTGCACCTTGGGATCTGTGCCACCACCAATGGGTCAAAGTTGGAGGCTCATTTTATGCACGTTTTTCCAAAATGAGGTAGCATTGGACTCCTTGAACCAAGCAGAACCTGAGGCACCCTATGACTTAAAATGTTCAAAAAGTTTGAATATTCTTCACAGGCCACAAATTGTGCCCAATGATCACCAAATTTGGTGTCATTAGATGGATTTTTGAAAACATTTGTTCGTTGCAGCCAATCAAAATTGACAGCAAAGCCACCAAACAGGAAGTGAAATCACATCTCTGCCACTGTTTGATATATTGACACCAAACTTTGGCAGCGGTTGAATGGTAAAAAAAAAAAAAACATTGTGCTTAGAGATTCCAACTGCATTAACACTATGCTACGTAATTATGTGATAGTGGATGTTATTGACATGGGACTTTAAAATTAGGCAGCCAAAAATTCCAAACAGGAAGTAAGTTCATACATATTGGCCAATTTTCGGTCAATTTACATGAAACTTGGCGTGATGGCTTGGAGTTATGCCCCTGACGTCATGACATGAAGTTTCCAAGGAAACACTGGGCTGCTTGGCCCCCTCATCGCTGCCTGCAGCTATATTTTTTGTTTGTTGTGTCCTTGTTGGATATTATCGAAGTCTTCAAGTGAGGTTAACAGCCGTTTGTTTTACAAACTCTTTTCCTTTTTTAAGTTTGAAAATCTTGCTGACAATGTTTTCTTTTTTCCAACAGAAGAATTATGCCTCTAAAAGTCCCAAAGAGTTCATTCTGGGGATGCATCGGATACCAATCTTATCATGTTTATATTAATAATTAATAAAAAAATCAATGACATCAGGACAGTTTTACCATATTTCTAAAAACATTAGCACAACACTGCAATTCATATGGCTATTCCTATTGTGAAACCAAGTGTACTGTGTTGTGAGATTAACATGTATTACGCCTAGTTTATGTGAAAAAACTAAGTTGAACAGACAACCTAAGTCTGTTGGCAGACGAACACTCACATAGACATTAAATAAACCAAATGACTGGTTAATTAAATATCAGCACAAAAAACAGTGCAGTCTTTGCTCTAGGCCTTGGATTTCAAAACAAAGGAAAAGGACAAAGCTATGACTCTCAAACTATTTCTTGCATCTACGCATTCAAAAGCAAAAGGCCTCTTAAACACCTAATGAAACAGAGATTGCTTTGCACTCTTATATGAAACCATTGCTTTGCACTCTTAAATGAAACCATCACCACCTTCGCACAAGCCAACCTGTTTGTTTTGGAGTCCACAATAGGTGAAGCTGTAATAACAAAATAACTTACTAGCTTTTCATACATGTACAGGTAGTTGTGAGGTAAATGTAGGAATCTTATCGAGGTCTGAAAACCCCACCCAAACCAGTGTGTGTCTATGCATTTCTAATATTTACAAACGCTGACTCCCATTGACACAGAGGATAAAGGAGCTTGACGGGAATCTGGATCACTAAATCTCTCTCATACTTTCAGATGAATTGCCACTGTGCAATGAGATTAAAAGATTATGGGCTAAACTGGATGGTCAAAATCACTGCGGTCCAAATTTTTTTGATTTCAATCAGAAGCCTCACAACAATGGAACAGTACCGAAGTAGAAATAGGAGAGGAGGGTCCTCTTAGAAATTATTAGACGTGAACGGACACATTTCAGACGTCCGTTTAAACAGTCCCCATGACTATCTTCCCGCGCTGCAGCAGGCTTGAGGGTGCGGTTACCGTTTTTCTTTCCGTCTGTTTTGCAGCTAAATCAGCACTGGATGAGGGTCTCCACTCAGAGGTCTGGAGTCAGTGAGAAAAATTACACCGAATCACTTCTGCCAGATATCAGAGGAGCACATTTTACTGTAACAATTCTGACATAAACCAACATGTACAAAATATAAATACAAAAAAATGTCCATACATCAATACACCATATATGTGTCTGCAATAACATGGTTACCTCACACATTTTAAATAGCTATGGTGGATTCTATGCTAATGTAGCCCAATGGCCAGTACAGAGTCAAGGGAGAAAGTGATATAGCCTAGTTATAGACCATGTCTAGGAATTTTTATGTGCATTTTAATGGGCATTTCATTTGGACTTTGGTAATGATTGTGACATTTCTTTAGGCTAGATTATGAATATTGCAACATTATTATACTGACTTTCCCTTATTGTTTATGGATATATAGAAAAACACACGCCTGCTTTGATTAAAAAGAAAGATAACAAACCATTGTGGCACTATGCAAGCCCACTGAATATGCAAACACCCACTCTCTACCTTAACCTTTTGCTAAAACTGACGACCATTGGCTGGATATGTTAGGTGTGACAATTATTTCCCCCAAGGAATTAAAACCACCTCGAAGTGTGGTGGTGAGAATGTGAGCACAGTGAAGGTGTTTGAAAGTCGACCACAGTTCATTTACACCTTCTCATCCCGGTCCTTTTGGCTGGCTCTGCACTCTCCGACCTACCGACCAATCGGTACCAGCAGCTGGTAATGGTGACCTCATAAAGGCGGCATGAGATGATCTATGTCATCTTCATCTAGTGTGAAAGGAGACACCTCCTCAATGATACTTGGAAAGGCCAAATGATGATGCCAGTTTTTAGCCACTTACAGTTAAGGGTGAGGTCCACAATACTAATCCAATATATTTTTGGTCTTATTCAGGTGCTCCCCGCGGAACTCTAGCTGTCCATTGGGGGTGTGCGCAAAAAAACGATCCGGTGTGCATACACAGTCCTGACACTGTAAATGTGAAATAAATGGCTCGGATAGAGCTATAAACAATTCCAGCCAATCAACACATTGCTTCAGGAACATGAAAGGGAGGGGTGAAATTGCATTGGCTGTTAAGCTCAAATATCCACAACCTTTCTCCAGAATTGGGAGTCTCTTTGAAGCTCCTCCCAATGTGAGAGTATTTGCATGTTTGTTACTGAGCACCATGAAAACAGACTCAGAACCTGATCTGGCAGATCTATACTTGCATGCTATCATAACCCTTAAGATAATCATATACCGCATAAACAAATTTGTATCTGAAATGGGCTGTTGTAACCTGGAAAAGCTCAATTTACAAATGCACAAAATTAGGTTCCCTGAATCTTTTTCAGGACTACAGTGGTTTTGTGTCTAGTGTGCAAAATACCACCAAGCCCACTACAGAAAAGGACTTTGGCATTGTGAGGCTTATATCAGACACAGACCATGTGCTGTCAGCTACATTTCAAACCTGCCACAGAAACTGTGCCAACTCTAAAGAAGCCAACCAACATTTAATTTCATACGGCTTTAATAAATGTTTATGTTATGTACACATGCATTGCTCTTTGCACTCACTATGTACAGGAACAGCCTTCAGCATGCGGTTGGGGAAAAAGGGGAAAACACTTTGATCCCTCAAAGATGTTACAAGAAAAAAAAAAACCACAGTAGCAGTGAATCACCAGATAAACATCATGGCCATGGAAGACTGAAAACTATGACATCACACATCTGTAATAAGATCTGAAAATCACTATACGTGATCAAAGCAGGTGTAGACATATCTAAATGACACGGTACTGCTAGAGTATCCTGCCAACATTTATAAAATGACTACAATCAAACACGTCCAGCAAAAAACACGGCTCTGTAAAACCCTCCAGAGATGTGTTTTTTTCTCAGCAAACAAGCTCTATGGATGTCTGATTAGGTGCTCACTAGTCAACATCAAAGGCACTATTATGTCATGTTGTTTGTTTCCTTTCCGGCTAATTCATCAATGCCCTGACAGACACATTGGCAGAGAGCAGCCAGTCCATCGCAGCTGGCAAGGTGCTTTTTCTTTTACAGCTTCACAGACTGAACGCTGACTAATCTTGTTATAAGGAACACAGCTGTACGTCTCCAGTCAAAACAGGATGATGACGGTCAGTCAGCTGTTTTTATGTTCATCACAGATAATATCTGCGAACATATGCAACGTGTGCTACGATACGCCATTGTAATCTATAGATGTAAAGCTTCCCACCAATCTGAGAGGTAGCACCTAAATCAGTCAGAATGTTAACATTAAATAGGCTACTGAAGAAATGTAGGCTATATCTATTCTGTACTGTATGTTGCTTTGCATAAATGCATCGAATGAATAACTGTTAATGTAACAGGCTTCAACAGGTACATTGTAGAATACAAGTTTTACATATCTTGAATTGTTCGTGTGCTCATCTAAACATAGTGTGTCCACCAAATGTAGCTTAATACATGTGGCTCACTAGCCAAGCTCAAGCAAGCAAAGTCTAACCAGTTGATATTTATATCTGACTGGCTTCATCTGCCCTTTGCCATTACAGAGGATACAAGGCACAGATCGAGAATGTGCAGAATGCCTTGCTACGTAGAGCTCAGCAAAGCACGAGACTTAAGCACATACATACACACCCATAGAACACTCTGAAAAACAATATTCAAGCTATGAACTCAACCAAATGTGTACTACATGGCAGAATGTCTCCATTCTGTGCAGATAGTTGACAGCAAATGCACACAATGAAACTTGCAGTAAATGCCTTCAACAGCAAAGAATGCCCTGAAAGGGTCAAGATATAGAACAGAGCATAGATTGTTTTAGTGACAGTGCCCATAAAGGGGACAGCAACATCAATAGTCCTGGTCTGGTGATCCAACACATAGAAGAAACCTAAAGAGGTGTGGCATTACCCCTGACCAACTTCATACTCAAAGTCTGCTGGGGGCTCAATCAAAAGACTAGGACTGTTCCATGATCTGCTTACAGCTCAGGAACTAGTCGATGTACTTAACACAACGTTGCAACACTTGGTGGTAGGAGGGGACACACTGGCCTGAAGTGCTGATAAATCATAGGAACACCATCCTGAAACAGCTGTAAATGCGAAAGGGTGTGACTAAATGCACACCTCTACCTGTGGAGAGGTGGCAGCTTGCTGTGCTTCTCTGCAGATATGCGTCTGACTTCTGATATCCAATTAATTCATGTAAAGATCATTAAATAAAAACGAATAGCAAGCTGCAAAGGACAAACGATGTTGACAGTTCAGCATCAAAAAATAACTAAAGTCCAGTTGTGTGACAGGCAGTGGCACTAGGAGTAGGAGTCTTAAACAATCTTAAAATCGCAGTTCCTGGTATCTAGTTTGATGTCGAACTTTTGTGACATGCAATGGAATGCAATTGTATTCAATTACGAACTAACTTAATCAGGAAACCAACTACGACTAACATGCTAAATTTTGACGTCGTGTTTATCTATGCTAAGTTATCACCCCTAATTATAAAAACCAGTCCAACCATTGGTCGACACCACCTGTCCAACATCCACCAGAACAGACATAGTTGAAATTCTCTAGTGAGATGTTGGAAACCATCACAGATACATCAAGGAGGATATTATGAATATAGCGCATCGACCCTTACTTGTACCATCTCCGTAATAACTAACCCCTACAACACGCCATAATATGCAACAATTCTGATCTGCATGTTCCATAATGAGCTTTGATGATTAAACAAATAAGATATTATCTACCGTTGGATATACGAAAAAACTCGAGCTCACATGAAAGTTTGATTAACTGGACTTTCAGCAACGACATATGTTAACTTACGTTACATTTTGAGACTTGAAAACAACACAAAACCAGCCAAAACAATTCACAAAAACAATGTGTCGAATGGGTGTTGTCTAAATTCTCTAAAGCTATTTGTGACTTCGTACAAAAGACTAAACATTTTATTAGTCGTCTGATATATCGGTTGGAAGTATGCCGTCTCGTAAGATGCGTATATACGATAGCAAACAAGCCATCACCGCTGAATGCTAACGAACGTTATTAGTTACATTTTCGTTTCTGCGCGCGCTAACTATGAGAAACCCCCTGTTATTTGAATGCCTGATGAAACAAATGGATAACAGACACGTGTTTTACAACATTAGTAACTGTAAATGTGATTACATATTTCTTGTATAATGAACGTAGCATAGAGAATAAACTATTGTTTAATGAAAAACTTAACTTAGCCACCCATGGTTGACGTTGAGTAAATGAACACACTGGTGCGAGTTAGCTTGCTAACCTCTTAGCTTGCGTTTCTCTGAATCGGCTTCAGCAAACGAGATTAAAAAGAGAAAGTAATCCAAACGAACACAGCTGGCCGTGATAACTCACCTGTCTTGGACGGTAGATGGGTATCTTCTTTTTGCACTTGAGTGATGATAGAACTTTCCATCTAACAAATGCGCAGCCCCTCTAAATCCAATCCGTTCCCCCCAGTCACAGGCACTTTCAACATTCAGCTAGCTAGCTGTTAGCTCTCGCGCTTGGGGCAAGCTGCTGTGGTCTTCTCTTTCGGTATAATCCAAAAAGCAAATTGTTTTTCTTGGCTTTGTCCAAATTGCAACAAAAGAAACGTATTCGCTTGCAGTTTTTGTTGCTTAATACTGGCTACCTTTCCCGCCACATATATGTAACAGGCTATGTAAAAAGTAATTGAACGGTAGCTCCACTTGCTAGTGTCACTGTGAAAGACCTCGCTATTGCTCCAACATGGAGAATCCAGGCGAAAAAAGCAAAACAACCGAGGAAATGGGGCAAGGGCGGTTTCAAGCCCCCCCTACTACTGATAAACAACCTCCCAATATGGAATCAGAGGGAAGAAAACGCAAAACTAATCGAACAAACGAGTGTAGTCTATGTTCGAAACACAAATTCGGCGTACTGAAGACTTAAAATAGTAATATTTTCGATATCTCCAGCTTTGTTTTCCTTCTGCGATTTTCGGGCGCCTTGAAACCGTCGCCGACTCGGATTGGATCGTGTGGAAGTGGGAGTAGCAGAGGCATTCTTTTCTACTCGCTCCATCCTGAACACATTCCAGTGTAAGCTTATAGTCGCAGGTAGTGAAGGCGAGTCTCAGGAATACATTTATAAACATATTTGCAGTTAGGCAACAATATGCACCTGTCACATTTTGTAGAATTGTTGTGATTACTGCATAATTGAGGTCGAAAATTCGTAATTTTAATGGCACTCCTCGTGCAAAAAGTATAGGCTATTTTTTCAACACTTGCGACGCGGTATTTTATAACTGTAAACATTGTGTGACGTAGTGCGCATTGTATCGACGGCGAGAGCACCATATTGCATCTGCAGTAGAGAAGGACAAAGGAATACATTATTGACCTGTTTAGATGTAGCGCAGCGGTTCGCCATTTAAACGTTACACACACCAATAGGTTATATATGTCAAATTATGTGTAATAAATGCATAATTGAATTCATTGAATAAATTAAGAGAGAAATTAAGATCCATAATTGTATTGAACATCGTGTTGGTTACTGACCATACTACTCACATTTTTAAAGCTAGCGATAAGACAATATCATAGCACCAGATAGATTAATCAGTTTGTCTCATGATTAACTTGACGTTATTTGTTTCAAAATTAATTAAAAAAATATCGGCCACACAGCCTATGTCCCTCATGATGTGAGATTAATGAAAGATAGATAGGTTGTTTGTGACAAATATGTATGTATAGTTTTCTGACAAAAATGTGAACTAAAAAAAGTGAACAACAATTTGAAAATCAAGAGTGAATACAAAAAATGATCTGACTATTATCTGTTTTCTTCCAATTTCACATAATCCTTAGCGTACATTTGTGCTGTTAATCCAGCCCATCTTTCTGCATGTTTTAGATGGTAAACATAAACTGTTCAGACACATTATATTATAATTTTTTTGTTTCATCGTAGTGGCATTTCAAAGTAAGAGAATCTGGAGCAAACAGAAAGACCAGTTCTTGAAATCACCTTTCAATATAAGGGTCCAATTTATGAGAATTATTTTCCTTTTGAAGCCTGCCACTGTAAGTCCCATAATCAAATGTTATGACGCAACTTCTACATTCTTTATTCTCTTTTGTTATTTTAATTTTGAATTCAACCTTCGGACCATATATTTATTCCCAAGAGATGGTCAGTTGATTTGTCAGAGGAAACAAACAAACATTAATGCATTAATTATCTAATATCCCTTTCACTCAATCAGTTTGACATGTAATTAAGCACAGCAAGATTGCTTGGGAGTGCACACACTATCAAACAAATACATGTATCGAAGGAGTGTGGCTGGCTTTGTACAAATGCCCTCTCGATAGAAGGATGGGGACTATGTTTTGGTCAACAGCTTTTCACCCATCTGTCATGGGCGATGACACTATCACGGAACACCATACTGGTGACACAGCTGCATAAACAGAGTCTGGTAAAAACAAATGTAAATCTAAACAGTCTACTGCAGATGGGGAAATTAATCTCAAGAGTGAGCATGCATGTTGACACATCAAGACAGAAGGGGGAACACACAGCACAGCAGAGCTCTTTGAGCAATTAAACAAAAAAACTGTAATAATATAGTTCTATGATACTTTGGATTGGGACCTAAAGTAATAGATGAAATCAAGAGTCACCACAGCTATGGTTTTCATCACAGTTATCACTTAAACATCTTTGAAAGGTGCACAAGCATGAACAATTGATGTAAGCAGAGAGACAACCCATTTGAAAAGGTAACCTTTTGAATAGCATATTATTTTCCTGATCTATCATTTGTGCAATGCAAAAGCAGCTATGCAGCGTTGCAGCAGAAGCCTATGCTTGTTCCCTTGAGATGATCAATGATAAAGAACTTTATTATAGATAAGTGATCTCCAGGAGGATGTGAAATGGTTCTCCATCTGGAATTTGTTTAGTGCATTCACACATTTTAAGACATATATAGCATGTTAAGGTTTATAAGTTTAAAGAATAATATAAATAAATAATGGATATTCTCCTTTAAATTTGGACTCTGCAGGACTATAGCTATAGCTATGACATCTGCCGATTCTGCCTGCCTCTCTGTTTGAATATTCCACAGTTTTCATTCTTTTCAGTCTCTTACAATTTTGGGATTATTAGTTCCCCCAGATTGTTAGAATGAGCAAATGTATCAACCCAGAATATGCATCGCTCCTTCGCTCCTGTTAATATTGATTCAGAATACTTTAGGTTGTGAGAAAATGCAGCTTTGTGCTGCAGATTAACACACACATGGCCCAGTGCACACATGCCCACATACATAAACACGTGCAGGCAAGGCAAGGCAAGGCTGAGGTAACCAGGAATCAGGGATGGGGGATTTACAAACTCTAGATTCTCATTGGCTTAAAAGGAGGAATGTATGGAAAACCTCTGTGATGGTCACATGTCTGAAGTACTCTAGAGATCAG
This sequence comes from Sprattus sprattus, assembly GCF_963457725.1. NCBI lineage: Eukaryota > Metazoa > Chordata > Actinopteri > Clupeiformes > Clupeidae > Sprattus > Sprattus sprattus. The sequence continues at coordinate 13,759,723 of NC_137908.1, read as the reverse complement.
AGGAAGAGAGAGAGAAAAAATATTAGGTAAGAGAGAGGATACGTTTAGGGCTGGCATGGGCAGATAGCCAAACAGAGTGCCCAAATTCAGTTTATGGATGTTTTAAACAAACGAAAACACAGCAACACAAAATATTTATGACCATATTGTTGATCGCCATTCACATTGTTTTTACTAGCAATAATGGCGGCAATAAAATAACAGATCATCAACAGAGGATAACAGATTACCAAGGTAGTCTATAACATATATGTATAAAAAACATGAAAATGAATGTAATTGTATTGCTATGTAGTTCTATGGAAAATATTTTTTTATTTATCTCCATGTTTCATGATACATAAATATGTATCGTGTAGGAATAATTACTATTTGGTGTAATGTTGTATTTATCTTTTTCTAGTTCTTGCTCTTCTTGTTCTTATTCTCCCTACTATTATTATTTATCTTTTTATAATTTTAATGAGTATTATTATTATTAGTAGTAGTCGTAGTATTTACGTTATTTTATTCCCTTGATATACTTCTTCAGAATTATTACAAACAACGCTTTTCTGATGTTTCTATACTGTTATAAAGTTTGGAACATTAAATACATAGTCGATATCAAACAATTACCAGTGAATGTAAATGTAACTTAAATATTTGCAAGTTTCACACATTTTATGATAAAAATCTTTTAATGCTGTTGGCTTTTCCTGAGAAAGGGGGGGCTGAGCCTGTGACATGACACACCTGCAGGTTGGTCTTGTGTAACTACAGAAACATGAGAGACAAGATAAAAGAGATGCCAGAGTTGGTCAAAGCACACTGCTGTTTCCCCAAATGCTAAATTAAGGAATTAAAACAAAAAGACACTGAAACACATACATTGTCAAATAAACTGTTAAACAATTCAGCTACTTTCTTACATAACTGCAGATGAAGCACAGCTTCGAAAAAAATCAGGACAGTCAAGTTCCAACATGTTTTCATGTAACACTACTTAAAGACACATTCTTCGAAATCCCAGAAGATCTGTAGATGGGAATGGGGCATGCAACACATATGAAGTTATAAACTATCTAAAATAGAAAATTATGATACAAAACTTTAATCTAAATATGTACTGTATACCTTCAATGGCATAAAAAGTAAAAGAAATAAATACAAATAGTTCATATATGTCATCTGTACTAGGTGCTTTTGGTACAGAAACACAATTGCAACACCCCAGTCCTTTATGATCATGTTTACTGTGTGCTGTGTTTCGACATCATTTATATCAGGGAGACCTCTACCATGTGACTTTCAGGAAGCATAGCGCCCCCCATCCCCTCCCTCCTTTCCAGCTTCTGCCCTAGGGTGGCCCCCGCCACAGGCCTGTGTTTCCAGGAAAGGGGCCTAGTGGGCAAACTGATGCCTATGTGGAAAGAAGGAAGGTGGGGGGAAGCAGGGCAGACAGGATAGACGTATAGGCTGCACAACATATTCACCAGCGTGAGACAGGCAAAATGGAGAGGGAACGGCAATCAGTGGGAAAAAAATCTAAGGAACAGAGAGCCTGAGTGCTGGTGAGTGAGAGTGAGAGAGCTGGAGAGAGGGCGGGAAAAAGCTCCCTTCTTACATAACTCATGTAACCTGGCCTGTAGTACCATTTTGTGTTTTGTGTCAACCACTGGTAGCCATTTTGTTTCAGCCATATTTGACTTACAACTTTGAGCATCAGAGGGCCTAGTTATAGTAAACACACTGGTGTAATTAAACCACTTAATGAGTTAACAAGTTAAATCAGGTGGTTCTAAATGTCTAGGCTAAAAAACAACATTAGAGGTTATTCTGGTCACTTTTCATACAGAATAACTGATACTTTAAAAAGATATATCTTTATCATAGATATATAAATAAATGATCACAAATAGAGATGCTGCACGGCAGAGCTGAAGACTTCAAATGTCGTTGCGTAATGATTTGCTTTGTCCTAGATTTCGTTCAAACTATTGCATATGGTTCTTGGGTGCCACCATGTGGACACATTTTGCAGTTGGTAATTCGTTATTCTGGCTTTACAAACATTACGGTAAATACATGCCTAGCTTGATCGCAGACAAGCAAACCGCCCATTTCTGTTCTTAATGTAATGAATATTTCCAACATAGGAGTAGCATCGTGAGCCCAACTACTTACGCAGGCTAATCATTTCCCCTCTGCGTTTTTTCCCGTTCAGCTTTTTTCGTAGTTTTTTTATGTTAAAAATAGCTTTGTAAATATGAGCTTACGATATCCACCTTCTAATTTTTTTGTCTATCTGTTTGTCCACCAAGAGGACATATTGACGCATTGCCTCTGAACATTACGGTAGCTATGTTCTTCTCGCGATGTAACATAACAGCTGAAACGAGAAGTCCCATTCAGATGACAACCGCAAACGACCTACACACACATCTGCTGCATAACAAGACCAACCTACAGTTGCGTACTGCTGAACGTTAACGTTAGTTGTTCTGTCAAGGTTGTTTTATTGTCCAGGTAAGTAGCTTAATAATTTCTTTATCTATCTGAAATCACTCGCTCTTTAAATGCCAAACTGCCATTTGGGTTTACTGATAATGTTGTTAACAAGATAGCATACATCACTTGGTATTTTAGCATTCGCTAGCTGATCTGAGCCCAGTAACTTCAGTGTTATGTTATAGTTAGCCCTAAAGGTCATGGCCAGGCCATAACCCATAAGTAAGTTTTGTGTTAAGTCAGCGTTAAGTCACGATCTAACGTTATGGTTGTGTAGATGCAACATCCTCGGTCTGGAGGTGCCGGATGTCACGGATCTATAGGGGTTCATTTTAAAAGGGGAACTCCTAGTTCCGAGGTAAATAATACCACGTGATAGCAACAACGCAGTTTTATTTACCCACTATCAATATCTGGTTTTGGCTTCTTCCAAGCAGCTGTAACTACTAATTTGTCAAACCGTCAAGACAAAACACCAACTCTGCAAGTGTGTGGATGTTTATTCAAATGTTTGTAGGCTATATTACTTACATATTCAATACTATATCATTACATTGCATGATAGCGTGTTTTTATGAGGCAACAGGAGCGACGTTGTGTGGTCGAACCTCAAATGTGTCGATAGGCTATATAGCCTATGATGACTCGGCCGAATTTTGCGCTTCCCTACATAAAATCAAACAATTTAAGTCGACCAAGTTTAGGGGTAACTTAGACAACTAATGTGACTGATTTGACAAAAGGAAAATCTCTGTTATGCTGTTAAGTGGTGTGTTATAAGTAACATTATGCAGTTCTTTTTACAATGTTATATGTGTTCGTGTCCTTGATCATTAAACAAACAGAACGTAATCTTAAGCATAGGCCTATGTCTGCAAATGATCTAGGCTAGGGTTTTTTCCAACTGCTTGTCCCATGGACCACCATTCTGACTAGAAAGTTATCCACGGCCCATCGGTGTGCCAGTGATTCTCAAAGTAGTTTACAGTCCCTACCCTTATTTTCTTGTTTGTAACTGCCGCTGCCACACCCTCTCCTACCGCACACATGTATTTGCATATAACACTAAAACTATGTGAAATTATCAGGGTGGATCACTAACCGCCGCTGCCACGCAGTTCTACAGCTGTATATATTACTATTACTATTAACTAGAACATGGATATCAGAGACCTGATAATTCTGGTCTCTGTGAGAGTGCAAAGGTATCTCTCTTTGGAGGAGGTCCAGAATGAGAACTCCCTACATTATCTAGGCTATAGGGGTAATTATGAAACTAGATGCAGGACTAAAATGGGTACTTAAGGGTAAGAGAGTCAAATAACTTGGAGCATTCTTATCCAGATCGCCCTCACAACCGTGTGAGTAGTCACTTCGAAGCAGTCAGGTATTTTCATGTTCTGTAAGTGTTTTTATGTTTCATGTGGTGTTTTAGACTTATATTCTTCACTTTAGACTTGTTGGATTTGCAAACTGTAGTAGTCACTTGTACCTGACGTAATAAATAGGTAATTCTGACCCACTGTGCCTTCTTAAGAAATTCTTAACTAGAGAAGTCCTCTTAGGTTCCGGTGTTTCCACAGATGACGGGCTAGAGGTAGTTTCATGCCCAAAATGGCCACAAGCGTAAAACTTTGAGGGAACTGGCTATCTCAACTGGACTAGACATGCTACAGAGAACTGTTAATTGTATTATATAGCAGTGGTTTGCCGACCAGCCTCTGCACTGGATCGAATGGTTATACGGAATCGTACTGAAGCCTGGTGCCCGTCACTGAACAAAGTCGAACTAACAAGCTGCAAGGTCCCGTAACAGAGCTGTGAGTTAGATCAAGAATAGTTTCAGCCTGTGTCGGGGAATATGTCCAGATGTAAATCGGCCGTGGCCATATCCTAAGCGACACTATTCCCTGACAAAACCGGTTATTAAAAAGTAAGGGAGGAATTCATATTACAGACTATAGGTGTACAAAAGAATGAGTTGGAGATCAGCCTGCACAACCCTGTAGCATTTTTACATTAAAAGCTAGGAGCTAAGGCTGTGTTCCCAATAGAGTGGAGTCAGACAAAGAAAATGGAGTCAGATTTAATATGGTGGTACTCAGAGATGGGCCAAAATACATCAAAATGTATTTTGATACAAAATACCCTTCAAATAAATGTATCAAAATAAAATACAAAATACTGTTGCCAGAAAATGTAACAAAATACAATACATGTGTTTTGTATTTTTAAAATACAGGAAATACTTTTTCTGAATTTTCAGTTTTCTCTCAATTTGGTATAGCAGAACATTCAGGTTTGGTATTTTTGCCAATGTGACTTGGCTATTCAGACTATTTAGATTGAAACAAATATTAGGGGTGCACGATTCAGAAAATGTCACAATTCGATTCAACCGATTTTTAGGCTCACGATTCGATTCAAAATCGATTTTCGATTCAAAAACGATTCTCGATTCAAAAAAATTGATTCACAGTATGTAAATGTTAGTGCTGTCAAACGATTAAAATATTTAATCGCGATTAATCGCATTTTTGTCATAGTTAACTCAAAATGAATCACGATTAATCGCAAATGAATTCATCGCAAATTTTATTTTTATGCTCTTATCATGGAAAAGTGGATTGGCTTGCTTTATCCAATGTTTTATTTTATTGAAAAATAACATTGCCAAACAGGGCGGTACAAAATTAAACTATAAAGTGCACATTTCAGACTCACCTTATAGTGCAGTTAAACCATGCTTAACCAGCTTAATATTTTCTTTTTTCAAGTTTGCTGTGAACATAGAAGTCAGGCCTCTTATTTCAAAAACCATTAACCGTAACAGTAAGGTTACCAATAAAAGGTAAGCCTACTACTTCTGTGCTTTCAGCCAGCTGCCTGTTGACATTTTCAGACAACAGTGAAGCTTGCTTCTTTTGCACAACACAACTTTTAAAGGTAAACTTTCTATTCAGAAGCTTTTTATCAACCATTTCGCCGTATCGTGCTCACCATCACTCAAACCGTAACGTTAGCCTACTACACAGTTTGCGAAGCCAAAAAGAACGTTAATCTTAAAAAAATAAATAAATAAATATACAGTACTGTGCAAAAGTTTTAGGCAGGTGTGAAAAAATGCTATGAACTAAGAATGCTTTGAAAAATGTAAACAATAAATATTTATTTTGTATCCATTTACATGGTAAGACTGAGCACAGCAACAAGACACAACATAGTTATACTGCATCAGCAGGGTCTCTCCCAGACAAAGATTTCAAAGCAGACAGGGGTTTCAAAATGTGCAGTTCAAGCTCTTTTGAAGAAGACGTTGAGGATCGTAGACGCAGTGGTCAGCCAAGGAAACTTAATGCAGCTGATGAAAAACACATCAAGCTTATTTACCTTCGAAATCGGAAGATTTCAAGCAGTGGCATCAGCTCAGAACTGGCAGAAACCAGTGGTACCCAGGTACAGACATTTACTGTCCAGGGAAGTCTGGCCAGAAGTGGTCTTCATGGAAGAGTTGCAGCCAAAAAGCTCTACCCCGACAAGTTAAACAAGGCCAAGTGACTGAACTAAGCACGAAAACATAGAAACTGGGGTGCAGAAACATGGCAGAAGGTGCTCTGGACTGATGAGTCAAAATTAGAAATATTTGGCTGTAGAAGAAGGCAGTTTGTTCGCCGAAGGGCTGGAGAGAGGTACAATAATGAGGGTCTGCAGGCAACAGTGAAGCATGGTGGAGGTTCCTTTCCAGTTTGGGGCTGCATTTCTGCAAGTGGAGTTGGAAATTTGGTCAGGATGAATGGTGTCCTCAATGCTGAGAAATACAGGCAGATACTAATCCATCATGAAATACCATCAGGGAGGCGTATGATTGGCACCAAATGTATTCTGCAGCAGGAACATAACCCCAAACATACAGCCAATGTCATTAGCAACTATCTTCAGCTTAAAGAAGAACAGAAAGTCCTGCAAGTGATGGTATGACCCCCACAGAGCCCTGATCTCTACATCATCGAGTCTGTCTGGGTTTACATGAAGAGACAGAAGAATTTTAGGAAGCCTACATCCACAGAAGATCTGTGGTTAGTTCTCCAAGATGTTTGGAACAATTTACCAGCCGAGTTCCTTCAAAAACTGCGCAAGTGTATCTGGAAGAATTGATGCTATTTTGAAGGCAAAGGGTGGTCACACCAAATATTGATTTAATTTAGAATTTTCTTCTGTTCCTTCACTGCATTTAGTTAATTTATGAAGAATTGATGAAAATAAACTGTTAACACTTCCATTTTTGAAAGCATTCTTAGTTTACAGCATTTTTTCACACCTGCCTAAAACATTTGCACAGTACTGTATATAAATATGAATCGATTTTTGGAATTCTATGAATCGATTCTGATTCGGGAGCACTTGAATCGCGATACGATTGCGAATCTTGCGAGCTTACTTGGTGCCTGTCCTCTCAGCCTTGTCACCACATTCCGCGACAATAAAAGCACCACCATCAACAGAAAACTATGTAGAAATGTGTTCATAAATTGTGTCAGCAACAGCAACAAAGGATTACATGACATTTCAATAAACATCCACACACTTGCAGAGTTTATGTTATGGCTTCCCTGATTGATGAATCGTCGCCAGCTGCTTGGAACTAGATACATGTAAAACTGTGTTGTTGTGGTCTTTCACTGTCAGTTACATGTCTCTTATTGACTGGTTAAAATGGACCCAAGCAGATCCTTATCACCGGATAGCTAACGTTATCAAATGTTGAAACGTTGAGCGGAAACTCACTCGCTCGGGATGCCTCTCACGGAAGCTGGCAAGTAACTAACAGTAACTGGGCCGTGCCCAACTGGATCAGTTAAAAAATCCGATAAGGAGTTTTTTGTTTTTGGTCAAATGTTTATTTAATGACGTGCTTAGAGATAAATAAGTCATAGTGGGGTTGGATAGCTCACTGATTCCTAAACCAATAGGCGAGGCAAGCATAGCTGTACTATCATGTGCTTATTATAACTTAAGTGTCTACAAAATTGAACATTGCAAACGGAACCTTTGCCAGTGACTGAAAGTCACATGTTCTTTTTCCATACAGCCCTCATCATGTCATCTGATAACAATTATGAGGATGAACACACCTCCAAATTCATGAGAAAGGCAAAAGAATCACCATTCGTACCTATAGGTAAGGTGGTCAACAACACATTTTTTGTTAAAAAATATTTCCATGTCCTTAAATGCTGTTTGTGTGTTCCTGTGGCTACACTGGTAGAGCAAGTGGTAGACCATCATGGGTTTGACTACCATAGAGCATACATGAAACTGATGAAAATGTTGGCCTATCTGTAATATGTGCTTTGGATAAACGAACCTGCTAAAATGAATAAATATAATGTGTAATGTATTTCAGGTATGGCTGGATGTCTTGGAATTGTGGCATTTGGGCTTTATAAGCTTAAATCGCGTGGAGACACTAAGATGTCTGTCCACCTAATTCACATGCGTGTCGGAGCACAAGGATTTGTGGTGGGCGCAATGACACTGGGTAAGAGCCTGAGACTTCACCAAACAAGTACACTGAAGATCTATAGAATATATGTAAGCTTTTCTGTAACTGTGTAAACAGTTTGTTTGTTGTTAACAGTGGTCTTGTTTTGTGGCAGGTGTATTATACTCCATGTACAAAGAGTACCTGGCTCCAAAATTGCAAGGAAAAGACGGCAAGTGAGCCAGCAACTATTCAGTATTGGGGTCAGGCAACTTTCTCCACGGCTGCTGTTCCTTAAATGTACGCTACCTCTTTTAGAATTAATGTAATGGATGTGACCGCTGACAGGGATAAAGACAAATTAAGGTCTCTTGGTGACCCCAAGGTCCAAGTCACCCCACAGGCATACACAGGGTCCAAATAGTGGTGTGCAAATATTGGTTGATCAATTAAACGCTTTTAAAAATCTGTCCGATTCGATATCGATCTGTAAAATGTCTGCATCAAGATTTTAGGCTACTTAACATTCCCCCCCGTGTCCTATGTTCATTTCTGCAGGGGTTAAACATAGCCGATCTGTCATATTTAAGAAAATCAAGTTGTTTCCTCCCCATTAGATGGAAACTGCAAACGCATAGAGGAAAACCTTACTACCATTTTGCACTATCAAAGCAAAACCCATATCTCCCTCAAATGTGACAATTTGGTATATAAGGTTTTAGCTTTTTTTTTTGTGGTTTTCAAAATGAATTACCAGCAACTGAAGTTGTGTTCCCCAGACGTCCCGTTCTTCCAAGAACAGTCCCGTTTTTCAGCACTTTTTAAAGTATGCCAACTTATTCTGATAGAAAATAATGTTTTGCGATCTGGTCACCCTACTTTAGATCTTTTTAAGCATCTCTCTAAATATGGAAACCTGCTTTATAGTATTTAATATAATTTACATCGATATCGAATCGTTTCTGAATCAAATCAAATCAAATCAGGACATCTGTGCACCTAACACTAGGTACTAAAGGATAAGTCAGAGCACAGTGCATCATCCACATCAATCAAATGCTTTGTTATACAAGCTCAAAGGGTCGCAACCTTAATGAATCAAATTACTGATAGTGGGCTGTCTGTCCTTTCCAGTCATGTGGTCAATGTCCAACCAGGTCTATCAGAACCACATGAAGGAGCTGTGACATCCATTGCATTCACTCCCGTCTCTCATGACATAGGTTGATGTCATGGGGTATACTTTACATGCAGACTAATCACTCCAACCACTGTATCACCTCTGTACTCACCTCTGTACTTACCTCTGTACTCACCTCTGTAAGGTTGATGTCATTGGGTATACTTTACATGCAGACTAACCACTCCAACCACTGTATCACCTCTGTACTCAACTCTGTAAGTTTTTTTTCTGATTGCTTTGGCACTATATTTGAACCTATAGGCTACTTTTACAGAACTCTACACACTAACCACAAAACTATATACCAGATCAGCAAAACATTATACATCTCTTGCAAAAGCAAACAATTCTTGCAAAACTCTTTTTAAAAATTGTGTTTTTGCATTATGACCGTGCACACATCATTATTTGAATAAGTACACGAAGCACCAATTATGCACTAATAGTATAGCTTTTGATTTTTGTGTGTGCAGTTTGCAATAAGGTTGTCATACAAGTAGTAAACACGCTGGTGATTGGGTGTTATTAAATTGCTGAGTGTAGAGCAGTGAGTTGTGTTTACAGTTTTGCAAAAAGTGTGTCTTAAATTATAAACTGAGGGTAAAGAAGAGAAAGTGCATTCAGTTTTTGGGCACACATGGTGAATGCATTGGCTACAGAGATGGATAAGAATTGAGATAGATAGTGTTCGTGACATTAATCATATTTTTCATTATCGACAGAAGACAAAAATGCTTTTTGAACTAGGTCAGACAAAGCCTTATACACTTCAGTTTGGGCTAATACATCAAAATGCCTGAATTCATTTTCATTTCCATGTTGAAGACATTGGTTGAACTAACACCTCAAACAGGATACCAAACCAGGAAACTCAGTCACCTGAAACTTGAGACCTAAGTAATTTGATGTCATGACAGGCCTTTTTGTTGTCTGACCTCATATTGAGGTTCTTTTATAAGATGTATTCTGATCTTAGTAATGTATAACTTAGACACAGTGTATATAACTAAAAATGATATACTGAAATACATAGTTTTTTTTCGTAGAAATATTTTTTATTTGTTTGCCATGATAATTAAAAAAAATATACAAAATTGTTTTAATAAAGTAACAGAGTTGAAAACTGTACACTTTGGTTTTTGTTTGTGAGAAAAACATGATACGAACAGTTAGAAACTTATCATTGCTCTAATATTACACTTAAAAAACATACAGCATTCATCAATTCCAGCAAGTAGGCTTTCCAATAATTTACACGTTACAATAAATCTGGCAAATGTACAAGTAATTACTTCACTAATTATTGACATAACACATAATCCATTTTTGTTATGATGGCACCCTTATGAATAGTCCCTCAATCCCAGTGATGATTGATACAAAAGCACTTTGTTATGGTGTAGTGTTAAATGCCCTAGTTTGACATCTCAACCAAGTTGCATTTGAAGATGACTGCGTGCATCAATACATAATCATAACCAACAGAGTCCATGATTATAAAGTTATAAAGGTCTTTGCTCTCAGTTGTGAAATGAACAGGAGACAAACTGCAATAGCAGGGAGGGCCAGATGACACTCAAGAATCACCTGAAATTCCTGTTTCTGACGGAGTTGGATCAAAACAGCACCCCACAGATTTCAATCCAATTTGTCTGTTTACATTTAAAAGTCTTGTATCTAGTTGTGCATTCTTGTGTTTGAATGCATAGATGGAGAACAGCACTCACAGTGTGAATGGTTCAAGTGAAAAGTCATCAGCAAATGTTTACAGGACATTGAGTTGCCAAGATTACGTGTGAAGTGAAATAATTTTTCCACAACCATTTCCGCAGCATTTTGGAAGGGCCATGCTAATCATAGCAAATCTGGGAACTGCACGTCACTTTGTCTACAGGCCAAAACAACTTTCATAAAAAGAAAAAACATTCTCAGATTATTCATTTCACAAAGGAAACAAATAATTGTATGCAATGGCAATGCCATTGGGGATGTTTTAAAAGACTAGGACATTCCATCAAAAATTATTTTCTAAAGTTCTCCAATAAATATGATCCTCAGTGTCTTCACATCCCTTCTACAGAACCATGCTGTAGTGCTGGCAACTCATTAAACGTATTGAGTTAATATTTAAATATGAGTTAAACGTGTTCTTTATCAACAATATGTTGTCATAAATATTCAGTCATAAATATATAATTTAAGATGTTCCAGCTACTGTAAAGTCTCTGACCAATCAAAAGAAGGATGCCAAAGTACTTTCATACACAAGGTAAACAGAAGACACCGACCCACTATGAGGCCATAAAATGACAGGAATTTCAAGTCAGAATATTCTGACCAGTTTAAGGAGAACTCCAGTAACTGTTGAAAATGGCAGTTCCTACAGTCATTAGTTTACCTCTCTCTTCTTCTGGACCAGACCGGAAGAACTAATGGCTGTAGAAACAGATTTCTTTCTACAGTTTCTAAACAGTTATTGAGGTAAACAGACACACGTCTATCTTAGTTGGGATCCTTTCCATGTTGTCGGACACTTATAACATCATAAACCTGTCCGTGGCGAAAACAAGCAGATTACTTTGGCACAGGTGCTTGCCCCATAGGTTAAAGCGTTCTAAATATGGAGCGACTTTGATCATTTTTGTCCCTAGTAAAAATTTGGACCCAAAAGATAGTAAAATAGGGCCCAGGTTTAAAGCAAAATACCACAGTCCTTTTATTTATTTTCCGCCAGTCACTGAAAACCTTGCCTTCAGGGACTCTGACCAATGAATGCAACTGTAAATCTGGTACACGTCTGAGCTGTACATACAGGCCCTCTCAAGCTGTCTGTTTTCGTAGTGTAACAGACATAAAAAAGAAAAGGCCTTCTGTGGAGAGAAAGAGTCAGGGTAGCTTCCACTATGTTCAAACTTTCTGTGTTTGAAATAAATTCACCCCAAATCCATGACTATCTAAACTGTACATCTATTGTTGAGAATCCTGAGATAATCTTTTTATTTGTTGGTGACTCCTTCCTAGCGGGGGCGTGGGTATTATAGTTCATTTTTAAGGGTCCATCAATAGAATATCAATTTGATAAACATTGATGTATCAGTCATAATGTTGTCTTGGAATGCCATGTGTAGGATGCACCAAACAGAACAAAAATTAACACCATGACTGACAGTCAAACTACAATTTCCTGCCTTCTGGAATGTTCCACATGTGGAAGAGAGAAACTCCTCTGTTCTAAAGTAAGTAAGGTCACTTGGTATACTTTGGGGCATGTATGTGGACAAGGCATTGTATACTGGCCTAGTGTAAGGATCAGCTGGTCCCACCATCCAGTCCACTTTCAAACACGCAGTCATAACCCTGCAGCCCGTAGACCTCCGCCACCACTCCTTGGTCCCTCTACCTTTCCATAGGCCCATCACTGTCCATGTCCGTCAGCAGGTAGAGGTCTGTGTGTCCCGATAACCCCATCTGTGTGGCAAAAGGGAACAGAGGATAGATATTAAGAGATGTACATAATAGTGCACAAAACTGGTGTGGCAGTCAGTAAAAAATGCTTGATTGGAACCATCAGAGAATTCTTTTATCCCCCAACTTTTATTTGGCCATGTAGATTATGGTTAGTAAGTACGTCTCTTGTGTAATGATCCAATTAGAAGTGTAACAGTAAAAATCTCTTAAAATTGCATCCGATTCACATAGTGCCACATTTTGTCATATCATACTTAAATTACGTGAGTCAAACTGCCCCGTGACAAATCAACACTTAGTAATGACAATTATGGGTACACATGAATAAGAGACTACTAATACGTTACTCGTCTTGTCTTCCCAGCTATGACTAAAATCGAACTGGCAAGGCTGAACTAGAGTGGTATGCATGAACTGGCAAGGCTGAACTAGAGTGGTATGCATGACATAGAACATTATGTTGTGCTGGTTAGTCACCACTTTTGTCTGTACATTTCCCAGTTATAAATTCTCTCTCTCTCTCTTTCTCATTTAAGATAGTAGATGGAAAGTCGTGAAATACAGAGGCTAAGGACATATCAAATCCGATGTCTGCATAAAAAGTTATAAACACAAAAATAAAACACAAAAATATGAACTGTATTCATTCTTTACACATAAATATCAGTGTTAGCTTCATGTACAGTTACACCAATAACTGAGATATACATTAGGGATTTAAGGTACAGTAAGTTGTTTTTGTTGTCCAAAAATACAAATACCTTCTGGACCAATAATAATGATGTGACTGATGGAATGTATGAGTGCTCCCCAATTTTACTGTACACTTTACAGTTTGTTTCAATTTTTTTTTTCAGTTTTTGATTACATGTTTCAACTCTTCTTTTTCAACAAATGTACAAAAAAGTAATAAACATACACAGAACATGCAGAAACGATTATAAACTATTATCCCTCAGGTATATATCATTATTGTAGGTCTAGAAGCATTACATTTTTTCCAACACAAAACCACGGACCTAATCATAGTTCTTTTTTTGTATTGTTCATGTCAGTCTGGGATGAAAGGGGCCATATCTGAATGTCTTACTGATACATGACAACAAATAAGTGAAGGTAATTTTTTAGTTTGTAGTCTCATGCAGGCATTGTAGTCGTACAAAGTCACAGCAAATAGCTTTTTTTAAAGCCTTCATAACAATGCTTATGCCATTTCGTTATGACCTTTGTAAAGGCAGTTTAATGAGTGACCACAAAGAAGTGAGACTTGGGGCATACAATACTGTGAAGGAGCTGGTTCTATCATAACTTGGGATATTACAGGTTGTAATCACTTTATGACAATCTGATTTAATCACTTTATGACAATCTGATTTAATCACTTTATGACACATTCTATGGACATCTTCAGTGTCTCAGTTGGAGGAGTGAGAGTCAAGATCAGAATGTACTTACTGAGTAAACATCCTGTGCTACAGGGATGGCCAGCTTGTAAACACAAGATGAAACACAACAGCACTGTAACAGTAGACTCATGGGAAGCAGAAATAAGTTCAAAGGCCATTCTTGAGGTGAAATCTTTCCACTGATTCTACTCAACTAGAAACGGATGATGTTTAGCAATGCATATGATTGTATGTATTATTACTGGTATCTACCCACCTCACGAGAAACTACAGCAAATGGGATGGGACAAAAAGACAGCTGAGTTCCTTGTTCACTTTTTCATTTATTTTTGAATACAGCAAGTTTTATTCAGCAGGGAAAAGACACTTCTACATATAGTCTTATGCCCGTGTACATATTTAAAGTTAAAACCAAGATGCTGCCTTATTGAACAGAGTGAGCTAGACTGGTGCTCATGGACACACTAATAATCTGTTCCAATACAATATGAACAGCAACACTGGACAGGTTACATTTAAAAAACAAAATGTATTCCAAATGGACTATCAGATACTCCACAGAAATCAGCAGTGCTTCAGAAATCCATGGATAGCAAAATGTTAGAAATTCATATGAACGTTGTAGAATGAAATAAAAAGAAAACAAATTGTCACCATGAGGCAGACATGACATTAATAGGCGAGCCCTGTGAAACGGAACTTTTGGGTTCAAGAAACTCAGGTTAGATGATGTCTTAGAAGACTAAAAGCAAATGCAGGCTGGAAGACCAATGCCCTTACGTACACTTGATGATGTTATGATGAACTTCAAATGCATTACACAAAGTAAATGAACTTCACTTCTTTCACAGAGCTCTTTGTTGTTAGTTAAATTCCCAAGCCAGTGCTCCAGTTAAGGACACATTTCACATTGGTCTGAAACAACATTAAAACGGTTCTGAAGACGATTGTGCTGGTTTCTATAGCTGAATGAAAATCATTAAAATCTACCTAACAAACATTATGTACTCAATAGTTTAGACATAATCAAAAACTCAATAGCAACAATGGACGAATCTCGCCATGGCACCGTGCATTCTGTGAGTGAGGGTGCACAGCATTAAATAAAGCAGCTCTAGTGCGCATGTTAATGCACATGTGAAGACATGTATTGTCATGTCATTAACTCACGAACGGAACGGATTCAAAAACTTTTCATGGCTCCTTTCAACTTGGTTTCAACACTTCAGAAATGAAGTTCAGGTAGATTTATACTTTATGATAGAAAATAAATGAGAACTTAATATCTGTGTGTGTGTTTGCGTGTGTGCGTGCGTGTGTGTGTGTGTGTGTGATCCCGAAGCTTGCTTGTCTTTGCAGACCACATTTTAGACTAATACTAGGATTTTTCTCCAGGAATATATGATAACTACAAGGTAACGGAATAGGGATGAACTTCAAATTGTGAAGTTCAATAGTGATGAACAGTCAAATCGTCCTGAACAAAACAGGACAGTTAACAACTGAACCCCAATTCTGAAAACAAAGATGTAATCATGTGCAGTTCAGATTCCCAATGACTTCAAAGGCACCAAAAATATACAGGAAAGCTTAAACGTAGCTGGTTTACATACACAAAACCCTGGATGGAGTTCATATGTGCGGACATTATGTAGTTGAGTCCTTGGTGCTTTTGTGTATGCCCAAGGTTCAATGACAGGTCTTTCAATGAGCAACAACATCACACTTCATTCTGAGTTATGTGAGAACAGTTTGAATACTATGAAACACTTATACATACAAACATTCGTAATAATGACTTAACATGGCTTCCACTGGGGTTTGAAATAGATTAAATAATAGTAGTACCATAATGTAACTGTAATAAGAATGCAACAATGACTTTGGTCCTCCACTATGTGAAAGACCTTGTTCAAACAGCAGAACTTGTGTTACAGTTCGGCCATGCATTAATGTCTTTGATACAAAAGGGGTATAACTGTGTGAAATATTAAGGTCAAGAATGATTGCTTTCTAACAGGGCATTTCTTGGTCAAGGATGTACTTTTCCCAGTTATACCAACTGGAAATGTGTTCAGCAGTTTGTAGCAGATCCTTTTTTCAATGCTACCTATTGCTATTTATTGCTCTTTGACGATTTAGGTATTAACAAAATAGGATAAAAATGGTTCCGTCATTTTGAGAAGTGACAGGGACAATAGCTGCCACTTTATTCTATTATGGGTGCAGTTCCTCAATCAGTCTCTGGGGGGCATGATGAGCTCTTCCCAGAGCCATTTCAGTGCAATTTGTACAACCCCAAAGAGCCGCAGCCACCAGTGGGGTTGAGTAACCCTTCACAGCCAAACTAAGACAGGAGCTTTTCCTGGGTTTCTAAGAGCACACCTCAGGTTACTTTGAGTGAAACACATGCGCTTAGTTCTAAGAGTCAAACTCAGGCTGTTCCTCTATGAGGACCGCTGGTGGGTTCCTTACCCTGCTGCCGAAATCCAGACATGGAACACCCAGAGCAATCAGACACAGCCACGACTGAGAGAGAGATGGAGAAAGAGAGAGAGAGATGGAGAAAGAGAGAGAGAGAGAGAGACAGAGAGAACAGATAAGTTACAAATGATTGATGCCCATGAGGCTTCAAGACTAAATGCTCTGAAAACTATGGGCAGTGAAATCAGTGTCCAAAATATTGTGATGATATTGAATTTTCTGTTGGCCAGGACAGTAAAAACATGTCTGTGTAGCAGTTTGGTTGTTGAGAAAGTGGGGTACCCACCAGGTAGCCTACGAAGCCCAGGTATGCGATGGAGAAGATGGCTGAGAGGACGTAGAGGGGGACACTGTTGAGTGCCGAGACATACACAATCACAAAGTAACTGTTGATGGCACACACCACCAGGATGACCACGCCACCGCCAATCTTCCAAAATCTTAAAAAAAAAACACAAATGAACAAATTGTCTGATAGAGCAATGAATGAATAATGAAAGATCTCTTTCTCAAATGTACACAGAGCGATCAATCTGTAATAACACAACACATACACTTATAATATTCACCATGTTCTCTTTTAGGAAATATGTGCAGTCATCATTATGTACACATCCCGTGTAAAAGTATAAGCACAAGTCTAGGTCGGCAGTAGGTAGTAGGTGCAGCTGGTGACACTGCTACAATTGAACACTGTGCTGTTCTGTGCTATATAATACTGCATATAATACCATCATACTGCACTTCACTTCAATTATATGTGGCGGCTATATGGCAGAGGTAGGTGTAAACCTAAAATTCTATGTGGTAGGTCAGTGATGTCGGTATGTTATGTGCTGTTCAGTACTGATAAGACGTGTCCTACTTACAGTCCGTTGGCAAAGTCATTCATGATGGACTGAAGGCTGGTGAAGGTCAGGATGGGGATCAATGCAAACGGCAGCTGGTCAAGAGAAGAAAGAGAGAGAGAGAGCAAAGTGAAAGGAGATGATGAATGGAGGTGAATAAAACCAGGAGTAAGATGCTGGAGTAAGATGCTGATCTGGCAGATTTGGAACAGATGCACATGAAAGAGAAGTGTTCAAAAGGGCAGCTGGACTGCTTCTCTGGTTGTAATTGTACCATCCTTGCTGGCAGTTATGGTGGAGGTGGTGGAGTCTGCTCCTTGTAATCCAAATTGAATTTCACCGCCATGCTAATATCATTAATAATCACACTTAAGTGTCCGGTTCAGTTAGCAGACCCGTGTGACTGAGTGCAGTGCTTTCCTCTGAACTTTGAACTCTTGACCTCAAACTGACCTGCATGCTCTGCAGCACGTTGAGGAAGTCGTTCATGCCCGTCAAGCGGTGCACGTCCTGAAAGATAGCAACCAGCAGTGTGGGGACGATGGCGATGGATCGCGTCAGCAAAACCCGGGCAAAACGAGACCAGCTCAGGTTAAGGAAACCCTGAGAAATTGGAAAATGACAGTTAGGGACAGTAAAAAAAAAATCCAAATTCAAGGATACAAGTACAAAGTGACCAGCTACCTATGCTCAGGTATTTGAATACCCAAGAAATAAGACAATTACAGTGAAGGAAAAGTCTATAAACACAACAGGAGAGACTTTGTTTGTTTGTTGGGAGGGGAAATCCACACTAACCTCCATGACAAACTGGCCTGAGTAGGTCCCCGTCATAGTGGAGCTCTGCCCAGCAGCGAGGATCCCTATGGCCCAGATGTACAGTGCAGCTGGGCCAAAGAAACAACCCAGGACCACCCCCTACGAAAACAGCCATATTTGCTTACTCTATATTCTAATATACAATTCACTTCTGAGATTATGGCAATCACTACAAATACATTATTTATTAAAAATGATCAACAACTGAAACATAAAAAAGACTTGAGTACATGAGAACATCATTAAGCTTGACTTGTTAAACCTTTCTACAACTAAAACAGCAGTGACAGGGTAACTGTATCACAATATAAAGCAACACAGAACCATGAAGAAATGGAGACGTACCCCTTTGTAGATGTCCACCACAAGAGTGTCGTTGTTGGAAGGGAAGAGGTCCGTGTGAGGGCTCCCCGTCTCATTGCACTTCATGCTCTGCAGACGAGAGGTAACAAACACACCGACCAAAGCCACATCAAATCTCTAAAGATGCTTATTATGACTCTAACCACACACAGGGTCAGGGTCTAAATTAGCCTGGGTAGCGTCAGAGGAGAGGCATGTGTGAGACATGCTGTCACAATGAGGTCAGGGGTTTCGTACTTGCAATGGCTTGTTGACTTCTCCAGAGGGAGATTTTTTACATAAGAAATGGAAACATACATTTTTAAATTGCTCAGAAACACTGAAGCCAAGACTTCTTTCTACTATTCAAGACCACTTGAAAAAAAAAAGCAACGACTGCTCGGTGTACACACCACTTCATTGTTTGTCTTTCCGTAAAACGCCTGGGCGAAAACGGCCACAACAAAAACGTTGATGAGAAAAGACAAGAAGAGAGCGACGGTGGACTCGATGAAGAAGTACTTGTTGGCTTCCTTCACCTCCTTCTTGTTGTTGCGATCTACGTCCCTCGACTGAAGAACAAAAGAGAAAAGAGAATTAACTGATAACATTAACCTCAAAACATTATTAAAGCATGATTAATGCATTACCAATTTTAATCTAGACTCACTATCCTCTACTCATTATCCATCCAAGTACCCTTTTTTTTTTATAAATATAGGCTGGGACGTGGTGTGTGTGTGTGTGTTTATGTGTGGTGGGGGTTAACTAAACTAATTTACCAATTGACCAATCTTTGTCCATCAACGTCAACAAACCTCTGCATTTACAAGTCTTACGTCATAGAAAAACTGAGGCAACAGCCACTCCTGATCATTTGGGCATCCCTGCATCCAGTCATTTTCAAGAACGTGAACAACGTGTTGTGATTCTTACCTTGACAAGAGCAGAGTGCAGGTAGATGTTATGAGGCATTATAACGGCGCCAACGATGCCCACGGCCTGCTCCAGCTGAGGTGGGCCACAGCCAGCACAGTACGGGAGGAACATGCCCTTCAGAAGCTCGCCCTGGTTGGGCGCGACCATCACGTACTATTCACAAAACAACGGAACTAAGTTACTGGCACACATACACACATTTCCAGCCACATTTTCACACACTGAAGGAAATGGAGGGAAGAGGAGGAAGTTGTGATTAATTGGATGAAAACAACTGGCCAAAGTACAATCCAGTTTGATATCTCACATCACACACAGTCAAACAAGATGATAAGAGACACGCTGTTAACACATAGTCCATATTTAGATACACGTGTTGTATCTCAATGCAAAGGTTAAAAGGCACAGAGTCAGTAGCCGAGACCAAAAAAACGTAAGGGAAGAAAACATGACGTGGTTACCTCATATCCAAAGCTGATGGCCATGACTGTGATGAGGGTGCCAAAAAAGGCTTCTAGTTTCCTCAAGCCTGATGACACAGCACAAAGCACAATATACATCAACATCAGTATAAATTATCAAAAATATCTCTAGGAGACAATTACTGCTACAACAATCAACTTATCCACAAAAAACAAACACTATAAACATCAACAGCACCAATAATACAGTTACTCCCCCAAAACCTACCATATTTATCGAGAAACAGGAACACAAATGTGTCGATGATGGTGATGAGAACACCGGCCCACAAAGGTATCCTGAAACACATAAGGCAATTGAAATTAATTTAGGACAATGGGATATGCTCGTCGTTCACAGTGTGTGTGTGTACGAGTGTGTGTGTGTGTGTGTGTGTGTGTGTGTGTGTGTGTGTGTGTGTGTGTGTGTGTGTGTGTGTGTGTGTGCGTGCGTGCGTGCGTGCGTGCGTGCGTGCGTGCAAGTAAATGTGCACCGTCTGCATGCATAGGAAACGCTCATTGTACATCTACCCCATCCTCTTTGTGACTGTAACTGTAAATATCATTGTACAAATGCCACTACCCAGAGAAACACAACCCCCTTAATCCAGGAAGTATGTGACTTGCCTGCCAACAGAGAGCAGGTTGAAGGCAATGGCACAGCCGATGACCTCTTGCATGTCTGAGCCGATGATGGCCAGCTCCACCATCAACCACAGGATGATGCGGGGGACCTGGGGAGCAGAGAGGGGAAGAGACTAAGGCTGGGTCTCAATCATACGACTATTTATGGTTATTCCACAGCAGAAGTCATCCAGCTCCCCCTACCGATATAGATGAAATCACTAGACTGGCACTGGCAATAGATACAGAAGCAAACTCCCCCATTATGAAAACCTGTCTTTTAGATCTTTAGATGGAAGACAGTGCAAGCTAGAATCTTAACTATCACTTAGATCTTCTTAGGCGAGTTGGAGAGCTGGACTGTCATCACAGAGGGCTTAAGACATTTTCAGATCCAGGTTACAGGGTTTAGGCCCCTATAGAGGCATGGGGGAGATTATTGTGGCTAGACTGGTAGACCTCTGTGCAAACAGTACCAAAGTCACAAGTTTAAATTGTATATGATTGAGGGTAACCCTGAATGAAATGGATATTTACATTTCTGGTTAAATGTATATACATACATTTCTGGTCTACCAGCTGGTCTTGGATAGGCACTAGGTTTTGGCAACACCTCAGAAAAAAAGAACACAGAGGTGAACCTACTGTGGGGTACTGCCGGTTGCAGACTTCTGCCAGGTGCATTCCTGTGACAACACCAAGGCGAGCTGCCAAGCGCTGCAGCAGCAGACCAATAATGGTGGCTCCCAGAAGAACCCATAGGAGCTGAAGAGGGACAAGAACAACAAAACCAGATAAACAAATACAAAAAAAAACATTTCTATACTAAACATTTTGAAAAATTGTACAGGCTAATTTCATTTTGAATTTTGCTGAATACATAGAGATCAATATGGGGTAAAACGTATCATTATTCATACAACATGCAACTCAATGCTATTGTCTGGCAAGGAGAGGTCCAAACTGTAAGTCCTGTTATACCTGTTCTTAGTTCACCAGCCTGACGAGTAATTCTGGAAACTTTTGTCATGTAACTATTGAGCTTCAGTTTCGGTAAGGATCTTTGTTTTACAAGAATTCAAATCTGGATTTCTCCGTCACCGAATTAGAATAAACAAGGCTTTCTCAAAGAGACAGAAACCATGCCTGCCACGCACAAAAGCTTTAAGGTGACACCCAAAATATCTAGAGGAGGTCTTGCCTTTACACATATACTGTCCCCTGTGCACAATTTCAAGCAGGGCATAACTGGAATGACAGCGATATAAAGCATATCGCTTATTAAGTCCTATTTCTGTTCCAAATGCAAGTGGAAGTATACTGAGTCTGGACATTCTTTGTCAACAAATACTTCCTGGAGTTTTTCCATTGTGACTGACGGGCGGCTCACCTTAAAACCAGCTTTAGCTCCAGACTGCAGGTCTGACTCAATGTTCCCTGGGTCCAGGTAGGCTATGCTCATCAGGAAACCGGGCCCGGTAAAGGCCCAGAGCTTCCGGAAACTGAAAAACTTTAAAAACGATTTGGAAATGAAGCCTTCAAATGCATCTCCACCATATAATAAGAAAGAGCAACATGGCCATTCAAATCCTTAGAAATGCAAGGTGTCAAACACTGAAGAAGGGGGTAAATGAACTCATGGTATGTGTCAATGATGTGTTTTGTATGATATTCGACCATTCCACAACTACTTAATAAATTAAAGGCATATGATGCACTTGTGAGACGACTGAGTGTCGAGACCCCTGCAGGGTAGGAAGCCGTCACTGCAGAATGTTGATGTCCATTCTATTTCTATGATTCACGTGTGTTTTTGCAATGGATACATTAACAGCCAAGGATTCGACTCTTCACACATCATTAAATCATGTTTATGGGCCAAGGCCTCAACTTTCACATCCTGTTTCATTACGGCAAGTATTATAAAGTAATTTAGAAGAAACCACTGCACAAATGCACACTGTAGTTAAACTAACCACAACAAGTATTTAAGTTCAACCCAAAGCCAAAAAAGAAAGACTAATGAAGTGAAAGTGAAGTGAAAAAGTGACTCTATGGCAGAGGTGGTGTAGACACACACACTCTGAAATCCACCTCTGCATTTAACCCATCCAGGGAAGTGACACACACACAGTAAAGTGCAGTTACACACTAATCCAGTGCAGTGAGCTGACTTTGGCGGCGCCCGGGGAGCAGTGATCGGGGTTAGATGCCTTGCTCAAGGGCACTTCAGCCGTGGATGTGGGCATGGGAGAGCATTGGTCTACCACTTCCTCCACCCACATTTTTCCTACTGGTTGGGGATCGAACCGGCCACCTACGGTTTTCGGCCTGAAACCCTAACCAGTAGGCCACAGCTGCCCCCAATGATGAGCATGGTCCTTTTAAAGTTAAGGACTTTTCAGTGCATTCAAAATAGAAATAAAATACGTACAGTAGAAACTTCTAGGCTGGAGAGTCAATCAGGTTTGTGCGAAATAAGCAACACCCCAGATCTACCACTCTGTGTTCATACCTGATCGGCATCATCAGGAATGGGCACCCTCTCCTCAAAGTAGGTGGAGAAGGGCTCGTCCTGGACCACAGGGGAGGCCGGGGGGGAGATGGCGCTGTACTGTGTCTGGATGACCCCATTCTCCTGAGAGGGGTCTTCTACAAACCAGAAGGAGAGAAAGAGAGAGAGATGGAGATAGAGAGAGAGAGACAGAGAGACAAACAAGGAAGGTAAGGACCAGGTTAAAAAAAAGACAATAGGAAGAACAAATGGGAAGGACAAATTACTAAATACAAAGCCAAATGGAGACAGAGGTTTACAAAGCTTTGAACATCATAAAACATCTGTAAGGACAGAAGGAGAGACAGGATTTCCATGGTGAAGGGTGGAGGAATACACACACATGTTTCAAACAGATATACTACTGGAAAGCCAACTGGAGTACAACCTGGTGTTGATCAGGTTTATGGTTACTTATTCTCTCTTAAACATATCATACACACTGAATTTAATGGGTACCTTAAGTTATATTACCCTGACCATTGCTCAATATAAACCAGTCCACGATGGAGTCAAAAGTCCCACAATGAGGACAGACGTCACACATTGGGCAACCTAGTCACTTAATCACGCAATAACGCAATAGCGCTCTCCTTGAGTCATCATGGGGTTTTTTAGAGACCGGCTTTAGGTCGAGTTTGAAGTAGTACTTTATGTGTTGAACAAGACAGTTTATGTACGTACAATATAAATCACTAAATTGCCGGAAGCTGCCCATTATGCTGGGGGACCTGCTATTCAGTAACAAGCCATAGAATGAGCACCTGCGTGAGCACCTGAATGAACTCAGTGACCGTTCTACAGCTGTCACCATGGTGCAATCGAGACATTCCTCAGGCTAGTCTTTTTGCAGACGCTGCATAGCTACACTTCCTCCGGCGAAACATGGCATGGTGAACAAATGTGCCAGCCGCACTCCCTTCTGATGAAATAGGGATCTCAGTTCCTTAGGAAGACACTCAAACTCACTTCATTCAGTTTCACATACTAGGCCCAAATGGTAACACATTCTTCATGCAAACAGTTGGAAGAAGCAAGCAGCTCCTTAGTAACAATCACACACTCCAACAGAAGGGATGAAATCCTTCCCCAGACTGCTGCTTCTAGGTTGAGCAGTTTCTATTGTGAATAATGTCACAGTCTATCAGGTACTGATGCTTCCAGCTTGAGCCTATTTAAAAAAATTGCACATTATTTGATTTACATCTGAGCAACATTCCATTGCCCAGAACTCTTATCCATACATTTAACTCATCTGAGCCACAGTCTGCCCACCTAACCACGAACCCACAGACATTATACTGGACCAAAGTTGTGTTTGAATACTCACTGAGTGTGGCGTGTTCCCCCAATGTATCCTTCTGTCCCGTCATCTCTGTTCTGTTCTGTTCTCCAAAGCCTTAGGTTTATGGCTAGCCTTGGAGTGGCCTTTATACTCTAAGTGTGCGAGTGTGTGTGTGTGTGTGTCAATAGACTTCCTATTTTCAGTTCTTACTCAGACAAGAGGGTGAGAGGGTCAGTGTGCGAACACGTGCACATGTGTATGCATACTATGACAAAATAAAACAAAAATGTTCACAATCACCTGACTCCTTTAGTCAGTCACATTTGCACACACTTACATATTGTCCCCAAAATAAACACAACGCCCAGCTCCATTCACATTTTTGATTTTGAGAACGAAAGATAAGTTTGACACTTATTCGAATCAAAACCATTATGACAGGATCACCCATCCACATACGGAGAGTGGAGAGCCTGACTACAGAGAAAACAAGCACAAGAGGATCATCCTGATGTTCACAGCCAATGTAATGAGTGCTATGGAAAAAAGCCCAAGGTGTCATAGAACACACACACACACACACACAGGGCGTGAGAGAGTTAAATCAATCACAGGTGTGTGTGTGTGTGTGTGTGTGTGTGTGTGTGTGTGTGTGTGTGTGTGTGTGTGTGTGTGTGTGTGTGTGTGTGTGTGTGTGTGTGTGTGTGTGTGTGTGAGTATGAGAAAGTAAGAAGGTCTACATGAAAGACAGTATGCACGTGAGCATGTAGTTGTATGTCATTGTAGAGATTCTTTTTTTTTTAGTGTGCATGGGTTCGATGTGTATGTGAGTATGCTTGCACTCTATGCATGTCTGTCTTCTGTTGTGCGTTTGTGAGAGAGAAAGAGCGAGAGCTTGTGTGTGGGCTCATTTGCAAATCTCTCTGTGTAGTGTGGGTGTGAGTGTGTACAGTGTGTGTGTGTGTGTGTGTGTGTGTGTCAGCACGGTGTGTTCCTTAACGGTTACCTTCCTCGAGGTCGGGCTCTCTGTCCGTCTTCATGAGTGAAGCCTGGGCGGGGGGAGAGGCAGCGGGGGGCTCTGGAGGAGCTGAAGGCTGGCCTATCAAAACAAAGGACACAGGAGCCCATTACAATCCCTCCACTGTACACTCCACTCCCTGGAAGAGATTTCCCACAGCTTTACAGCACGGGCCTCCTCTCCATTCCCTTTCCATGTGACCTTTCATAGCTGGGAGAAAAGAATGCAGGAAGCTAACCACAGCCAAAGAGAGGGTATAGAATTAAGGGGGGAAAAAGGGTGAAGAAAAACCAAGACAAAGTCGAAATCTCTGCCAAACACACGATTAAGGCCTACCATAGCTATTCCTATGACCAGTTGTCATAACCAGTTCCTCAGGTTTTTTCATTCATCCAGGAAGAAGGCTATTTAAAGGGTGAAAAATGTCTTAGGAATAACTGAGTGGGTGCAAAGAAAACAAACACAAAAAAAGGCAGAGAGAAAAAGAGGGAATGAGATGGAATGAGAAGGAGAGAACTAGACAAAGCAAAGGAGAGCGAGTCAGAGAGGAAAAGGCAGCAAGTGCACCGTCAGAAAAAGTCTAGCCCACCTGCACTTGCCCCTCCCCACACCAGCCCACCAGTGTTCTGGTTTGACCATTCAAAACTCCTCCCACTCGGGCACAACGGGAGGAAACAAAATGGAGGCTTGGTGCCAGAAACCTTGACCCAATTCCTGCTAGGCCCCAACCACCCCAGAGGTGTCAGATCACAGAACTAACCTTCACACCCAGCTGATTTATTCCCAAAGGAAAAACCAACAAAAAAACTTTATCTTAAACATATCAATATCTATTTTATCTACGTCACATCGGACATCAGAAGATCAGGCCAGCTGGAAATGTACTAATATCTGGTCCCTAGACTTCACAGATGTTGAGGGTCCTCTGACACCACAGGTACTTCCTGAAACCACTATGAAGCCTTAGCCGGCTCTAGTTTGGCGTATGAAACTGGCCGGGCAGGTTGTCTTAAATTCCAGTGATAAATGAAAAACCCTAAAGAATTGTATCTAACCAACGTTGAATACCAAAGTTACCGGAGACAAATCTTTTCTTGCTGTTGCAATTAACGCTTAAGAAACATCACCACACCAGACCGCTTCTATTGGAGAGCGGGGTAAAGTAAAAAGTAAATCCTCCTTAAAACTTAACTTTCAATAGAAAGTAGGGCTGAGTTCTCCTGCTTAGACACATTGAGATGGTTAAACTGAATGTTATGCATCTGATATCCAACATTTAACATGCTGGACCTAAATTCATTCAATGGGTGCGTTTATGGGATAGGCTACATTGATCTTGACAAAAATAGCTCGTCGTGGAATTTATGTTTTTTTTGCAGACTCAAAAATCACATAGCCTACCCCTATAACCCATAGGCCTATAACTGTCAGCTTAAAGCAGGCAAAGCAAAGGCTTGGGCATTTTCAAACATGTATGAAAAGTTCCAATTATAGGTCAGTGAAGGGACCTGTTTAAAGCAACAGAAAAAGCATTTTGGTTTATTCCTTGGAAAAGCGCAACTGGCGAACACTGACCAGGAACAGTTAACCAGTAGCGGTGATATTGCCATCTTCTTTCATTGCAATCTCATCAGTTTTTCTTGTCTTTAGCCAAACCTTTAACTAACTAACTTCACCCTGGCTCTGCCCACTTAATGCCTATGAGCAAACCCTTACCTCTTTCTCTTTTTTTCACTCTCAAACTAGGGCCCTTAGATGAATAACTTCAGTGACAACGGCTTCCTGCCCAACCCTCCATCAGTCTACTGAGATGAGATCATTTTCATACTAACTGACCTTTGATTTCAATTGATCCTGTAAGACTCATGAACTTAACTGTCCAAAAAAAATCCTGTCACCTCCCACAAAATGATTGTAGTTAGTAACAATCTTTAAACAGCCTAACGTCTCATATTAGATAGATAGAGATACACAACTCATGTCTCAGCAAATTACCATGTCTCAGCAAGATTTTGCCACTGATCACCACCCTTCACCCCAGACCACACACAGACACATGCACTGCACACCAACCCTCCATGGATGGTGCCAAATGCCAGGCTGACCACATGGTACAAGAGAGTGCTTACAGTTACCAGCCTGAAAAGGATTTTAATTCATTTTTATTTTTTATTTATGTAGCCTATATTTAGCAAGGCTACAAACCCACAACAACTAGGGGTACGTTTCCCGA
Organism: Sprattus sprattus; assembly: GCF_963457725.1. Taxonomy (NCBI): domain Eukaryota; kingdom Metazoa; phylum Chordata; class Actinopteri; order Clupeiformes; family Clupeidae; genus Sprattus; species Sprattus sprattus. The sequence goes on along the minus strand of NC_137908.1, from coordinate 13,732,087 downwards.
AAGCACCGTTGAGCACCTACCAACGTTAAAGAGAGACGCTATCATTTTGAACACTCTCTCCACGGTTACCACGGTGGTCGCTCAACAAAGCTGTCGGAGCTAGTATAGATGCACTTAAAATACAGCGCTATTAGCCTGGCTGTTGACCAAGTGGAACACAAATAGCCTCATGATGAGCAGTTGTGAAATAGTGACAAAGCAAAAAAAAACACCAAATGTGCTGTGTAACGTTCTTTTTGTGAAAAAAATGCTGTCTAATGGCGCCAACCTCATGTGCTTGGTTAGCTTACTAATACAAAAAAAAACAGTTCCTTGTCCCTTTCCTGCTTTCATTTCCCAAAAGTCACCAAACAGTTGTAGTGACAATCATCCAAACAAATAAACAGAAATTACAGCATTTACTAATGTCAGGGTTGAAAATCTTCACTTTTATGAGTGCTTATTCCCAATAATGACATAATTATAGGTGTCTGGAAACTGAGGATTATTGTGAGAGTCTAGTCACACGGGCAGACTTCTTGCCTACCTCAGAGGTGGCAGAGACAGGATAAAATGTATGGGAAGCACAGGGTAGCTTAAGAATTAGTCACATGACTGTGAAACTGCAGACAGACACCCTGGGAGAAAAACGAGAGAAAGAATGAGGAAGTAACAGAAACACAGAAAGAGGGGGTACAGGATAACAGAGACACACACTGAGAGAAACGAGAAACAGAGTGTAACAGACCAAAGAGAATACAATGAGTAAGAGAAAGAGAGCCAAGGTGATGGAGTAACAGATGGGAAGTGAGTATTATTACTCAGCAGCACTCTTAAGGCGGGAAACTGGGGGTGGAGGTGGGGGCACAAAATCAGTCTGATCACCCTGAAGCCAGTGTTTCTCTCTAATCTGTGAATTCCAGCACACTTTTATCTTCATATCGCACATAACGGAACACACACCCAACATCATCTCAACGAATTCCAGTGCACAAGGAACACAGGGTCAATATTCACTGCATCACATCCAGAGGACATATTCATTAATTCATGTATGTGCTCATATCTTTATGAACTATTAAAATACTCATACAAAGATACATCTTCATAAAATCTGCATATTCGAGGCTAGGGCTATGTCACAGTAAAGTTACTTTATCTCTCTTTTCATTCAAAAACAGAAGACGTGTGCGTCACATGTGGTACGCAGCTGCATAACAACACAACCACACCAATGAGCCAAGTGACCAGTCTAACCCAAACAGCTGCACAAATCAAAAACTTTAAACAAAAGTAATCAAAAGTTACTTCTGTTTCCTGCAGCTAATCTTGGACATTTCAACACTAACTTTAGTATGTTTTTCAACCAATGTTGACACACTGAAAGAGAGGGGCACTGATGTCAGCTGATGCCAGGTAGGCTGGCAATGCAAATATTAGGCTACTATTAAGAAGTATGCCAAAATGTCACAGGGCGGAATGACCGATCAGCAAATGCACCCATGCCTTTCAATCTGTCACACTTCTCATCACAACTGAAGGCTTGGCACAGTGTGGATGCATGCCTGAGAAGGTGGCAAGTAGGAGAGGCAAAGTTTGAAAGGAAGGGGGAAACTATGCTGGCTTCCCATCAGGGACATTAGCTACAAAGGCAATTATATACGATGACTAATTTCAGTCAATAAACTATGACAAGTCCTCAAGGTGCCTCTGTTTGATCTTGAAACAAGTTATACAGCCTTAACAACACAATTTGAAAGTGGGTGTAAGCACGCACATAACAAGAAAAACAACTGTAGGAAACACGTGGGAAAATATATTACACAGATGGTCAATGCGAAGGATGAATTTGAACGGATTCCTCTGTTAAAATAATATGAGTATACGAATACCAATTCTGTAAAAGAAAAAGCCCTGACTACCTTCTTTGCCCTGGCTCTAGTTATTCGGTCTAACCTCTAACACTCTAACCTTGCCCGCAAATTATTCATCAGTTTTCGTTAAGATAGCCTTTACTAGTTCTCATATAACTTTGCCTGACAGGGTAACTGCTAACTGATTTTCAAAGACTGAACTACTCAATCTTTGGAGCAAAGTAGACCTACTGCCTAGCCTAGCAGGCCTGTAATCTCGCAGTTAAACTATCAAGCTAGCCAGCCAGCAACCTTGCTTCATAGGAGAGTTGTGTCCCGTGATCAAACGTCAACATTAGCTCATGTGGCGGGCCGTCGGTTAGGCAGCAACGGTTCATTAGCATATGGATAATCTTTTCGTAACCCAAAGGAACTCTAACTAACTTTGGAATAGCTAGCTAATAGCTTTGACCGTGGAACGACAGGTTAGCTAGTTAGCGATACATATCGCAGGGCTCAAAATGAAAAAGAAAGCAAGATCACAGTAAACATAGTGAAACAACACACTTACCTGAGTGTCACTTATGCGCATAAATAGATGTTAGTTTGGGGAAACTGATGTAGTGAGGCATACTCGAGAAAAATGACCATGCAGGCTAGGACATGACTACAACAAGTAGAGTGCCGAAGACATGACACATTTTCATCTAAAACCACGCCTCCACCTGATGTCAAAGTAAGGACCCGGAAGTTTTCAGTTGATCTCTAGACCCCTCTAATTTAGTCTATCAAATTATTTTGCAATGTTGTATTGCTATCTATTAAAATCACAGGTGACATTCACCGAAACATATCTAAAAACGGAATGCTCAAAACATCGCTCTTTCAAAACTACATTTTCCAAAATCTCTCCTTAGATTTTTTTCAGTGTTAACGGTGCATGAGTTTTCAACAAAGGATTCGTAGACGTCTAGTGGTTTATAAATGTATTGCAAGGGGATCCATCACACTTCTGAAAGTTGATTGAGCATTACCATATTGACATGAAGATACAAATGATTGTGTTTAGAGACATGGTAAACATTGAAAATATACATATTTAAATAGGCATCTAGAGTGTTTCAAGTCATTCTGCAACCAGTATAATGACACATTTCATGCTTGAGAAAGGCAGAATGAAAGTAACAATAGCTTGCTATTTTTGACAGATAACATTTCTATTTTATTAAAAATTACTCAGAGATCTCACATAAACATTATATTCTCATAACAAGTGTTATTATACACAGCAAGGAAACATGAACAACAACAGGTGTATTACAAAACATTGCAAATGTATGCTTTCAATGTATTCTTGTATTCTATTCATATACTACTGGTAAAAGCAAGACCCTATTTATGTCTACCACTATTCAGTATGTTATGTATTGTAACTTGTCTTACTTAGCCAAACACCTTATCTACTAAAATAAAACATTTCACATCAAATGTCTAATTTTGGACGTTGCTACTGTGCATACCTTTTCAGGTGTGAAGACTTCAGTTATGTTAGTCAGCTAGCCCTGCTGTTGTTAATGCTGTTTACAACCATTTGCTATAAGAGACCAGAAACTCCTAAAATTACTTCCACACTATTTACTAAGTTCTGTTGTCTGGCTCAGTCATCATTCTGTCTTCAGTACAACTATCACATATCTCCTTCTCTGTGTCATCAGTGGACAGGCTCCTTTGTGATCCAGGAAACTCCTCTGGTTGTCCCCTCTCCCCAACTGAATGACAAAAAGACTCTTTCGTGTCATTGTGGTCACCCAATTCTTCATCATCAGTGGGATGAATTTGTGTGCAATCCATGCTATCCTCATCTCTATTGGGCAAAATGGTTGCCTGTAGCTCTATTTCACTTTTTCCCTCCAAGTCTCTGTCGATGTCCCTTTGCGATGCTATACTTATACCTTCAGCCTGGTCGTTCTTACTCTCAGTCTGGTCTGAATAGGTTATAAAATCCTCCCCTCTCTGTTCCTCAGCCCCTGTCTCTGAGAGTCCGTCCTCCTCCTCTCCAAGGATGACAGTGTCTCTTGAAGCATGGCTATCTGAGCTGCTGCAAGATAATGTATCCTCCTCTGCATGCCCCTTTCTGTCCTCCATACTCTGTGCCATCAAAGTAAAGGATCTCATATCATCCTCTCTAACTGTGCCACTCTCAAAGAAAGTGCTGTGACTGGTGGGGCATTCATCCTCCACAGTGGTCCAATATTGTGAGGTCACGTCCTGTGAAGTCCAAGCTTCATGTTCTAACAATGTGTCTTCATCGAGACCTAAAGCTGTGGCATCCGAACCCACACTCTCTGGATTTTCCCATGCTTCTATCATCTCCTCCTCCTCATTCTCCGAATCTGGTGCAGTGTGCTTTCGGATGCGATGCACGGCATCCCAGAGAGACTTTGGGTACTGAGGCTCCTCTCTAGGAGTAAGTGGTGCTGAAGGCACAGGAAGAGGCATTTCAGTCAATGTTTCAGAGTTCAGAGTTCCAGGAAGTTCATGAGGGCACAAAGGACTCGAGGAAGGTGGTGGAGCCATTGTGGCTAGTGCAGGAGAAAGACAGTCAGACAGGGAAGGGCTTGAGCAGGTTGGAGGAGTAAAAGAGAGAGCAGGAGGGGGGCTTGAGGGAGGAAGAGGAGAGATGGAGAGGGGTGGAGTGAAAGAGGATGGGGAAGAAGAGTTTGATAGAGGTGGAGGAGTCAGAAGGAGAGGTGGAGGAGAAAGAGAGGGTGGTGGAGGAGGGGTTGGGAGGGGTAGAGGGGATGTGGAGGGAGAGAGGTGCATTGAGGGAGTTGGAGGTGGAGATGGAAACCTACAATTGTGAGATTCTGTGGGAGAGGCAGGGGTCACCAATGGACCAGTTATATAAGAGGTCGGGAGCAAATATGATTCTGATACACATTCGGGGTCTGTAACACATACAGTGGGAAAGGAGTCGGAAGGGGCCACTGGGACTGATTCAAGCAGGTAATCACAGGGAGTGTTAGATCTGGGTGTAGATGCTGATGAAGAGTTGGAAAGTGACTCTACTGGACAAACAGAGTAGTTCTGAGCTGAACTTAGACATAGGGTTAGAGAGGATACCAAAGACTCTTCAATTAATTCATCGTCTGACTCCAGACTAACATGAGAATTTGTTTCTCCAAGGATGTTGTCGTCTTTTGAAACACTGGAACAATGAATGTCTTCTTCTTCATGTTCATCACTCTGAAGTGGTTGTTGAATAGTGATTTTATTACAGCCGTTCATCTCGGTTTTAAGCAGAACCTCCGTAGTTGTCTCGCCTTTCTCCTCAAAGATTGTTTCAGAATCATGTTTGTCAATGTCTGAACATGAACTAGCTTCTGGAAAACTCTCAATGGGGCAGTCAGAACATTCTTCTGGCTTTGTAACAGGTTGGCATGACAACACATCTTCCATCTGTACCTGATTGGAAGATTCCTGACTGCTGGATTCTAAACATGGGATTGCCAGAATTCTTGTTGCTCTTTCCTCCAGAGATTCTTTTTCTGGAATGATTTGTGGTGAAGGTGGTGGTTCTGAATCCAGACAAAAGCTTTTTTCTAACTCATCTGTCAAACCTTTGGGTAAGTTTGTATTGAATGTCTCAAGCTCAGATTGAGTACCTTCGCATGTCTCATAGTCTTTCTGAGAATCCCATAGCCCTTTGCCGAGTGCACCATCATCATGAGGTGGTGGAGAACTCTCACTAACATCACTGTGCTCTTGAACCAAATCATTTTGACCAACAGGCTCAGGATCTTGGACCAGATTGTTATTTGCAGCAGGTTCATGCTCATCCTCAGATGGACTGCAAGGCGCTGAGCAAACATACTTAACATGTTCCTTTTTGGGCGGGAAGATGAACTCTACTCTGACAACAACACAGGTTGCATCAATTACCAAAATGCCACTGCTGCTATCTGAGGTCAAATCATTTTTTAGTTCACTTTCTTTTAACTCTTTGTTATTTGCTTTATCATTTGGGTCCTGCACGCAGGGAACTTCATTCCTATCTTTACCTGTTTCATCTATTTGCTCTGTAGTGCACTTTGATTGGCAGGGCACCTTTGGCTCTCTCCACAGAGGGAACTTAAGTGATGTCTCACTCTGTGGCTGCGTGTCTGTTTTTCTGGTGAGGGGAGATGATGAGTCCATGTTGGTGCATTCTTTTGAGGGAGCCTCAGTGGTCCTGTCTCTTCTGATGGGCAGACTATTAAAGTTCCTCCTTCCTGCTTGAAGCTTTGATCCACACTTCTGAATGGCCCTTAGCAGTTCCTCTCTATGTGCAGCCACTTTTTCATCGTCCATCCAGTGCTGGACCCCCTTCAGTTTTGGTTTCGGATCCAAAGGAACACTGGATATAGAGGAGCTGGGTTGGTGGTCAGGAGCTTCTACTCCTGAGTCAACTTCGTCTGCTAGCTGTGGTGGAGTTTGATTCGCTCCTGACCCCTGTGGATTCCCATGTGACTGAGGCCCTTCAGCCACACCACGGAGAGGTGTGACAGCAAACAAGGGCAAAGACTGGGCCTTCAATGGGTCTTCTGGAGAACTGGACAAGCCCGCTACACTACCCATGCGTGACACCAAGCAAAAAATGGTTTCGCCTCCTCTTCTTTTCTTCACCTTGGTTCTGGTGCTCTCTGGAACGTCTGAAGGTGTCCCAGCTGAATCCTCTGTGACCTGAGGCTGTTTTAGGCTCTGTGGCTGAGGATACATCTCAGAGAGTTGGATTTGTGGTCTAGTGGTGTTGTCCAACGATTTTAGTGTAGGCGGATATTGGTATCCACTGCTATCATATGCCAGTAGGCTCTCTGTTCTTCTGTTCCTCCATTTAATCCCCTCCACGTCCTCCACGCTTCCCCTCTCCCGTTGGGGTTGCACGGCATACTCATGCCGTCTCATAACTGGCAGGGTGCAGTAAGCCTGTCTGCTCCTGAACTGTTGTTCCCAAGCAGGATCTGCTGATGCCATATTTTCTTTTGTGACTTGTGGCTTCGTAAGTGGGTGCTGTAGTGTTGCCGATGGACTTCCATTTTGTGGAGTGCCATATGGTGGCGGTGGGATGTAGCAAGGAGGGCAATTAAATGTTCTTCTCTGAAGGCTGGGAGCATTTTCCTTAACGTTTGCCCTGGACATCTTTTCAGGATCTGGGAGTCCGGAGGGAGCTTTGTATGGAGGAGGCTGATGGGCATCTGGTCTCTCCCAGAGCCCCCATTCTCTCGTTTCATAAGGTAATCCCGTCACATTTGTTACAGGTCTTTGGTATGTTTCTCCACCGTAACCTCTTCCGAGCCACTCTCGAGCTGGTTGACTTGTCCTGGCCCCCTGAGCTGCGCCCCACATACCTGCCTCAAGGCGCTTCTTCCTAGGAAGAGAGTGGCAGTAACGAGTGGCCCAGGCCTCCAACTCCCGGTAACTGCTGCTACTGAGGCTTCTCTTAGCTCCATCTTTCCGGTAGTAAACAGGACTTTGGGAATGAGAGAGAGACTCCCATCTCTCCCTCTGCATCACTCTCTCCCTCTCCCTCTCCCTCTCTCGTTCCCTCTCTCGTTCCCTCTCCTGCCTCTCCCTCTGTGCTCGGTACACTTCTCTAGGCAGCCATTCCCTCTCCAATCTCTCATGCATTGTCTGTTCTCCCATTCCCTGTCGCCGAGCTTGACCCTCTAAGGTGAAGGGGAAATGGTGAGAAGTTCCTTGCTCTGCCCAGTTGGTGTAGTCCTGAAGCACCCCTCCTGTTCGGGATCCTGGCATTGTCCAGTAGCTGGGTTCACACACACGGTCAGGCTGCTCATATAAGTACTGGTGATAATCTGCAGTATGCCTCTTGTCTTGATAGCTATCAGGGGGAGAAAAAAACATCTCTGTAGACTCTGTAATTCTGTCTATTGAAATCAACAAGGAATAATTATAAGGCTTAGCAGATACAACTAGTAAGATATATAATCTAGAATATAATGCTGAATAGACTGCTTTTACAATGTACTCCATTTAAATTCAATGATCAGGTAAACTTTAAACCCAAAAGTAATGTGTATAGATTTGGATTTCAAAATCTTTAAAAGTAATACATACAAATCTCTTAAGGGCCTAGCTCCAAATTAACTAAAGGAAATAATTGTCCCCTATTGCCCACCAAGACCCCTTTATCACCAAGGTGCAGGTCTTCTTGTAACAGTATCAAAAAGCACAATCCAAGGCAGAGCTTTTTATATCGAGCAACAACCCCCCCCACGCACACACTGTATACCCACTAAGCTGTTCAATCAATTTTGTGTGCATCATGTATATATGCCACATGAAACTAATGTCCTGATGCGTGTATTAATTAATCTGCTTGCTATTTATTCTCTCTTCCCTTCCCTTATGCCCTCCACCCCCCTTTTTCTATCTCTCTACCTAGCTGGCCCCAAGCAGATGTGTCCCCCCTTATGAGTTGGGTTATGCTCAAGGTTTCTTCCTGTTAATAGGCGTTTCCTTGTCCCCCTTGCCTTAGTGCTTGCTCTGGGGGTTTCAGCCTCTGTGCTCTGTAAATCGCCTTGAGACAATTTCAGTAAACAGAATTGCATTGAACTGATTGTGAGTGCTATGACTACTTACGGGTGTGAAAAGTATCGTCCAGGAACAGTTCCAAATTTGCCATGTTGGGGTGCTTGTCCCTGACTCCCTGTCCAGAATGCCATCTGTTAAGTTTCAAAGCCAAAGATCAAACTCTAGAGCACAATCATACACTACTTGGTAGGCATTACTACTGTTCATATAATACATAGAAAGAAGTTTTATGCTTGTTATGATTAGATAAGGCATGCATTGGAGCTCTCATATATTTAACTCACAATTATATTAATTTCACGTTTGTCTCTCTACAATGATACTGTACTACAGGGAAGTAACCTCAGCCACTTCTGCACTGTACACACTTCAAATAAAATGTTATAATGGTTTTAATTGTTCCTTACTTAGTATTTTAATTTCACCAATAAAAGCCATCCAAAGAAGTATTTACGTCAATACAACTTTAAACAATTAGAATACCATAATTACTTTGTATATGACACAAATGTTTTGACTATTTAGATTTAGCTCATCTTGCCGTAAAATGATATCAACACCTAAAAGACACATCCAATCCATGCCATACCAACCTCTAAGAAGATTTTGCAGATCTGGGGTGCTGTTATCCACCGGACTGTTAGGAACTCTCCAAACTAAACTGGCAACTTGTTTTAAAAAGTGAGTGCTTGTGATGGCTTCTCCACCCCCCTCTCGCAGCCTCTCCTCCACATTAACATCCAAGGCCCCCTAGGGTTGTTTGTTTACGTTCAGACCCTCCAAGGAATTCTTTAATTAAGTCTGTGAGGTAACTGCCGCCCTTCATGTCGCTCTAGGTCTCTTTTGAGTGATAGGACAGCAGAGAGTGTGGGTGTGAATGAGAAAGAGAGAGAGAGAGAGAGAGAGAGAGAGAGAGAGAGAGAGAGAGAGAGAAAGAGAGAGAGAGTGAGAGAGAGAGAGAAGACAGACAGAGATGTCACATCTATTGTGTAGACCTGGTGACATGCACAGCATCTGGATACACAGAAGCTCACACAGACATGCGCGCGCCGACACATACACACGCACACACAAAAACACGCACACGCACACACCAGGCAACCCACACAAATGTGACACAGCAGAAAAAAACAGCAGCCAATCTCAAATGCTGTGCTCAGCATTTTTGACAAGTCAATTGTTGAAGCAACAAAGCCAATATGTCTACCATGAGTTTATTGGGCCAATGACTTCAACCAATGGAATTACACAGAGGATATAGCTGTGAATAAAAGTGGTGATGTTCCACTGTGGTGATATAGTATGTCTGAGAAAAATGGACTGATATTATATGAGACTCCTTTACACCGGGAAAATTGGGTTCCAAATTACTTGAGGTTTGTGGGAGCAACCAACATAAAATGGATTGACACAATCCACACAACACCTTTACAAGTCTTTTTGTCATAGACCTGTTTTTGAACAAGCCCACCTTTAGGCCTTGAACTACAAGGTCTCTGGTTGGCATTCATATATTCAGAAAATATGCCTACACACACTTCGGCACTTTGTATTAGGATATAAGTGCACAATTTGGCTTAATATTTTAGCGTTGTACTAACATCACAATGGTGAGCCGAAGAGTGGGATAACCTCTGTCACTGTCATACTAAGTATTTATATACTGCATTAATAGTCATATTGGAGAAGAGAGAACACAGTTTGACTGTAGATAGGGATCTGTTGTTTTCTCCACTGAGCGGTAGTGCGCGGGGAGGGGGCTGGCTCCCGCTTTCTTTGAAACTCCCCAGCGGAACAAACAGGCTTTTCTTTCTGAACAGAAATTCAGTGCATCAGCACAGAGCAGGAGGGGAACAGGGATGAAAGGATGCACTCGTTTAGCAACCAGGGTGCCACTGATAGCGAAATCTGTCTGTGTGGACAAAAAAGATCTGCCCTTGGACGGAACCACCAGCCATAATGTTTATTTATGTCCCATTGCACTTTTTTTTTGACAATTAGACAATACATTGGATGAGAAAAAAGGTACATAGTATTAGAAAATCTTGAGGCACCACACCTTCACCAAGCACAAACTAAGATTTTAATTGGAAATCTTACAGACCAGATTTGATCTACTGATATCTCACAGAAATCAGCTTCACCTAATGTAAAAACAAGGGGAAGAGGCAAAAATGCAGTCTTCAATTCTGTTTCTTATTTGTATCCAACAAATGTCTGTGCAACTCATTTACCTCAATTTAGTATTTTTATATGGAATGTTTCAACATGAAAACAATGGATTCAATATATTCACTCCAGTTGTATGGGCATGTCTGTTTGAAGCTCTACAGTGAAAAAAGAATCAGCTGGATAAAGTCTTAATTAACCATTCCACTGTGTAAAAGTATGCTCTACAATGACTTTGATAAAGGTATTATAAAGTCAGTACAGTATAGTTAAATAAAAGTTTGAGGGAATGTTTCTTGTTTCCATCTTGTTACAACCTTAAATTGGAGGAGTCCCTTGAACCCTGAGGCCAGCCGACTATCAGACATCTCTCCTCACTGTTGCCCGATAAATACTGATGTTCTGCTCTTGGTCATGCTGCACCAACTCAACATTGAATTTCTGTGGCAGGTTGTCATCATAGAAACAATGAGTTCCATGCTCCTTGCGCATCTTGGATGAGAGGTAGGCCACAGCTCCTTCCTTACACAGGTGAGTGAGAGTCTCTAAGAGAAGTGGATAAGTGTCAGACAGGTAGACAATGTCCGCTCCGAGCACCAGATCCCAGTCAGAGGGGAAGTTCTCCTGGTCCTGACCCCAGGAGAGAGGGACAACAGCGGGTTCTGCAGAGCACCAGCCCCCTGGAGGTGTGTTGGCAGACACATTTTTCTGCAGTTGTGGAACGGCAAGTGGCAAATCTGTGATTGTAACGTCAGCTCCTACAGAATTGAGAAACAAGAGAGTAACCTAAGTATAGTGTAGCCTTTTGTTTCAATGTCAATGGTTCATCTCTACCTCTTGAAAATATTACTACACGCTTGTCAGTGTAGACAAATCAATACAGTGTTGCATACAGTGTTTTTATAGGATGTACTTTAAAATACAAGATATCATGTAGCCTTTAATGAATGAAATGATCTACGGTGGGGTAGTTATGACCTCTACCGGGTAACTGTGAAAATACAGTTCATAGATCATGAGCTAACTCATAGCGCATATATTTTGTCTGGGGTGATTTACCTAACCGTGCAGCCAAGATTCCCACAACCCCAGTTCCAGCTCCTAACTCGATTATCTTCTTTCCTTTCAAAGGAACACACTTCTCTTCAAAGAACCGACATAAATAAGGAGCCTGCAAATGTCAAAAACATTTTCGATTCATTGCCTCATCAGAACAGAACTCATCAGAACTTAGGCAACTAACTTTAGTATATGAAACAATGTTATACTCACAGCATCCCACACTCGCGCAGCCACTCCTAGGTTGGCGCTGAATGCCTGATTAATCTTAAACTCCTCACCACAGAATTTATAAATACAATCTGCAGAGAATGTTTCTTCAAATAAGTCGTCATCAACAGGAAAAACGTCTTCTTCCTCCCCGTTCATAGTTGGAATTGTTATTGCGGAAGCGGTCACCCGAGTGTCGGGCAAGAACACCCAAAGCCTATTTTCAATAAAATTGGTGTTTATATCAAACTGTTACACGAACACATGTACGAATAAACCGCATGTTTACCCTAGTTGTACACGTGTAACATTATTTGCGAAACCCGAGCGGGGCTGACGTAATATTCTTGCGACGATTTTTTAACAGCGGCTCCATCCTGTAACAGCCTGATACTTGCGATCTCTTCGATTATTATTCCAAATAGCATGGAATAATAATTAGGCCTACAGGTCCAATAGACTGATGCTGCAAAAGTTGTTAGGCTTGAAAAGCTACATTGTACCCCCTCAATATAGGTGTCCGAGCTCTTTAATTAAAGTGGCAGAACAAGATTCTGAAATAAAAAGTAGGCTATTGTCAATTACGGGATTATGCAGCCTCTCAAGTTTGTGGCCTCTTGACCTCTACGGTTCAAATCGACATACACTGCAAAAGTATATATAGGCTACGCCATTCGGATGACAATTCCCTAATACAATACCCCACTTGCACGTTTTCACCCATGTAAATAGCTGCCCATACCCAGTGTGAAGCATTATGATACATTAGATTAAATTCTTAGAATTAGATTAATTATGTAACCTAGCCATTTCTGGGTGTTCAATCACAATTGATATAATAAGATTTTTAAATGTTGCTGGTACTCTGAGAACATTTCCATGTCCAACTTCATTAATCAACGGACCTTTGTAATTATCAATAACAGAATCATTTAGCCATTCTGTACCATCAGTTAACACCTAATTTCCTCCTTACTTAAACTACAAAAATGTCTCAGGCCTATGCATCTTCCTGCTGAGAACTATTATTGATGACCTGATATGTCTGTAATAACAGAGCTACAACCAGCTATCAATTCAATAAGTTGTTCCCATGAAATACCACATGCTTTACATGTATTGGCTTTAACTATGACAGAACTATAATTTTAAAACATATTTTGTACATCTTCATGAGCCGCAGTAGTAATTAATGGTAAATGAATTACTTAATGAAATGTTAATAGGTCACACTTGAAAGGCTGAGGATGAGACATGGACGACAATTCCCCACTCTTTATTTTAGAAGCATGTGCTACACCTTCCAATAAAGAGAATTTGCCCCTATATTTACAATTTGTAGTGTCCCCAGCCTAACAATTATTGCAGTATCAGTGTATGTCAATAACGCCTATATAGGTCAATGGAGCACAAGCTTGGAAGGCTGCGTATGCCATATGGACATGGCCTAGTATTATGGGGATATTTGGGCAGATTTGGAGATAAAATTATAAACAGTGGACACTCCTTTTTCTTGGCATGGTAAGTTTTGAACAGTTTAGCAAAGCAGATGATAACCTAAATAAGAGTGAAATATGTCGACCTGTTTCACTGTCTTACATTATAATCTACTTCACCATAAATACGACAGTTAGACATCCAAATTATGATTTTTAAAGGCAGCCAGTGCAACATTAGGGCATCAAAATGGAAATATTCTGGATAAAAGACAATCTTTATGATATTGACATTTACTTCAAAATATTAGCACATTTGTAACATTATTTGATACTTTGAGCGTTAAAAAGAGCGCTAAAACTAGCCGCAAGAGAGGTGCCACCAATAAATAAAGCAGGATTCCGTCAATGGAAAAATGGCCTCTCCCCACCGGCGATTGTTGTTGTTTACGATTTTCTTTCAGTTCTCACCACACAACGACGTCTCATCTTTGCTCCTTGAATGTCGATATGTAATGGTATGGATTTATTGAAACTTTCTACGTGTAAAAAAGACTAGAAATTGAATGTTTATTTTTCGAGTCTCAAGCCTATAAAGTTGCACTGGGTGGCTTTAAATATCCACCGTTCGTAATGAGCGTTTTGTATTAACAGTTTAGGACCGGACTTTTATTTTGACATGTTGTCAACAGTTGTCGCCCGCCATTTTCAAATCCGGATGTTTTATTTAGGATTAGCCTGATGTAACGCTGCAAGAGTTATTGAGACTGGCGTAACCTGGGTAGCTAACTGCCAGCTAACCAGCAATTCGACCTTATAACAGCGGTAATATAAGCAAAACGTACGGTAGCTAACGGTATCTAATCTCTCCGGCGAACCATTGTTTTAAAAATGCCTATTCGGGCGTACTGCACCATCTGCTCGGATTTCTTTGATCACTCACGAGACGTGGCTGCCATCCACTGTGGTCATACTTTCCACTATGAATGGCAAGTGAATAGCTTTCATGGATGTAAATTATTGTTTCTTATTGAGATTATTAAACTGTAGACTCATAGCGAATACTTGCTTGTCATGTTTGCAGTCTTCTACAGTGGTTTCAGACAGCTCCAAACAAGACGTGTCCCCAGTGCAGGAAACAGGTATAGTAAAAGGCCATGTATAAGTGAAGGCAGTTTGCAAGGCTATTCTCCTCAAACCTGGATACCATTAAGCATGGCAACACACGGACTATCTTTGTGTGCATGTGTGGCAGGTGAGCACAAGACACATCATCAACAAGCTGTTTTTCGACATTGGAGGCGAGGAAGAAGGAGGTACAGTGGACCCAGAGAATTTACAGGTGAGTTGTGTGTGTGTGTGTCTTAGCAGTCTGTCATGTCTGTTCACACATTTCGTGTTGTCTCCACTGGAAGCTAGTAATGTGAATTATTTGTACACTGAAATGTATCTGAAGGAACAATTTAATGTAAACTTTGATTATGCGCTCCACTCATGCATCTTTTCAGAATGAGCTGGATCGTATTAAGTCTGTCTTGAGCACGAAAGGTGAGAAATACATAGGTCTTTATTAATACTATATTTCTTTTAACTACAGTCAAATTCTCAGAAAATATGGCTGACTGTACACCGGTGATGCACCAAGCATATTAATGTGTGTGTGTGTGTTGTAGATAGAGACTGCCGTGACAAGCAGCAGCTGATAGAGAGCTTGAAACAGATGGTGGAGAAGCTTAAGCAGGACTTGGAGCGCCTGAAGAAAGATATTGGAGAAAGAGAGATGATCTGCACAGTTTTAACGGTAAGCATACATTCAAGGTCATGATGATGATGAGGTTGTTGTTGTTATCATCAGTCATCATCGTCATCATCAGTAGTAGTAGTAGTAGTAGTAGTCATTGTATTATTACCTTGAATGCATAGAACAACCTTAGTTTCTGAGGGTGATTGAACTCGCTGTGCATTCTTGATCAGTCTTACTCCATCTCTATTGGACACCATTTGTGAAGATGGTTGCCAGGGGAGAACCATAGCCAGGTCTGGTTCTTCTTACAGAACTCTTGTGCCCATTCAGAAAAAGCTGAGGAACCTGGAGAAGCAACACAGCGACACTCAGGCCGCCAAGGAGGAGGCGCGTCAGCTACGGGTCAGACTGAAGACCTACGAGAGGTACCCAGTCACATTACACACCTCAAATACACTTGCTCTGTGCGTACAAAGTTAGGATTACACACTTACACCCGGATTTATACTCTACATTGTAGATGTCCCTCCATCCCTTACTCACTCACACACACACACACACACACACACAAAGATTGTTGAACTGATCTCATCAAGCTAAAATACACCTACATTGGATATGTACTTTGAATTGTAAATAATTGGCATAATTGCTCTTTATCATGCTTTGTTGCTTCTTTCTTGGTGTGTGTGTGTGTGTGTGTGTGTGTGTGTGTTTGTATGACTGTACATGTGTGTCTGTTCGTCCACGTGTATGTGTCTGTATGTACCCATTTGTGTGTGTCCACGTGCGCGTGTGTGTTTATTTGTGTAGTCTAGATAAGGTACTGCAGGGCCATAGGTCTGAAGTTGAGGCCATGATCTCTGACATGGGAGTAGGCCAGTCAGCAGTGGAACAGCTCTCAATCTACTGTGTCTCGCTCAAGAAGTAAGCACACACACACACACATTACATTCACACTCACACACATATTTCTACTTTCCTCACACAAAACCATGATGAATAAAGGGCCCACACACATATACTGTTGTGTTTCTCTTATACACATGGATGATGAATTAATGTTGTGTGTGTGTGTGTGTGTGCGTGTTTAGAGAGTATGACAACCTGAAAAGCAGCTTCCGCTCCACCAATGAGATGTGTGAGAAACTCAGGAAGGAGGTCTTCAGCTCCAACAACAAGGTACGGTGTGTGTGGCTTTGTTTATATGTTTGTATGTTCGTGTGGGGTCTTGTAGGGAGGTTAACCGCAAGAAGAGCATGTTTAACCTTTAGTAAAGTATGTGTTTGTTATACTTGGATGTATTGGGACACTGTTTTGTGTCATGTAGTTGCAAAAGGCCAGCATGGAGGTGAACCGGACTAAAGAAGATATGCTCGCTGCTCAGAAGGACCTGAACAACGCTGACAAAGAAATCATGGTAGGAGCCACACACACATCTTTATACCACTGCTAGCATGTCGTCATCAGCTTGTAGATTCAGAGAGGTCTTTATTATGTCCTCATTTTACCGTGTGTGTATGTATGTGTGTGTTTAGAGTCTGAAGAAGAAAGTTGAAATCCTACAGAAGACCCTCAGCACACCCACTCGCACCAATGATGCAATCAGCCGGCTGGTCTTTGAGAGGTGTGTGTGTGTGTGTGTGTGTGTGTGTGTGTGTGTGTGTGTGTGTGTGTGTGTTTGATGCGTACACTATTACCTCAAACATTTAAACCTTCATGATCATACCATTTTTGTTCTTTTAGCATTTTACTACAGAATGCAGTTTGAAAATGAATATAAAACAATTGCTGAGGTCTCAAACTTGATTACAATTTAATTTATAGTCCGGCCCCTCTGGAACTGAAGCCCCGCCTCAATCGCCCAGACAAGGATCAGGACATCGACCTGAATATGACCTTTGACGTGCCGACACCAGAGCAAGCCGAACGCAAGCCCTCACACATCCAAGCACCCGCCAAGAAGATGCGCCTGGACCCCACAGGGTGCGTCTGAATCCCCCCTCCTCCCCATTACACCTACATTACATACTGCTTTAAATTCAACTTAGATATGAGTCAGACTGATGGTAGTTTGTTGCCAGATTGTTCTTGAAGAGTCCCATTGTTTTAGATGTAAGGGTTAGCCGAAAGATCCTGCATAACTGGTTACAGGTCACATTTTGAATGTAATTGAGTATTTCATTTAGTAGGTGAAAACCCCGTAGTATTATGCAGATAAATGTGCACAGTATTGTAAGTCACTTTGGATAACAGCGTCTGCTGAATGAATACATGTAAATGTGAAATCTTGTTTCCTCATCACAGATTATCACCCTCCCATTCCGAGAATGCCTCCGAAACCAAGGTACCTCTTACTGTCCACTGAGGAAGACTCTCTCGGTGCAGGCTGAGTTGTATGCATCAAGTTAAGAATGTAGGTCTACTTTGCTGTAAACACAAGCTTTTTCTGTGTGTGTTCTTGTACTTTGACACAGAAATCCCATGTGAAAGATGATCCCACGGATCCGTTTTTACGGAACTCTTTTCTGTTCAGAAAGAAAGCATTTGGCAGCATGCTGGATCCCCACAGCAAACCAGGAGTGGTAAGGCTCATTAATGTCACACACATTCTTCAATCTCTGTACCATATACACACACACACCAAACTCTTTCACTTACGCTCACACCTCCCACATTCTTCCCTTCATACTTACACACACAGTATTTCCCTTCATAGTTTACAAACATACATCTGGCTGAATTTGCCATGGTTCTGTCTGACATGTTTGGTACATGTTGTGTTTTGTGTAGGTGAGGACGGGGTATGATGGCCTTGGAGGAAGGACCAAATTTATTCAGCCTGTATCCTTTTGACAGATTCCGATTGGTCTACATCAGTAATGGATTTAATTTAAACAATGAGGGTGTTTACAGGTTCCTGTTTTCTTACCACTGCAAACACAAAGTTTTGTTCCTGTTAAACTAGAGGAGGAGACTTTATACATTGTATTCCATTCTTCTAATTTTCCATCTTATCTGTATCTGCCTTATCAATAGCTAGGTGTTGCCTACTAGGCATTTGACATATTTTGTGGTATGTCTGTTTGATGACTGGTAGAAAAAAATGGGAAATGGGCTGCAGGCCAAGATAACTGTAGCATGCCCATTGAGTGCAGTCCGAGTTTAGTGTCTTGGTCTGCATACTTCCACTTCCAACAGTCCATACTTGAGTTCCTGTTAGGAGGACCCAGCAAAAAAAAAAAAAAAAAACTGGCAGGGCACAATAAACTGTGTGGGCAGCATCCGACTTGTCAGCGAAACTTCATGCAAATCTACTTGCTCAATGAATCCAGACACAAACTAGCAGTGCCATGTTTTTCTCTTGAACCAGTCTAGATTGAATTATTGATCATGTTGTGCACTGCTCCACAATAACATCTAGTGATTGGGCTAGGCCCCACCTGCCCCTAATGTAGAGACACACCTGGCTCTAAGGAAAGGTTCCATCTCTTCTGTTTTAAGAAAGTTTTTTCCGTAACTCCACTCTCACTGCAGTCCGCACTGGCTGAGCTCCGCCCACTGCTCATGAAGGCTAAGAGGAAGAAGGTTTCCCGTCCACCAATGGGAAAGCTCCCTGCCAGCATGACGCTTGACGGCTTCCTGGAGTGAGAGAGGACGTTGCCTGTGGCCAGGCCTGACACCAGCTTTGAACAGAAGAAAGGCATACAGGAATCTGGCTTGCATACAGTACAGGGGCATAACGCAGGAAAACAGTACTGGAGCATATGTGTAAAGCCACCTCGCAAGTTTGTATGGACACAACAGTTGACTCACTGGCTTGGATGGTTGAGGTGTGTGTGTGTGTGTGTGTGTGTGTGTGTGTGTGTGTGTGTGTGTGTCACTGAGAGAATGGAGAGGTGTGTGTGTGTGTTTCTATGTAGCCATTCACAATAGACTGCAATAAAATGTATATGGAAGGCGTGTATGTCTAAATTTAGCCCAGCACCACTGTATGATGCATCATCTAATACACAGGCAACTGGTGTAGTCTTCAGCAGAACTTAGTTTTGAGTTTTACATCACGTGAAACAAAAGAAGTTGACCCTGAAACGTATTTGGGCAGAACCTGGGGCCAAACTACACCAGATCAGGAGGGGATACTTTCCTGTCTTATCTGCTATTCAGGGATGATTCATATTCTAACCTGGTGATGAAAAAGTAATTTCATGAATTAATTTACAAACAATGGCCCTAATTTATGTTGAACACACAAACATGCGTTTTTTTGCATGTCTGTGTGTTGCATTGATTGTATATATTTGGATATATGAATTGTACAGCTGTTAGAGATTTAATAAAGTAGTTTTTTTCTAGAGACCCTGGACTGTTCTTTCTTGTATATGAGGTGTGGTTTGTGCATTTACTGGAAGGTGCCGTTTGTCTCAGAATCATGATCTTATACCACCGCTATTTGCAGAGCTTGATAACAGTGCCACATCAGGCAATACTATATTGTTATTAATTTGTTAAGACTTTCTGGCGAGTATGATAGGTAACCAAATAACCTAGAATCCGCAGACTATATGCAGCAGCTGAGGACGGAGATCTTAAAACTGAATGGTTTTTACAGCTCATAACGCGTCAGTCTGTAAAAGTGCTATTTTAAATAATTGAAAGCTCTTAGATTGTTATTTCTAAGCTGGCGCGAGTTTGATTAACTGCCCGCCAATAGCAGGAAGACACATTTGGGCTTTTGTGACGATTTGCCATGGCCCAACCACGCGAGGGCGTTTATGTGTTAGTTTTTCGGATTTAAATTAACGATATCTTTATAATGCGAGGTCGTTTCTTCTTCGCTTTGGTATCGCTTTGTAGTGTATCCTTCTCTCTTTATGTTATCAATATGTGTTTTCGTTGAGATATTCTTAGAACGGAGTTTTTCAGGTTAAAATCCAGAGCCCCCGCCTAGTTTAACCAGGTGCACCCGGGACATACTCTTCACTTTCACCTTTCTTTCGGTTATTACAGAACACAACGTCAAATCGCGTCTACTACCTTGAAATATATCGTTTCCAATCTAAGTATGTACATTTTTGAGGTTAAATAACGAATCTGAGGATGAAAAAAGTGTTCGCAAAGTGCCGTTAGAAAACACAACTTCTCACGCGCCCTGGCCATTATTGTTGTTGTTCTCAATCACGTCCGCGCTCGCTGAATAAATCAAAGTAGCCACCTCATTATCTGGGTTGTTTCAATACCGGAGTCAGTGCTGCGTAGTTGCTCAACACCCATTTTCAACATCCACGATGGCAACGGAGAAGGTGGAAACTGCCCCCGAGATTGCCCCACCAGCCCCGGCTGCTGAGAAAGCTAAAAAGGGTGCAATAAGCAATGCAAAGCCGGTGGCTGCGGGTGCCGTATCTGCTGCCAAGAAGAAAAAGAAGAAGAACAAGGGCGGCAAGAAGGGACAACCAGGCAAATATAGTCAGTTGGTTATCGATGCTATCCGTACACTCGGTGAGAAAAATGGCTCATCCCTATTCAAGATCTTCAAGGAAGCCAAGAAAATCAGTTGGTTCGACCAGCAAAATGGGAGGATGTACCTGAGGTATTCCATTCGGGCATTGCTGCTGAATGATACTCTCATCCAGGTGAAGGGCTCTGGTGCGAACGGCTCATTCAAGCTCAACAAAAAGAAATTTGAAAAGGCAGCTGCCAAGAAGAAGAGTGCGTCTAAACCAGCCAAAGCGACTAAACCAACCAAGGCAGCAAAGCCTGCAAAGAAGCCAATCAGCAAAACAGCGACCAAGGCGGCCAGCGCTAAAGTGAGCAAGAAGAAAGTCGCCAAAAAAACAGCGGCCAGCAAGAAGCCCGCAGCGGTCAAGACTGCACCCAAGGCGAAGAAGACACCGGTAAAGAAGACACCGGTAAAGAAGACACCGGTGAAAAAGACGGCGGTGAAGAAGACACCGGTGAAAAAGACGGCGGTGAAGAAGACACTGAGTGCAAGGAACACCAGAAAGACAAAGAAGTAAACCGGCAAAAGCTGCTGTTGCTGACGAAAAACGAACTGATACAAATAGGTCTAAATTGGTTTATTATTTTTATATATTTTTGTATAAAACACGTTGTTCATTTCGTGGTGTTTGTGTAGGATAGGTTATAATGGCGTGGGTGTAAGATAAGGTAGGCTGCTTATTCTCGTTTGGACTGTCTTTGTCTGTGCCCAACCCACTGCAAGACTGAGGTTGCGGGAATTAATATCAGTTTTACCTATACTATTATTGACCATGTCCTTGTCTCTAGGCTTCTTAAAAAGGAGTTTCTGTTTATTTCGTGCAACTAGTCCTGCAGTTTGCATTCCTTTATATTGGTTTTGTTGAAGTGGGCGTAGCACGTCAAGTGTTAAGCAATTCGTAGCCTATATTTTTATAGACCTTTTATTTTTTACAGTTTGTCATCCATTATAGACAAAAAAACACTTTTGTTGAGAAATTGTGTATGTGAATGCACAAGCCTAATCTGAAACAAATACCATCGCTATGTCTTGTAAATAAAGTCTTGCCAACTGCCAAATACTCTTTGCCTTCTTTCTGATATTAGGGAAGTCGAATGCACACGTTGGCCTAGCCTATATGTTCTCTCTCTATGTTCTCTTGGTTAAAATAAACATACATAAAGGTTTTTATGAAACTCTCACGGACTCTTGAGAGAGCATCTGAGTGTAGGCTGTGTTCTACACACAATTCAAATCATAATCCTCAACCCTGATAGGTGGAGAGTCTAAACTCCTCTTGGTTCTGGGCGTTGCTGAAGAGATTAGTAGGAGGGCCCATAGACATAGGGAGTCTATGGGAGGGCCTCTCTCTTTGTATGTCTGGCTGTTGGTTCAGAGTTTGATTATATTACATTCAGATTTGTGTGAATCCAGTAATTTTATGTTTTTGGGAAAATTATCAATTTTCCTATGCTTTTGAATAGCGAATTCCATAATGTGACTGCATAATGTAGACATCAAGTCAAGTCTGCTTTGTTATTAGATTTGGCGTTGCTGTAGTAGATATATAGACAGATAGATATATAGACAGATAGATAGACAGATAGATAGTACATGGCCTATATAGATGATAAATAATAAACGAAAAGCCTGGCTTTTAATTTTTCCCTTGCTGTCGACTTATGGTCTGTCCTTATGATTTTAGGTGCGGCAAACAGTGTTAACACTATGTGCAGTATGTCTTCTTCATGACAGTATGAGCATAAGAGTCTTACCAAATAACTGTAAAAAGCAGTCAGCAGTTTTTTTTACTGTCGTGGGTTGAACCCCTCCCTTGTGCAGTATACGCTTGAAAAATATAGGCATAGTTGGCGAGCAGAGATTTGTGTGTTGTGATAAGTTTCCTGATTGGTTGACAAAGATAAACTGCATTAATTTTTTGCTGAAAGTTTGCACATTCTTATTGGTTAAAGGGTGTCCTATTTACTTAAAATGTATTCTTGAACATGGTTAGGATAGGGTTGGTGGAGTAACATCAGTGTAGTGATGGAATGATGCATACAGTTGGGTGATGATGGGGTGTTTTGTCTTCCACACAAACAGTAACTGAATTCAGCAGAGGGCACTACAGCAGGAAGTTTATGCACCAGATCCTACAGAGCTGGTGTAAACAGATTAATCTTCATCAGATGATTTTAACGAAAAATATTACTGACACTCTATAGCCTACCTCCAAACACTTTCAAGACAAATAGTAATATTAACATTTTTTTAAACTTATTTTTAAAACAATGAACATTGTCTACAGCAACCAGAAAGGCAAAGGTGACAAGGAAAAACGTTTTCTTAACAAGACAGTAGAATACAGTTTAGAACCTAGGTATTTGGCAATGGCCATGCTGGGAATGGGATGCAGTTAAGAGGTGACGAACAGGGAAAAGAAGGAAAGGAGGGGAGGGAATATGAAAAACGAGAAACAGGTATGTTACACAGACAATAATCGAGCTCAAGGCTACAAGTCATGGGCAACAAGGTATTACCTTATATGGAAGAATGTAGGCTGCATAGCTGAATTCGTGGGAACTGATGGTCTATGGAATACAGATCTATAATATAAATAACTGTTAGAAATTAGACATTCATATGACCCAAAGACGCCCTATACGATAAAACTACACATAAAACCCTTAACTATACTTTAAATATTGCCGAACTCATTAGTTTACATTTTGTAGTCATCCCCGAGGTGAGGGTGTAATGGTATGTTCTCAGCGTTCGTGTTCACGGAAGTTCCGACAGCTCCTGCTGTACTTCCGCCTTCGGATTTATCAGTGAATACAGAGCGATGGTAAGATTGATAACTTTATTTATTAAATTCTGAGCGACCAAGGCGTTAGATACATTGCTTTGAAAAAAATCATATCATAATTTGTATGCACACATTCCCGTGGGTCAGGAATATATGATTGTCAGCTAGCTACAATTGAGAGCAGTGAGCATTCATTCCACACCCTAATTCTTGCTAACCTAACTAGCGATTTTGTCCACCGAGCACCTTATTGTGTATGTGCCACATATAGGTGACTAAAGTAAAAGCCTTCTCACAACTCTGTTATTTGTGTTGCTTTGCAAATGCTGAGTTTTACATAACATCAAACGCGCAGCGTTAACGTAACGCACATGAGTGAATTTGTTAAAATCACTGGCCTATGGATGTGTGTCTCTTTTTGCAGACTGCGACGCTGCGTCCGTACTTGAATGCGGTGCGTGCTACACTTCAGGCCGCCCTATGCTTAGAGAATTTCTCCTCTCAAGTAGTTGAACGCCACAACAAACCTGAAGTCGAGGTTCGGTGAGTGCATATATTCTACTGAGATTAATGAGGAAAAGGCGGTATTCATTTAAGTGACCGTTGCATCCCCTACATTGACATTTTTCTCGTTTGCTGTGTGTTACAGGAGCAGCAAAGAGTTGCTGTTTCAGCCAGTCGTCATCAGCAGAAATGACAAAGAAAAGGTTTTGATAGAGGGCTCCATTAACTCCGTGCGTGTCAGCATCGCTGTTAAGCAGGCTGATGAGATCGAGAAGATCCTCTGCCACAAGTTCATGCGCTTCATGATGATGAGAGCAGAAAACTTCTTCATCCTGCGGAGGAAGCCTGTCGAGGTAAGGGGAAGGTGGGAATGACGGGAGGTGTGAGATGGCCCGCTGAGCCATGGCAGAGATTCAGTCGCATTTTGAATTAAACCTGTAAAGGCCTTGGCTACTTTTTATCATCAACATAATGCTGCAAGCATTCAGTGTCAGACTCCTATAACTTGGAGTGAGTGAGTGAGTGAGTGAGTGAGTGAGTGAGTGAGTGAGTGAGTGAGTGAGTGAGGAGAGAGAGAGAGAGAGACACACACACACAGGCTTTGACATCTGCACATGCATACTGCTAACATTCTGCATTAGGGTTCTCCACCACCGCCTGAAACTTAAGCTCTCTTCCCCTTCGGTCATCATAGGGCTACGACATTAGCTTTCTCATCACAAACTTCCACACGGAGCAGATGTACAAACATAAACTGGTGGATTTTGTCATCAACTTCATGGAGGAGATTGACAAGGAGATCAGTGAAATGAAGCTGTCAGTCAACGCCCGCGCTCGCATCGTCGCCGAGGAATTCCTCAAAAACGTTAGTCTCTTTCCTACTGTAGTGGTTTCTTATTATTTTCATCTCTTCACATATAATGGATGACTCTGCAACTGCCTGGGGTTGCTTGTGTTTTTGTCACAGTTGTTTTTCTCTCCCATGTTTTTCCTTGGAGTTTGCTTTCAAGTTAAGTTGTTTTTTCTGCTCCACAGTTCTGAGAAAAGCAAGAGTGTCTGCACTGGCCATGTGACGCCCATCACACTGGTTACTGAGGGAGATACTAGGTGCCTCTGAGACAGCAAAGCTACTCTACAGACAACAGACTTGCCAACGAAGGAGCAGGAGATCAACTCAACCTGTTTCAGGAGCATCATTGTGAAGATCCACTGCTGTTCAGTAGCAAATTAGAGCCATAATGTATACCTTAGTCCCACAGTTCTCTCTCTTCTCCCTACTGTCTCCAGCTCAAGGCTTGTCTGTCAAACCAGTCCATCACTGTGATATAGGTCAGTGTATTACAGCTTTTACGAACAGTTATCAAATGTAACAGAATGTAATTTACCCAAATTATTGTGATCCCCTCTCTTCCCACCCATTAAGGGGTCTGTTGGTTACTCATGAGATAAGGTACACATAAGACCAAGTTTGTTTCAGTCATTCACAGACTTTTTTATATCAAAGATAATATATGCATGTGTATAATGTTCCTTAGTTTATTTTGTTATGATAATATGGCACCATATCAGGTATGGAGATCTATTGGTGAGAAATGTAAGGTAAACTGGTGTGTGTGTGTGTGTGTGTGTGTGTGTGTGTGTGTGTGTGTGTGTGTGTGTGTGTGTGTGTGTGTGTGTGTGTGTGTGTGTGTGTGTGTGTGTGTGTGTGTGTGTGTGTGTGTGTGTGTGTGTGTGTGTGTGTGTGTGTTTGTTTGCTTGCTTGCTTGCTTATGTGTGTGAGAGAAAGAGAGACTAATGCTGAGGTCTAATGCCTTAGGCCTCTGCACTTTTGGTACACTCACATAACGACTGGACATTCCAAAATTCTGAAGCTCTCCTGTTGACCAGCGAAATCCAGCATCTGTTTGGTCCGAGAATAAAACTTTGAATAGAAATGCTAACGTATTAACACCCCCATGCTTACTAATGTAATGAATTTTTCAATGTTTTCTACTTTATGCAATAAACATTTATGCACAGTAACCAAATATCTTCTCAAGACTGTTTTTCCACATTCATATGTTTATTTTATGTGGTTAATTATATTTTGACACCATACATACATCAACTATATGTGTTTTATCCATGTTAATCCCCAAGGTTTGAAAGCAATTTATCAGTAAATAGTTATTATTAAATAATTTTTTTTTTTACAGGATTAATGTTTAGTAAATGTCACCGGCTTTGCTTAGGTGATGCACCAAAATTAAATTGCAGAAGGAAAGAACAGAAACTGTAGGTGGCGGTAATGTTTCCTTGGAGTAAGCTGCTATAGAAAGGGAAAGCTGGAGAGCAAGAGTGCAAAGTGTAAACACACGGCTATGGCTGACGATAGGGGTGGAGGCGACAACAACAACATTGAGGATAATATGGGAAACCAGCTACAGCTTCTACCTGGTGAGAAAGTTGATCAATTAGTTTCCTATACCCGTGCTCTGACAACTGTTGCCATTGTTTAAATGTGCAGTTTGCACGCTGTTTAGGCTCTATTTCATAGACGTCATTTGGGAGTAGCTATCTAGCTAACGCTTGGTTAGCTACAAAATGCGGATGGATGTTGAATTAGCTTGCAAGTCATTTTGCAACTAAACACTCGCTCGAGTACGTGTGGCTATTCGGCTGCAACACCTGCACAGCAATCAAATCCAGCTAAAGTATGGTGACGTTTTAAGTTCACGCTGATGTTTGCTGCGTGGGTCGGGAGTGCGCTTCTGTTAGCTAGCCCAAGTAATTGGCTTTACCGTCTCAACTAAGGTAGTATTTAATCACAGCTATGCCGTTTCTGTGAGAACTGTCAATTGTAAATCAAATGCATGCAGTACGTTTCCTGAACTGATAAAAGACCCTCTTTATTAACGAATGTGAAATTGACAGGATTTCATTGAATGATTTGTGTTTATGGACTTCCTGTAGAAAATGAAGAGGAAGATGATGACTTGGAGATTGAAGATCGGGACAGTGATGAGCCCGAAAAACCCAACATTATCAACTTTGACACCAGTCTGCCGACGTCACATGCAGTAAGCATCTGGTCTTTTGTGTGAGTGTGTGTGTGTGTGTGTGTGTGTGTGTGTGTGTGTGTGTGAGTGTGAGTGTGAGAAAGAGAGAGAGAGACATTTTACCTTAGCTGTGATAGTCTGATGTTGTGGATTGATGAGAATTTGTTTGTTGAGGATGACACAGCAACTTGGTTGCATTGGTTACATATAAAATGCCTGTGGCTGTGTGTGTGTGTGTGTGTGTGTGTGTGTGTGTGTGTGTGTGTGTGTGTGTGTGTGTGTGTGAGAATAGTATTTGGGCTCTGACATGGAGGAGTTCCACGGGCGCACAGTGCATGATGAAGAAAGCGTCCAGGTCCTGCCGGTGCTGCCCCATGCGGCACTAATGCTGCTCCCCGGCCAGACTGTTCCCTTGCAACTCTTCAGACCACACGAGGTTAGCATGATGCGCAACCTCATCACCAGAGACCGCACCTTCGCTGTGCTGGCTTACAGGTAACACCCTATTACATAAACTTGCAGGTGTCATGTGTACAGTGAGCCGTGTTTCAAACAGTAAAGTAATTAACAAAACCGGAATGATTAACCTTTTTGTAAAAATGTCAAGTTTCTGTATTTGTGTCCAACTGAGTTTATAATATATACCACTGTGTGTGTGAGTGCGCACAGCCCTAGTGACAGTGGAGAGCCGGTGGCAGAGTTTGGCACGACGGCAGAGATCTATGCATTCAGAGAGGAACAGGAGTACGGGATTGAGACTGTGAAGCTAAAAGCTATCGGCCGCCAAAGGTTTCGTGTCCACGAGCTGAGGACGCAGGCTGATGGGTTAGCTAGTAACACACACACACACACACACACAGCTTGTCTAAATTAGTCATACGTCTAATACTCACTATAGTCACCTCCATCCCTCTCACTGTAAACACATGCACTCGCACACGTCTCCTTTATTTTTACATGACCCCCTTTCCATACACACATTTCTCCTTTGCTGCACACGGCCCTTTCTATACACCTGAATGATGTGTGTGGCATGTTTGTTTCAGGATTCGGCAGGCTACGGTGCAGATCCTTCCAGAGCGAATTTTACCCGATCCCCTGTGTGCACTTCAGCTTCTAACCCGCATGCACATACACAAGCAGAACCAACAATGCCGTGGCAACAGACAGGTATTGCATTCAGATGCAATCATGCAGAGTCACACAGTGGTTTTGATTGGACATATGAATGGCTTTGATTGTCAAATACAGTTTAACATTTTTAAAGTACATTTTAATTAATTCATTTTAAGTTTTAATTGAGATAAAAAAAACTGAGCTGTAAATGAGATGGATGTACCATTCTCTCTTTCACAGAAGTCTCTCCGCTGTGCCAGTATGACCGCGTGGCCACCATGGGTCTATGCACTTTATGATTCAGTGAGTCATTTTTGCAAAGCAATTGGATGAGTCTATGTTTGTTATGCTTTGACTGATTGAAGAGCTTGATGTGTTTTTAAAATGAGGGACAAATAACAGAATTGCATAAGTCATCTGCCTAATTCTGTTTGTACTGTAGGTTGTGTTTAATCCTGATGAAATGTTTGTCTCTGAGTTACATTAGTTGCTCCCCTGTACTTGAATTAGGCATAGAAGTTGTGTTGTGTTTGCTCAGGCCTTCATCTTTCTGATAAAAGTTTTTTTGTGTTTCAGGACACACTTATGAAAAGGGTAAAGAAACAGCTTCACGAGTGGGATGAGAACCTCAAAGATGAATCCCTTCCTACAAATGCTATAGGTACCACACACACACACACACACACACAAACACAGACTCCATAACTTCATAGTTACTCCGTCCTCCTCTTTTCCCTCTGTAGATTTCTCCTACAGGGTTGCTGCTTGTTTGCCCATCGATGATGCTCTGAGGTTGCAGCTGCTGAAAATTGGGAGTGCCATCCAGCGGCTACGCTGTGAGCTTGACATCATGGACAGGGTGTGTGTGTGTATTTACTGTCTGTGTAAATGTGTCCAGAGTATGGCTGCCTATCCAGGATATCGAAGTAATATAAATAATAATTATATTGCTATTGCTTAGCTTCTATCAGCAGTCGTCATAGTAATAGGGTTTCTCTAGAAGGAAACACTGAGAGGTCTGTGATTCTTATGAAAGTGGCGTGGTTGTTGATATGCCTAGCTCAAGGGTCAAGACTGTGAATGTAATGTCCTTTATATCCTTTGTCCACGAGCTTACTTTGTGTGTGTGCGTGTCTGTGTGGCTGTTATTATAATGTGTACTGCTTTACTACCCCATACAGTGCACCTCTCTTTGCTGTAAGCAGTGTCAAGACACAGAGATCACCATTAAGAGTGAGATATTCAGGTCAGCTGCCTGCCAAACTTACATCAGATGTTACCACATGACCACCTTTCTACCCACACTCTACCCTCACATCAGATGTTACCACATGACACCCTTTCTACCCACACTCTACCCTCACATCAGATGTTATCACATGACACCCTTTCTACCCACACTCTACCCTCACATCAGATGTTACCACATGACACCCTTTCTACCCACACTCTACCCTCACATCAGATTTTACCATATGACACCCTTTCTACCCACACTCTACCCTCACATCAGATGTTACCATATGACACCCTTTCTACCCACACTCTACCCTCACATCAGATGTTACCATATGACACCCTTTCTACCCACACTCTACCCTCCCATCAGATGTTACCATATGACACCTGTTACTTACTGTTTAGATTTAGTAGCTAAGTAGGGACTCTGTAAGACCAGGTGTTTTATTGCATAAACTGGATATATACAAACAAATCAACCAAGGTGGCAAACACATATCTTTTTTTTAATAACACAAAAGCAGCCAACTGCAGTTTAAAGTCAATTATCAGCACCTTTTATACGGTCTAAAGAGACATGCCATGTGCGCTGGCACAATCAATCAGATCGCAGCTAGAAAATGCCTTAGAGAGGAGACACTTTAGGATCAAATACAGACTGGATGGCCGCAACACACCCTGACTAACTACGCTCTACCCTCCTCCGCTGCAGTCTGTCTCTGTATGGGCCTATGGCGGCGTACGTGAACCCTCATGGCTACGTGCATGAGACGCTGACTGTCTATAAAACTAGCAACCTCAATCTGATTGGACGACCTTCAACACTGCACAGCTGGTTCCCGGGGTAAGCCTCCTCGTACCTGTGTGTTTGTTTACGTTTGTACTGTCCTTTATGCTTAACGTTCAAGTCCAAGTGTGCACTTCAAATACACTTTATGAACTTGTCCAGTATGTATTTGCATGTGAAGAGATAATGGGGGCCGGGGGGCATAGAAAGAGAATACCATATAGAGTTGTATGGCAACAAGCATGATCTCAAAGTGGTGTGTGTGTGTGTGTGTGTGTGTGTGTGTGTGGTGTGTGTGTGTCTGTGTCTGTGTCTGTGTCTGTGTCTGTGTCTGTGTCTGTGTCTGTGTCTGTAACTGTGTCTGTGTACACACATACTTGTAGGTACGCGTGGACCATCGCACAGTGCCGGACATGTGGCTCTCACATGGGATGGAAGTTCACTGCGGTGAAGAAGGACTTGACCCCTGTGCGTTTCTGGGGCTTGACCCGCTCTGCTCTGCTACCCACAATCCCACAGAACGAGGAGGGCCTGGAGGGTTCCCGGGTGCTCTGCCTCTGACCTTTTGACTTATACACCGTTCCGCGACCTACAACTCAATTCTGACCCCCATCGCACATTACTCTTACCCCGACATCTTGGTCCGCCTCCTTTAAGATCATTATTATACAGATGGACAATCAGAGTGTGCAGGGCAAGTGAATATCACTGGGTAGGAATGACGTGAAGAAAAGAGAAGGGTTAAACTACTGAGTTAGATAGGATAAAAAGAGAATCGAGAGAATTGTAGGTAATACACAGTGTTATCTGATCTGTCTCCAAAACCAGAGCATATCAGTATCTTGGTTAATCTAACCATGTCAAATACACAGTGAGCTCCTCTGTCCATCAGTTGACTTCTGCACTCTCTAGCTTTAGTCCACTCGTACGCATGCGTGCCTGCAAGTTGGGGGTGTGCCATGTTTGTATCCATATGGATTTTTCTTTTGTTTTGTTTCAAATCAGATCGTATGATTTGATGCTATGCCATGATGTTGACACAGTTTGATGGGAAGTCCAATGGAATATGAGAATCAAACAAGAGTCAGGGAAGGGGGGGAGGTGGCTCTGTAATCAGCTGACCCTGATAGACTTAAATGGGGACTAAGTGCAGAGTTTTTATATGGAGGAAGTTGTCTTCTGTAATTATTATATTTTTGTATTTTTGTGATTAACGTCCATCAGAGCCAATTTTGTTGGAAAAGGTGAGTGCCTCTCTCACATGAGTAATGAAAACATATCGCTGTGAAAGATCATTAAAACAGTACTCCGAAATCCAAATATACTCTCAGAATGTCTCACAGACCACTGCTTGATTCATAAAACAGCAAAACATGCACAAAAACCCATGGCATATTGTAAAAGGATGTAAGATTTATTTGTGTGAAAAGTCATAAACCTAGTGCTGAAATGTTTGTGCTTCCGGTGTTTTTTTACAGAAGGTCTAATTCGAATAATGTATTTGTATACTATATCAGGCCCTGTGCCAGGCTTATGTACATGGTAAAAGGGGTTGGCTAACTGGAGGTTTGTACACTAAAGTGAAACAGACTGAGTTGATCGGTGTTAAATTGTCACTAGACAGCCAAAGGTTGTTGTTCATACTCCGGAACAGTAGATGTCATTATACGTCTGCTTAATTCGTGCCCAACCTTTGAACAGATCTACTAAAGAAGAAGATGGTCATATTACGTATTACGGAGATCAGAATTTTGCTATGGAATTTTAACGTTGGAGTTAGTTGATCCCCATTCACCAGCATTAAAAAAAACATTTCTGCCAGTGGAGGCATTTTATCCAAACAGTCAATGGGATACAAATACAACTGTATAACGTTTATTTCTAGTTAGATTTGTCTTGCTTGGTGAGTAAAGTTGTTTACGTACCCTTAGCCATGTAGCATTTGAGGCGGTGTTTGTGCGTCTGTTTTTGGAGTCTGCTTAGCAGTTTTTTTGGCTATGCCGCAAGAATCAGAGCCCCCTCTTCCACTTGTGCGGTCCCTACCCAGTGGAATCCCGTGCCATGTTGTTTTCTGCAACCGAAGTCCTCGCGTTGTTCTCCCAGTGTGGATCAACTTCCGTGGTGAGCCGCAGCCTTTCAGCCCAATCCAGCCCTGGACGGGCCAGAGAATGACTACCTTTGTTGGTGAGTTTGAACATTTTAGTCAGGTTTGAGTTTAAATTTGGTGGTGTGAACAACAGGGAACCGAAAACCACAGTTGTATTTGGTATTAACAGATTATACACTGCTCAGGGGAAAGTAAAACACGACTGTTTATACGTTCTTCTTTATAAAAGTTTCTATGGACACCCAATCATTATGATAGATATTAACTGATACAATGAGCAGCAATCAGTGGCCTGCAAGCACATAGCTGCGCCAGTTGTTATTAAATATCATGTTATGGGAAGTTTCACAATTCCACAGTAGTTTGACGTGCATGCTGTGGAGGGCTACGTTTCCTAGGCAAAATGCTGAGTGGTTGGGCCCCTGTAGTCTAGATGAGTCACCTTTAAAAAATGGGTGACTAGAGGTGTAAAATGGTGTAAGCATCTGACAATAGATATTACCTGTCAGTGTCTGTCAGTACAATGACTTTAGACTAACAGCAAAAATGGCCCCCAGGGCATCCCTGGATGTTCCGTGATGCTGAGTCAGATGATCCCATGCGTGTGAATGGGAAGGAGCTGTACCTACCACGAGCCCAGAACACCAGGTCACAGATGTCACTGATCAACATCACTTTACCAGGTTTGTGCCTGCATATGGGTATACACATGTCAG
This sequence comes from Sprattus sprattus, assembly GCF_963457725.1. Taxonomy (NCBI): domain Eukaryota; kingdom Metazoa; phylum Chordata; class Actinopteri; order Clupeiformes; family Clupeidae; genus Sprattus; species Sprattus sprattus. Next base: position 13,699,251 of record NC_137908.1, on the reverse strand, counting down.
ACCAGAGCACTGAAGCCAGTGTATGGCTCTATGCTATGATGTATGACACAAAATGTTTTGCTTTGATATTAAGTGTGTGCTTTCACACTATATGCACTATATTAGGTAACTATATGCATTGAATGGCTTTGTGGTGTGTATGTGTGTTTGAGTGTGTTTGCAATGTTGCTACTGCTGTTGCTGTTTGCATAGCAATTTAGTTCCCCTCAAGTTGATACTGATCTTAAACCTCTGAACTGCAGCAACACAAGGACACAATAGTAACCCCTGTGTGTGTTATATGATATGTGTGTGTGTGTGTGTGTGTGTGTGTGTGTGTGTGTGTGTGTGTGTGTGTGTGTGTGTGTGTAGTGCTTACCCTGCGGGAGCGCTGCCTGCAGGCAGTGAGGAAGTATGTCTCTGCAGAGGACTTCCCTCGTCTGGAGATCGCCAAGACTCTTCAGGAGGACCTGGCAGACAAGCCAAGCCTCCAGAGAGACCTTCAACGCATTGCACAGCGTGTGGAGCAGAGGCTCCTGCAGGAGAGGCAACAAGAGCACTTATGAGTGTGTGTGTGTGTGTGTGTGTGTGTGTGTGTGTGTGTGTGTGTGTGTGTGAGAGTGAGAGAGAGAGAGAGAGAGTGAGAGAGAGAGAGGAAAAGATGGATACGTATAAATAAGATTATTATTGTTGTGAGTGAATGTGTATGTGTCATAGTAACTTTATATAAAAACACATTTGTACATTTATATTTGAAATGTATGATTAAAATTATGCACTTAAATTGGTCTCTTGTTTTCTCATCTGAACTAATTAAAACATTTAAATAAATAAATAAATATATTCACTAATTGACCCGCCAAAAAAAAATCCTACTAAATCCAACTTCTACACAGCGTCATGGACAATTTTGGGATTTTAAATTCAAGCATTTCAATGGTTATCATATTGAAAGATAAAAGTGTCTGTCTGAAGAAACAGTTGCTTCCTTTAGTTTTTAACTGGTTGAAACAATTGATTTCTGGAAACGGATAGAGTTAGAGGTATTTCATTTTACCTGGGGGGGGGGACTGCAAGAAAAACAATGAAGGCTCTCCGGACAGAATAATTTCCGTAGACGGCAATACTGAGAGAAAGGTTGGCTATCCAGAATGTGTACTAATTTCTTCATGCCTTGCAAGTAAGAGCAGGTGAGTGTTAAAATGTCCTTGCCCTTAAAGCTTCGTGCAAAATAAATGCATACGGTATTTTCAGTAAACATCTTAGAGCTGTATGTAAGTGGAAAGATTAAATGGCCATTGCATTTTAGAAAAAAATCTGACTGGCTGGCGAGCTAGCTTACTTGATGTGTGCCGTATGCTAGATGCAAGCAGGTGCTCTGAAGAAGTTCACGTGGTGGGGGAATCCAAACCGTTGGATTCTGAAATTCGTTACAGATGGTGAGTGGTATTTTAAATAACTGGATTAATCAAAATGAATGATGGGGTGGTTAACTGGAATCATGCCCACCACATCCAAAGGTTGGTCCGCAAACGATTCGTATGATTAAGATTAAGATGTATTTAGGTCAGAGTTGACGTTTGCTATCCAGCTAATGGCTAACTAGCTAAATTAGGTGAGTGACCTGCGAGTTAGCCAATGATGGTGGCATTAACCTGTTTTTGAAATGACTCCCTTTTTATACTCACGCTCATTTGTATTTTATGTAATTTGAAGCCACTGAGGGTCCCCAGTAGTTGTAATGTTTATTAAGCTTTCTAACGACTTTGTTGTGTGGGTAGCAAACGTAATGCTAGCTTGCTAATATTAGCTGACATTTAAGTCTTTCCTATCGCTGTAGACGGAAATGTACCAAACATCTGCACCAGATGTCCAAGTTACACATAATTGTAATTAGTTGATTAATAGTTATATTTCAATATAATTTTGACATATGCAGTGACCCTATACTCAAGGAAATGAACTCAATATTAATTAATATATTGGATATTAAGTAATTATTTAATACATTATTTATGTTGTGATCATTTCTGTCAGAGCATGATGAACCCAAATAAGAAGAAGAAGAAGAAAGAAAAAAGAAAACTGCTTACATTTGGTTGGCTGCACACAGCTGGCGGGGCCTCCCCTCATAAGATGAAGAAGAGTAATTGGGGCACTCGCCAGCCCACCCAGTGGGCAGAGGAGGGCAAAGACAGCACAGAGGCAGCAGATAGTTTGGGGAAAGTGGCCAACATCAGGCTGACAAGCCCAACCGGAAAGCCCCTCAGTGCTCAGACGGTTCCACAGTTGACTCAAAGTGGTCTTGAAGTCGGCACACACATGTCTGAGGCCACCCCTAAAGCACAGCGGACTATTAGCAAGGCCAGGAGATTGCTCGATAAGTTTGAGAAAGTCAAAGGCTTCTCTGAGGTAACCACAGTAACGTGTCCACACTGGCCTCACAACACACACACACACACACACAAGCTTACCTAAATTCATGTTCATCTTACCTGCATGCGTTATATTTCAGCTAGTGGAGATATTAGAGAATAATTATATTCTCTTTTTTTAGGTGATAGCCTATGCCTATACATGGCATGGATGTCAACATTATATGCTCACAGGCAGTGTATGTTTGTGTACCCCAACTTGCAAATGTAGCTTTCTGATATAGATTGCTCTGCCTTTTTTGCCAGGTGGGATCAAAAGAGACCCCAGCTGAAGGGTCAGAGGTCAACGTGATCAGCACTCCTGGAGGAAGGAACAGGAGGAAGGCCTCTTTTTTCCGGAAGCGGCCATCACCAGCTATGCCCAGTTTGGAGCTAGACCCTGATGCAGTGGTCTTTGGGGGCCGGTGTTCAGCCAGTAAGACAGCAGAGTCTTTCCCAGCCCCTAAGGTCAGCTGCGATCCAGGGCCTGCCTCACTGGTGTTTATCAAGACAGAGGAAGTGGAGAACCATCCAGGAACCAGCAAAAGGGTGAGGGAGATACTGAGACTTAATAAGGTTCTTTGGCATATATGGATTTGAATTCCAGAGAGACAATTAGTTTGGAATTTGTACAGATTGACAAGTTGTTAGAGTCAAGAGTGTACCATTTATTTTTTATTTTTGTGGGGATCAGTGAGCAGTCTTGTAGGATGCAATCTCATCCATCCATCCAGCCAGCCAGCCTATCACATTTTATTCTATCCTATTCCATCCTTTGCCATGGATGGGTTGTTTGTTCATCTCTGAACTATGTCAGCTGTCAGGAGGCTGTTTCATGAGTTAAGTTTGAGTAAATTATGTCTGATTTGTCCCATCCCCTTAGCCTGAGGTCCGTGGTGGTGGTGACTCCCCTGATTGGTCAGATCTGGACGACCAGGTCGAAATTAGGACTCTGTCACAGGGCGAGAGTGACGAGCCACAGAACGAGAGAAGAGAGACAAAGACGATGAAGAAAGAGCTAGACAAAGCATCTACCTCTCAGATTCGCAGCTTTGTCACACCACCAGGTTATTCAATGTACCCTTCAACAGTGTCACCCAAACATACCTGGTTTGGGAGCGATGGAACCTCTTCAACAATACCACCTAACCGATCCTGGATCGGAAACAGTGGAAGCTCTTTGACAGTATCACCCAATCAGTCCTTGTTTGGGAGCAGTGGAAGTTCTGTTGGAAAAGGCCACACTCCCTTGACCCCGTCTCTGATGCCATGGTGCAGCTACAGGGAGCAGCACACCAATTGCTGTGCCCCGTCCCCGGATCCGTATGCGTTACGGTCGGCAACACCCTCACCCTCGTCAAATCAAGGCAAATCGTCCAGTCCCTTTTCTTTAAGTGACCTCCTTGACAGCCCTCATGCACCTGATTGGAAGGTGACCCCTACCTGTTCAGGTGACCCTGGCCAGGCGAGAACGACGGAGTCCTTTGGGTTCATCGACACCCACTGCCACCTGGACATGTTGTACGGGAAGCTAGGCTTCCGCGGAACTTTCCAGAGCTTCCGGAGTCAGTACAGCAGCAGCTTCCCAGCGAATTTTCGCGGCTGTGTGTCGAACTTCTGCAACCCGCGACTGACGGAGCTTGAGGGGATATGGGAGGGGCTCCTGGGGGAGGAGCTGGTGTGGGGCGCATTTGGGTGCCACCCCCACTTCGCTAAGGACTACTGCGCCAAGCACGAGCAGATCATCATGAAAGCCATGCGGCACCCCAAGGCTATAGCTTTTGGAGAGATTGGACTGGACTACTCTCACAAAAATAACACACAGTATAGCAAGCAGAAAGAGGTATGGGATGTTGGTCAGAGGTTAACATATACATGTACTAGCAGAACTTCTGACACGTCCAAAGGGACTTTCAGTACGTTAGAGATATAGATTTTCATCAGTATGTGTGGTCCCTCTGTGTCTGTGTACGTTTGTGGGCCTATCTGTGCGTGTACATGTCTATGTCTGTGTGTATCCATGTCTGTGTGTGTGTGCTGTGCACGTCTGTGTGTGTGTGTGTGTGTGCTGTGCATATTTGTGTGTGTAGGTGTTTGAGAGGCAGCTGAGGTTAGCTGTGTCCATGGGCAAGCCATTGGTGATTCATTGTAGAGATGCAGATGACCACCTTCTGGAGATCATGAAAAAGTGTGTCCCTCCTGACTACAAAATACACAGGTCAATACATTTATATTTATATTTGTTTATGTCATGGACTCTTTTATAAAAAACTATCTACTACTAAACTTACTTACTACTAAAGAAAAGGTGCAAATGGTTTCATAATTTAGAATCTTTTGTTGTTTCCAGCTTTGTGCATTTTAGTATGAATTTTATGCAACATTTGGTAAAGGCCCCTGGTCATTTGTTGTGAAATGTATGAAACCATTACAAAACGTTCCCTGACGTGTGTTTGTATGTCTCTCTTGTGTGTGTGTGTGTGTGTGTGTGTGTGTGTGTGTGTGTGTGTGTGTGTGTGTGTGTGATGTGTGTTTTTACAGGCACTGCTTCACTAACAAATTCTCTGTGATCGAGCCATTTCTGACAGAGTTCCCAAACCTGTGCGTGGGCTTCACAGGACTGGTGACGTATAGGAGGGCTGTGGAGGTTCGGGACTCGGTGAGAAGAATCCCTCTTGATCGTATTCTGATGGAGACAGATTCTCCTTACTTCTTGCCACGACAGGTAGGTGTGTGTGTGTGTGTGTGTGTGTGTGTGTGTGTGTGTGTGTGTGTGTGTGTGTGTGTGTGTGTGTGTACAGTACACGTGTACGGGCACTATCTATTAAGCAGTGTGTAGTCTCTTTAGATTAAGTTATATTTCTGTAAATGTGTCTGTTAATAATTCACTCTTACCAATTAGTGTGTACTGTTGTAAAAGGGGTCAGATTTACTGAGAGAAAGAGTACAATATGCACACACAACGATCACAATACACACTAGAAGCACTGGTTATCCATCATGTTCCCTCATTGGTGTCTTACTGTGCTTATTTTGCGCGCATGTGTGTTTGTATGTAATTATGTGTGTTCTCCCTGTAGGTAAGCAGGAGTGTGTGTAATTTTGCCCACCCTGGGATGGGTAAACATGTCTTGGAAGAAATCAGCATGTTGAAGGGTGAACCACTCTCCTCTGTCTTGCAAACGGTTGGTCAAAACACTGTCAAAATCTACGGCGTGGAACCGTGATTTCCACAGATCACTGCCTGTACCCAGGACGCTGGTGTTCACAACAGCTGTGGGCCATTACAAAGACTCAGAAGGATATGGACACTTTTTGACGATACTGCCATGGTCAATCCCATTGCAGTTATAGTGATTCTATTAATCTGGAAACGGATGTTTATCTGGAGGACCTTTTTTTAATATATATATTTATATATATATATATTTCTGATACAAGTTTAACTCTTCAGAGATGGACATAAAAAGTGAGTTTCTGAGTTTGAACTGACACATTTTTTAGGTAAAAAAACAAACGGAGAAAAAATTCACAATTTTCTGTTAAAAAAGCTGTCCAAAGGAATTGTTATCTGTTGCTGTAAATATTATAAAGAGATGTTAATTTGTTTCTGTCTCAAGTCAGTAGAAGGATCTTTGTGATTTTAGTGCAAAATGCTGGCATTACTTTAATTTGTAATAGTTCTTTATTGAAGATAAATGTCTTAGTTTTCCCTCTGCGTTGCCTTCACACTTGAATGTAGGTCTGTGTAAGGACAAGATATGGAAAGATCAACGTAATTCCCAGTTAGACCCACTGTTAATTAAAATGAAACTTCAGATTGCTTCATGGCGGAATGCACAGCTGATTCTGAAATGGAACTGGCTCTGTTCTGGTGTAGATTTAGGCCACATTCTTTCCGGACAAAGTTTGCCGCTATCTCAGAAGTCTTCAATCTACTTATGAAGGCTATAGCAGTAAGAGAGGACGACCATAACACACAGAGATAATTGAGGCACTCATGCTTCTGTCATGTTTATTTTTTGAAAATGTTTGTGTGTGTTTGTTGTGTGTGGATCTTTTGTGTTCTCATCGGAACCCTGTCTAAATGCTCTTCTCCAAGGAAGCGGTAGAATCAGTCTGAAACAAACCCACAATACATCAGTGTCATACTTTCTCATGTTGTTAGAGTTTAGTTTTCCAGCACAGTAGTATCACACGCTGTTTAATGCTGAAAATCATTTTAAAATGCACTGGTTCTCAATCAGAAGTAGTTTAAAATAAAAGGTTGTGTTAAAGGTCTTAATATCCCATGCTTGTCTGTCCAACCTATGTTGTAGTTGTTCCATCTTTGCAGAATATGAGCATGTGATAATGTAGCCACATTGATCAAATAAAAGTAGACCCTCTTGAGATTTTTTCAAACCCAAAGTTTTAAGTGTGTATTTCTCTTGCCAATCACATTATGTGTTATTTCTGTAATTGGGATAGATTAAAAAAAGTAAGATAGTCTCTTTTTGTGACCAATCTACACATCACAGTTGAATTTTGTGTGGGTAAGAGCTGTACCCAATCTTCCTACTTACCTTCTGTGTCTCCAAGGATGTTGTCAAGGATTTTCTGTAAGGCAGAGCCATGTTCCTCAAACTCTGCCTCAGTCATAGTCACACCCAGCCGAAATGGAGGACTCGCCTAATAGGTTGGTAAAGTTGAGTTAGAGTAACAATAAATTACGCATGAGTGGTGTCTGAGCACATGTGTTTTTCATATAGATACATAGAGAGATAAATACATGTGATATAGATATAGACATATAGTGTGTGTGTGTGTACCAGAAAGTGAGCATCCCCTTGTGGGCTGTCTGGTTGGGCTGCATCCCTTCGCCCCACTCGAGGTGGCTTTCTGTCTCCCTTCCCCTGCAGTCACACACACACACAATCAGGCACAGAACACACTCACTGAATAAGAGTTTTACAGTAAAGGCACACGACTCCTGGTAGACTCCTCAACAGCCATCGCATTCACCTCATTTCAATGTTTGATTAATCCATGACTATTTCAATAGAAATGCACTCTGGGATTCTATGACTGGTTAGGGTCCGATCTTGGATCCAGATTATATCTGGACAGGATGCACTCAATGTTTTAACGTTATTATTTGATTCATTAATTGAGATTTATAGGGTTAACCTAGAATGCACACACAGCTGTACCTGTGGTCTCTGTGCAGGACTCAGGAAGCTGGAGCCTCCTCTGACCGTCTCCATCAACAGGGCAAGGGTACAGACGAGCACGATCATGTGACTGGCACGGCCGCCCAACAGCAACATGGCTAAAGATGTAAGGTCCACTGAGCTAATCTGAAAGAATAACACTAAACATTTTTATAATTCTACTCAGAGTTGTCTCTACATCCCTGCCTCACCTAAATCATTTTAATTCCCGGTGGAGACAAGTTTTATCACCCTAGAAATTAATTCGATTCTAAGTTAAGTGAATAACACACACACACACACAAATCGCACCCTTGTTATGATATATACTACATATATATACTCCAGATATACTGTTGTGAAAGCTGCCACACTCACATAATCACGTAATGCAGTAAGTATTAATATTAACAGCAAATAGGCCTAAAGTTTATACTAATAGGAGGTGAAGTTGGAAAAATGTGGATATTTAGAGATGAAAATTGAAAAGCGGGAGACGTACTTACCAGACACAGGTGCTTACTGTTCTTCCTGAAGAGGTGACTCTTGCCTCTTTTTATAGAGCATGTGTGCCTTTTGTAAAATAATGGAAAGAATGTAAGTAAATAGCAACGGTCAAACAAACTAAATATATTTGGATACTTGCATGTATCTGCAACAGATCGTCGGTGCAAATATACAAAGTGGATACTTAATTGCAATTGGATGTATGCCTACTGAGGATAATGTATGTTTAAGGTCTGGGATATTGTTCTAAATAAGCAGCAAGCGGGGTGTACATGTCTGCGTTGTGTGTGTGTTGAACATGTTATCAGTATTAATTCCAAACATGGTGTGATGCAACTGGCTAGATAAAGGGTTCTGAGGTCCCAAGTCAGTAACTTTGGATTTAATATGCCAGCAACTGTGAATTCCCGGTATGTCAAAGCCAAACTTTCTCTAAGATATTGGCATTAGGCTGGCTGCCCCCTGAAAAACTAACAAAACACATGATTAGTAAAGCAGAAATGACTTAATGTTGAAATGTTACGCTATGTAAAAACATTACATCTCTGATAACATCTAAGGCAGAAGGTGCGTCATCTTGTGGCGTCGAAATAGGGCTTGTTTGTTGCCTTGTTGTTGTTGAGCTTATTTACACTTGGTTACAAATGGTTTAAACCTCTCAGTAAAAGTTAAGTCTAGGCTATGTTAAATATCAGTGGGTGACATTTGGACCTGTAGCCTCCATATGGTTCACTGTTTAGTAACGCGTTGTAATCATAATTCTGGTGGTGTAGGCCCACTGTAAGTTTTACAAGTTTCCCAACGACAAGACGAGGATGGGTCCGTGTCATAGGGTGAGGTGACTTTATGTTTGAAAGTAAAACCAGAGCCCCTCTACCTTTTTAGAAGGTTTAAAACGTTTACTTTGTGGCATGACAGGGGTCTGTCTTTGTGTACCTAAACGTATGGGTCATGTTGCAGTCCCAGGCTTTGCTTTCTAGGAAGAGCATAGGGTTTTTTTTTTCCTGGTGGATTGATCATAGATGGGCTCTTTATAATAAAAGGCAGGGCTTCCAGTTACAAGCCCCCATATTTAGCGTTACAGTAATCAAGCTTACTGCTGTTAAACCTTTAAGCATATCAGAACAGGTTCACTTGGGGGTTTTCAAAGTCAGGGGTGTGGGGGATTTCAAACCAGGCCTTTTATGTTTTTGCACGTCCAGACTGTGGTTGTCATTTCCCAGAAGGAAAAAAAAGAAAGCGGTCCTGTTTGTTTCCTGAACAAAGATGGGACCATTTGTACTGACCATAAAATACCCAGGTACCGTCCGCCCCACCATGTTAAGAAGAATGTGATGATATTCCCCTTGTGGAATCAGTGTATGGTGTGGAACGATTCTTAACCAGTAATAGTACTCCTGAAGACTCAATATGCAAATTGGAATCTGTCATAACCAATGATATCCCTCCTGTAGAGTCAGTTGATGTTGTATCACCAGTCTTAACCAAAAGTTGTCCCAGTGTTGCCACTCAAACATATAGTCTTGTAAGTTATGAGCGTATGGAGAAGATATTTCTGGAGGTGGAGCTGAAAGATGTCAAGGGAGAGCTGAGGCTTCTTAAGCAGAGGCTGGCATACTCTCAGAGCCGGTACACTGCCTCTCTATTGAGCAATGACGTGGTTAAGATGGAGACAGGCCTCCCGGATAAAGACTTTTTTAAATAAAATTGCTGAATGTGCCACAAGCTTGGAGGACTCTGTCACCTACCGTGCTGGTTGGAATGTTCAAAGCCTTATTGAAGATCAGGTGTTTCTTACTTTCATGAAATTAAAACACAATTATAAGGACTTTCATTTTGCTGAATATTCAATTGCAGCATCTCTATCATCAGAAATACGGTCCTCACATGGACTGACATTGTGCAGGGCCTGCATCAGGACGACAACACAACTGCACCGAGAGGTTCAAAAGCTCAAAAGTAACGGAATACTCATCCACTCAACACTTACTTACTAAAGAATCAACAAGCGATTACTTTTTTTCTAAGATCAAAATAGAAAAAAATCCCATGCCGATATAGTAAATTGTATGTTGAATCATTTTGTATTTCACCATGATATAGACATTGCTCAAATACAGGGTGCTCATTTGATCACAAAACAACACTGTCACATTTCACTTTGTGTAATTAAAAAATAAAATAAATGGTAGGATTCTGCCTTCTAAAAATTGACTTACAATTTTTTATTTCAGTTAAAGGTAAAGATGTTGAATGTCTATCGCTATCAGTTACACAAAGGACATACAGTATCTCCTCTTATGCTGATCACTATACGTAAACAAACATGCTGCCCTCAATGGCATGCATGTCTAACATAAGCTCACACATTTTTTTTTTTATCATTCCTGTTTTGTATACTTAGGGATCAGCAGTGTTAGGAAAAGCAATAACATGAGCGACTGAAGGGAAATGATGCAAAGCTGTTATCTGGTGGCTTCTTCTATGTACCTTTTTCTGCGATTAACTAGCTTGAACCACTTAACGCAAAATGCGTAGTATTTGTATTGCGTAAAGGAATCTTCAGCTACGTCTTTTTAACTTAATACTGTTTAACATATTACAGAAAAACTAATACAATTTCTCCCATAGACTTACATTGGGCCATTTGTGATATTATAATAGGGTAACTAGATTTGCATTTCCTGAGGGAAATACCAGTGCATGCAAAGCAAAAGTTCAAAATTCAAAATTCAAAATAAATATTAAGTAAAAAATTAGGACATTTACTCAATTCAAGACATGCAGAGAGAGACAAGGAGAAGGAGTGCAAAAAGCGTAGAGATACGTAAAACTGCGATACATTGAAAGATAGAGACGTAAGACACAAGTAATAGGGTGTTGTTATGGTAGACATGGAGGTTCCTATGGTAATTGAAGATGTTGCTAAACTGGTTGCTAAACTGGTTGCTAGGATAGTCATGCAATGGTTGCTACCCACTGGTCTGTATGCTTCGGTAGAATTTAAGATTCGCAGTACCAGATATAACCGGGAGAGGCAGTAGCGCTTCTTAGTAGTTCCATTTCTGCTGGAACTCAAGAAGAAGAAGATGTTTTGACCCTCTACTTCAATTTGTGTACTTGGATGTATAATCATCTTAATTTCCACTATCATGGACAAAAAGAAGCAGTTCAAAGTGACAGCCTCCTCGGTAAGTCACGCGACACGCGACTAGCTCATGTGTTTAAAAGTCAAATGTTTAACTTAGTTGCGTTTCTGGGGCTAAATAACGTCGATATGCAGCACGAATTAGCTGTGTATCTACCCTGATAACGTAACTTATCTTGTGGTTTGCTTTCAAATTATCCTCGTTTTCTGAATAAACGTCCTCCATCAAGGAAGCACCAAATGTACCTTCCAGCTGAGAAAGGCGTCATAGCTACAGTCTTTCAGTGACTGGGAAATGTTGACGTTTTAATAGTTGTCTAGCTAACTTGTGTTTGGACTCCATAATGCTTTGTACTATTGCATTTCTCACTTACTCATGAATGATCTACTCACTTGGACGATTGCTGCTAGTAACACCAGAACAAAGAGGCCGTTTTTCTTTAATAGAACTTTAAGCTAGAGTTTGACCAAATTAACAGTGCGACATCGTGGAGGGTGAATACACGAATGAATATTCCATATGTAACCATATTCGGAAATGGTTTGTTCATGATATAATGAATTGGATTTATTCAATTCAAAATTTTTGTTTTTATAGCTGGTGGACCTGAAGGCAGAGCTTTACAGGAAACAGCAGGAATTTCAACAGGAAAAGATAACCCAGCATGGAGGTACTTCTACTGCTGGGTCCACAGCCAGACCCAAACTTAAGGTAACAGAATTAACTTGTAGGCATTTAGTCCCATAGAAGATGTGCCTCGTCAGGATAGATTGTTGACGTTATATGACTTTGTGTGTGTAGAAACCCAGCATCTGGACCAAACAGAATGAAGGTGTGACTGCACGTGCTCAGAGGGATGTGGAAATCAGTGCAGAGGAAGAGAATAATCTGGAAAAATCAAAGTGAGCCACGTTAGCAACAGTCCTTTCCTCAAACCTGTATACCACCAGCTACCATTTAGCATCATCTTACTCTATGCCCTGCATTTTAAGGGTACAGTTGTTTTTTATGAGGAGGCCAACTGCGCACACTTTGTGGTTTAACTTTGTGTTGTGTAGTTTCTTAATGTTCCTTGCCACATGCAGAGGATCGATCTCATGAATTTAGAGTGAGTAGTAGGTGAAGTAACAGTACTACTAATACTATCCATTGGCTAAAAATTCCCTCTGAAATACCAACTGGTTGTTTTCTGACATGATCTCTGGGTGATGATCAGCAATGAGGACAGGAATCCTGCTACCGTCAAGAACTGTTCCGTTGCTTACCTATACATCTGTCCTGCATTCTTACAGAAAGAAATTGGAGGAGAAAGCTCGTCTCTATGAGCAGATGACCAAAGGAGATTTTCCAGGTCCTCACAAAACAACATCCACAGACACTTACAGTGTATATAGAAACTGTTTAGTTACATATATCACAGGTGAATTGTATATTATATCTGGCGGTTAGATGAAGGCCTCTGTTTTGCTTTTCCAGATGAGGAGACGGAGGGGCTTTTCTTGGTGGACTTCACCCAGAAGATCATCGACCAGAGGAGGGACGCACACGCAAACACCAGGGATGAAGAAGAGTTGGACCAACAGATTCCAGTTCCACCCCCGCAGAACCCTAATGAAGAATGGTAATCTCCTTTTCTTTTTTCTTTTTCTCAATTTACTGTAATGTAATCTATTTCTTTTTTTTTTAATTGTATTTATCAAAATGAATTGACACTTCAGACTTGAAGTTGAACTTGAGGAAACACCTGACGTTTTGGACATGATCATCATGTTTCAGTGCCTTGTCTCTGCTTCTCAGGGTAGAGTATGTCGATGCGCTGGGGAGATCACGGAAATGTTTGAGGAAAGACCTGCCAGACTTCCAGAAGATGGATCAGAATTTGCAGAAAAATAGGTACACCGTTAATATAGCTACAGATTCACACAATTATCCTGGCCAGTGTTGCTCATCTTTTATAAGGTACATATCTCTCGACGAGTAGTGTCTTTAGGCATGCCATGTGGATCTCTGGAGAGTTATCCATGTATCTACCTCTCATGTCACGTCGGTGTTGCCAGAAGACATAAGACACAAGCTGCAGAGGACTTACAAATGTCTTGAGTAAAGCTAACTGCTAATGTCCATTTGTTTAACCTAATGTATTAAGTGATGCTAACTGCTGGAAACATTTGTGGTAACTTTTCCCTTAATGCCTAGACAACATTGTTGTATATCTACTGTGTTTGTGTTTGTAGGTTGGGTAGCGGAGATAAGACTCTGCTCTCAGAAGACATGCGGAGAGAGATTCAGAGAGAGGAGTGGGAAGCAGAGGAGGAGGAGAGCATGAAGAGACCTGTGGGGCCCATTCACTATGAGAACATCAGAGAACAGGGTGAGAGAGCGAAAGAGAGAGAGTGTGTGTGGTGTGTGTCATTTTCTTGTTGGGTAATTCTCTTTCTGGCTAAGTGTACTGCAAGATACTTTTAATAAAAGTGACAGCTAAGTGATGAATGTGAGTGTTGATTATGTTCACTGTGTGTGTGTGTGTGTGTGTGTGTGTGTGTGTGTGTGTGTGTGTGTGTGTGTGTGTGTGTGTGTGTGTGTGTGTGTGTGTGTGTGTGTGTGTGTGTGTGTGTGTGTTTGTTTGGCAGAGGCCAGAGAGCTGGGTGTTGGCTACTTTGCGTTTGCAAATGATGAGGAACAGCGACGGAAACAGAGAGATACATTGGACATGCTCAGAGATCAGGTACAGTTAACAGATAAGCACCTTAGGTGGTGTCCATCCAAACACACAAAATGTTCACTGCAACCTTAGTCTGACTGTCTTCCTCTGCCCCCAACCTCCCCCCACCACCATCACATCACTACTCCTTACTGTTGTCTCTCTCCTCCTCTCCTGTTAGACCACAGACCAGCGTAGTAAGAGGGAGCGACTGAAGGAGAAGAGGAAAGCAATGCTGGAGGCTCGACTGGCCAAAGTGAGGATGAGGAAGACGAAGAAGGGCAAATTGGACGGATCCGAGGAGGATTCAGGTGCGCTGGGTTGGGAGCTTGTGAAGATTTTGGTCAATGAACATAAAAAAAAAAAATGTATTTGAAGATGGCCCTTTTCTGCCCTCATCTACACTCAGCATTAATAAGTCCAATGAATTCAAAGCCTACCATTTGATATAAACATTTAGTTTAATCTTGACTTGTTGCAGGTGTGATTTGAACTAAGGTTGCAGTTGAAACGATTAGTAGAATGAAGTTATCTTTCACACAATAGTGTTACATTCATACAGGCAGTCTTACAACCTAGGGAGAAGACCATAATTCATTAACAGTGAGAATAGGTCAGCTTCAAAACTGAAGCCCGTGTGTAGAAAATGATTATTAATAACATTATCCTATTTCTTTTCACGTATCTAGCCAGACTATTGGACCTTACATGTCCTTACATCATATGTGAAGGCGGAGGAGAACAAACACTAGTTTAAAATGTATGTCAGTAGAGTTTCTATGAAGAGGATTGTTTTAAGACGTCTCCCCCCTTTGATGTCCCATTAGGTGCTGCTGTGCAGGAGGAGGAGGAGGACGAGGAAGAAGAGGTTCCTGAGACGCTGCCAGTGCCAAAGGTGGATGTGGAGATTCAGGAGAGGAAGGACACCAAACCTGGTGTTCCTCACGTCAGAGAGTGGGACAGAGGGAAAGGTAAACATGCACACTCACTCACACACACACACACACACTCACTCTCCCCACGCACACTCTTTTTTTTCACTTTGTCATACAGACACACACTCCACTCACAGACACATGCTCTGACTCACTAACTCACAAACACACTTACTCTTAAACAAACACACTTACTCTTAAACAACCAAACACAGCGAGCACACTCACTTGTGTATTCACACACATACACCCGTACAGTTACACACTCACGAATATACATTCACTTCTCGACACTCATTTGTGCATACATATCATGCAAATCACATACTGAGCTGATGTCTTGTTCTCTCAAATACACACTCACTCTTTCTTCCCTTACACACATATAACACACACATGCAGACCCACTTACACACACATTCCTACACACACACACACGCACACACACACACACACACACACACCGACATATTCTTACACACACACACACACATTCAGACAGACTCACATATTCCTACACAGATTTGAGGTATCTGGTATCTGCCCTTATGTGCTGTTCTCATGTGGTTTGTGTAGAGTTTATGTGGGACCAGTGGGTCAGCGGTCGGCGTGACGAGAGGGACTCCGAGTTTGCTCCACCATCTGCCTACTTCGGTGGACAGAACCGGGCCGAGACCCAGAACAAAGCCAAGCTCTCCTTCAAGTGGGCCGGGACACAACCACACTCATCTCAGCACACACGCGCACCCACGGCCCAGCAGTCATCGAGTCACACAAGATCTCCTCCTCCTCCTCCTCGGTCTGAGCAGAGCCATCCCCAGAGTTTGGACGACATGCTCTCTTTCTACAAGAACTCTTAACCCTCAGTACAGCTTCTCTGCCTCCTTAGAGGACTCTCGCAGTAGGACTGTGTGCATGTATGTGACTACAGAGTTTATATGTGCAGTTAATCAGACCATCTCACAGTCCAGTGTGTGAGAGGTGATGCCACTCGGCAGTCAAATAACACAATGACGGGATGTTTGCAATTTTACGAGGGGTGTACAGTAAGGAAAAAACACATACAATATTAAATCATATGGCTAACATCAATTACAAACTTGATGTCTTGAAGTCTCAATGGCAGATCATTTTAGGACTATGACTAGATGTGTTTACCCTGTCGGATTAAAGATGACTATGAAGAACAACAGGTGACAAATCATTTTGAATTATTTGTGGCAATTATGTGCATTCTTTTTGTGTTTAAGGAACAATGAATCTGAAAGATGAAACTTAACTCACAATTGAAAACCTGAAGTGCCGACCCCTGATAAAGATTTTTCCCACAGTAGAATAAGGAAGTGCTTGGGTCTCCGACCTGAAGAAAGCCCCATCATATATTAAATATATGTTGGTACATTTTTGCAAAAAAAAAAAAAAGTGACAGAATATCACAAAATAACCTTTATACCAGAAGTGAAAAAGCTCTGTATGCTATTATGTGGAAAAGGACATCAAATCACATCCTTAGATTGTCTGGGAATTCCCCGCCCCTACACTGCATTTCATTTGCTCAGTTAGTCTGGCGAAGTACTAAATGGAGGTCCACTTCACTCACGTAATTGGACACGCCTTTAACCAATCAGACCAACGATACTATACAACGATACAACGATCGGTAATAAAGCAAACACATCTTTTGTCTGTATGAAATGTTTCTGTTCTATTTTCAAAGAAAAGTTGCCTTTGAAATCATCAAAGACAGCCGCGAGAGCATCGTTTTGCTGTGCTTTTGTCTTTGCTTTCGCTTTTGTAACGTAGACGTGGTTATTTTAAATCCGCCAATGGCGCGCCAGGTAGCCAAAAGCCAGTTTGTGATTGGTCCCATAGATCCTGAGAATGCTGTAGTGAAATGCTGTGCAATCTTTGCCAGACCCCACTTCTCAGGCAAAATCAAATTTGCTGGAAGAAGAGGGGCGGGACTTCACAGACAAATCCTTGTTAGATGTATTTTTCAACAAATGTTTCTTCGACATAACTTGTGTTCGTATGACCTATTTATTATTAAATAACAATCGTACAGGAAATACAATTAAAGCATTTCACAACAGAGCTGAAATGACAGGACAGTTTTTCCCAGGTATACAAAATTGTACAAATCATCATTCCACTGTACACCCTGACCCCAAACACCCAAAGCAAGCAAGTGTGCTCATACTGCTCCCAGCTATGCGCCGGCAACAGCCATTTAACCCCCTCCAACACACAAACAAGCAAAGACAATTCTGTACAGACTAACAAACTAGAATTATATACAAACTTTACATAGAAAAGCCCTTTGACAATGTGACAACATGTTTCATTCTGGAATCAACTTTTCTTTTCACATTCCGGCAGATTAAAATGTGCAAGCAAGGGCAAAACAGTGCAAGTATTGACAATTTGTGTCTTCACAGAGAAGGAAAGAGCCCCGATGCCTATTCCAGTGGCTGCATTAGCGCTTTTCTTCACCAACATTCCTATAAACGGCACTTCCCACGATGCCTTGCTGACCTTAACCGAAGACGGGTGTGCCTTTGAACACTAAAATATAATAATACAGAGATAAATTAGGGTAATATCAATGCAGGTGAATTATGGTAAAGTTGACCTTGAGATGGAAAGAGCTGAGGATTGAGACAAAAAATAGGCAGCTTTTTTTAGGGGTGGGGGTGGGTAGCAGTCACTTGGAGAAAGGGGAAAAGAACCTCACAAAAGTCCAGCGAGAGAGTGAGAGAAATCAGAGATCCAAGTCATCCGAGTCTGTCACTACTGTTGTCTGGCCATCTGAAGAGGTTGCTGATTGGCTGTCGTCAGGCTGTTCCCCACCCCACACAAATCTGTAATTGTCTTCCAGTTCCTGCTGTCTCTTCTGCTCTTTGTAGACCTCCTCTGTGCCGCCGGTCTGTGTGCACACCAGAACAAGAACACAGGTTCCATCAACTTTACATTAAAGTATTCTTTGAAACCAAAATGATTTACAAACGACCACAATGCCTCATCATGATCCTCCTGTCCCTTTAAGCATCTGTACATTTGCCCAATACAAGGTGTATTGGATTGTGTGATGTCATATCAGGCATATTAGTTCAGTTGTGCCCACTGCCCATATAACTATGAAAGAAGCAGAACTTTGAGCATTCATTTTGGTTTGGTTGTACTGGTTTGTCAAAAAGGATATCCAGCGGGTTGTAATTCAACAACCTCACCACTAGATTCCACTAAAAACTACACACTGTACCATTAATGACAATTGTAGCACAATAATGCTCTTTGATTTCACTGGCTGATCACTGCAACCTTGTGCGTGCCCTTACCAGCAGATTGATGAGAAGTTCCCTGAAGCTCTTGGTGTCCTCTTCACTCAGCCACTGGTCTCCTGCCTCTTCCACCGTCTTACGGGTCAGAATCTTTACCTCAATCTTTCCTGGAAGATGCGCACACACACACACACACACACACACAAACGCACACACACACACACACACACACACACACACACACACACACACACAAAAACAACACCTTGTGTAAGTGTTAATCACACTTATTTCCAGGCAGCGGCTGTGTCTGAAACAGCTCTAATCCTGATCCGTTGAATCTGGGCCGGATCTGGACCAGAACTGAACCAGACTCAGACACTTTATGCGTTAGCATATAGCAGCATTTAGCATACACTTGAAAGGTCTGTCAGTCATGAATGATATGTGCAAGTGATAATAGCATTTAGCATATAACTAGCATATACCTGAAGGGTCTGTCATTCATCATGTGTGCAAGTTAGGATAACTTTTAGCATATAAAAGCATTAAGTATTGAAAAGTCTGTCAGTCATGATATGTGCTAGCGATGTTACCATTTATCATATAACAGCAGGCATTTACCATACACCTCAAGAGCCTGTCAGTCAAGATGTGTGCGAGCGATGTTAGCATTGAGCGTTTAACAGTATTTAGCATACACCTGAACAGACTGTCAGTCATGATGATGCAGTGATGATGAGCCCAGAGTACTCAGTGTCATGCCCGCACCATTGAGGCAGTTCTATGAGAGTGGGAACCTCTACATGGCTCTACATGGTAAATGGGTGAGTAGCCTCAGCTGATTATATTTATATTTCTTATATTTCAGACAATATACACGCTTTTCCCCACCATACTCCTAGTTCAAACACGTTAAGTACAATATTTTCCTTCAGATCAGATGACTGGAATAGATCTGGCCCTGACGTGGGACAGATGTACCAGGTCAGAGCTATAGTCACTCAAGAGTCAGCAGCCATCTCGGTCTCCCGAGTGTTTTGTGATGAGCATTAACACTGACATGTCAGGGGCTTAAGTGAGATGGAAAGTGACAGAAGGGAGCCCAGAATACCCAGTATGTATACATGCTCCCACACAAACACACAGACACACACAAACACACACAGACATAGCATGCACAAGTCGACTGAGATCTTCAGAAACAGAAAGAGTAGATACAGCTGATAGAAAAAAAGCCAGACCCGAGCTGTTATGTGCTAGTCCCATGTTAGCCTTGCAGCCTCTTAGTCCCAGAAAAGCTCTACAGTACCTAATATGTCTAATACTAAATTATAATACTCTCCTGCTCTGATGTTAGTAAAGGAAAAGGAAAGGAAAGGAAAGCTTGTGTGTGTGTGTGTGTGTGTGTGTGTGTGTGTGTGTGTGTGTGTGTGTTTGTGTGTGTGTGTGTTCTGTCCTACCTTGCGCTTTGATGCCTGCTTTCTCTAGCTGCTCTCTGACTGCGTCCTGTATCTGCTGCCACTGGGGGTCGCTCTCCCCCAACTCCTTCACCTGCTCCGCCTCCTCCCCCGCCACAGAGCCAAGCTTATACTTTGTCACCCTGATTTTCACCTGGTCGCCCTCGGCAACCTCCCCACTCACTGTGGCAGGGACAAACAGAAGCGAGAAAAGGGAGCTTACACACCAGCCTCGTTACAACCCTCAGTTATGTTACACATACAGCCATCTTTGGAAATCTTTATCACAATTACAACCAATACACAAACAACGCCCTCACTGACATCATCCCAATTTAATTCATTATCATCAAATCAATTCAGCTGTCTACATCTACACCATTAACCACCACCATCAAAAGTCACCACCACAATAATCCCATAAACAATCCTCTTGACCATCACCAGCTATTACTTACAAAAACAATCATTACACGTGTCTCCACCACAGTCCTAGTGCCACCGACATCGTCGATTCATCAAATAATTACAGATATTTGCATCATTGTATTGATGTCCAATGAAACTTTGATGAATGTGCAGCTAAGTAACTTTGATCCAAAGCGTTCTCATTATTGTCGCCTTCAAACACCACACCACTTCAAGGTTACACATCCCTCATCAATCTTTCATAGTCACAGCACAAGGTTGAACGAGGTTAAACTGTCAGAGGGTGGTTACAGGCGTGATTGACTTGACACACAGACAAAAAAACATGCTGAATATGATCTGTTGTCTGTAGGTAAGCACAGTGCATCCAGTTAAGGTGTGAGGACACTCCAAACAATGAGGTGAGATGAATGCAAATTTGATGACATAACTCCACAACCATTCATTTTCTGCAAATCTTATCTCAGGGAGATCATACTGTGCTCATTTTCTGCAGACCAAGACAACTTTACAAAACTGATGTCTTTTGCTGGCTGTTTTTGTACACTAGATGCCTTCCAAATATTTTATTTGTGCTGACCAATCATACTAAAAACTAAAATAGAAGTTGCAGAAGCTACTGTGCAATTTCACAGACTTACATGCATCACCGTAACAGCATAATGTTTTGCAGCAGATTTGGCTCTGGCGACAGAAAAACAGGCATGCTAAAAAAGGCTTCTAACCTATGTGATGTGAAACCACATAAAGAATAAGGCACCTTGTGGTTGTCAGCTGGCAGAAAAATACAGTATAATCACCACCCAGATAAGTAACTTTGTGTGTGTGTGTGTGTGTGTGTGTGTGTGTGTGTGTGTGTGTGTGTATGTATGTATGTGTGTATACGTGTGTGTATGTTTACATGCAGACATGTACCTGGGTGTTTAGGAACACGGCTGGCTGTGTCGGGCCTTTTTTCTCTCTCTGCTGTCTGCTGGTCACTCTGAGCAGCCTTGTCGTCTGACTGGGCGTGTGTGTGAGTGTGTGTGTGCTCCTCGTCGCCTTTCTCCTGCAGGCGGTCCAGAAGCTTGTCCAGTGTGTTCTCCAGTGTGTGTGTGGCCTGGGAGCGGTCAAACTCCCCCTTCAGGCCCTCCGACTCCAGCTCCTGCTGGGCCTAAGTGGAGGAAGAGACAGAGAGAGGAAAGAAGAGAAAGACAAGTAGTGCGAGGGAGAGAAAAAGAGAAGGAGGACCAGTGAGAGAGGATGAGAGAGGCAGAGAGAGAGAATAAGGGAGAGAAAGATTGAACATTATCATGGAGTCTGTGTAGATTATGAAACTTTCAAATATGCGGTCAATTTACTGCACCATCACTTTAAATTGCGTATTTTTTTTTTTTACAACTGGTGCGTTATATTGAAATTCAATAATCTAATTAAATGGATTATGTCAAAGCTCCAATTTACCATATTTGTAATTCATATCTGCAATCAACAAATCGATGATATATTTGAGAAATATTTTGGATTTGTCACCTCAAACCAACTGTACATAGCGTACACACACATACACACACACACACACACAAACACAAACACTGTTCATACCTCATCTATAATATTGCTGAACTCTTTCTGCATCTCCTCTTTGATCTCCATCCTTTTCTCTACCGGGATGGATAGATCAGCTATTTCCTCCTCAAACTCCTGGAGCAGATGTTCATCCTCATCCCCCTCGTCCTCCTTCGTCCTTACTGCCCCGTCCTCCTTCCCTCCTGTATTTTCCCTCGCTGCAGGTTGCTCCTCATCCTCCTCCTCCTCACTGTCTGACTGCAGAAACATACAGAGGAGCTGGCTTGAAACAGGCTTCGAATGGCCTCATCAATAAATGGGTGATGCAAATGGACAAGAGTGTCCAAGAGTAAGAGTGTGTTACTAAGGCAGTGATTAAGATGTTTTTGGTGTATGTGTGAGACTTTAAGTTTGAGTTACAGTGTGTTTGCATTGGGACAGTGGAGGTGATGCCTTGCCCAAAGGCAATAATGGCCCTTGCCCAGACAGTATTATCATCATTATTCTGAGAGCATCATGTGTTTGTGTTTGTCTTGTCTTGTCTGCGCCACACGTGAGAGAAACAGAGAGAGAGACTTACCTTATGACTACTTTCACGTAGGTGCTGCACAAACTTCACCAGGTCAGCTGGATCTGAGATGATTCTGAAGTTAAACTTCTCCTCTCCAAACACTGCCAGAAATGAGGAAAATTACAACTGGGTTCACAAATTAACCAACAACTCAGGAGTTTGACATAGTCTTGGACTTTTCTCGTCCTTTCACTACAGCTCCTGTCAGTATGCGATTGATTTACCTTCATTATCCAGCAGCTGATCTGACTGACCAGCATCTTCTGCATCAGGCTGAGGAAAAGAAACCAGACATATGTGGGTGAATAATTGAGGGAGTGAGTAATTAATTGAGTGAGTGAGCATCTGAGTGAGTCATTAATTGAGTGAGTGAGTAAGTCAGAGTGTGAGCGCATGTGAGTGAGCAATTGAGTGTGTGAGGGTGTGAGTAAGGGTGGCTGTGAGTGGGTGCGTGAGTAAATGAGCAAGTGGGTGAGTAAGGGAGTGAGAGTCTGTGTGAGTGAGTGAGTTAGAGGGGTGTTTGGGTAGGGCAGGAGGTAGGGGGGCATGAGAGCTGTGTAGGGGTGTTAAGAGGGGTGTTTGGGTAGGGCAGGAGGTAGGGGGACATAAGAGCTGTGTAGGGGGTAAGAGAGGTGTTTGGGTAGGGCAGAAGGTAGGGGGGCATGAGAGCTGTGTAGGGGTGTTAAGAGGGGTGTTTGGGTAGGGCAGGAAGTAGGGGGACATAAGAGCTGTGTAGGGGGTAAGAGAGGTGTTTGGGTAGGGCAGAAGGTAGGGGGGCATGAGAGCTGTGTAGGGGGTGAGAGAGGTGTTTGGGTAGGGCAGGAGGTAGGGGGACATAAGAGCTGTGTAGGGGGTAAGAGAGGTGTTTGGGTAGGGCAGGAGGTAGGGGGACATAAGAGCTGTGTAGGGGGTAAGAGAGGTGTTTGGGTAGGGCAGGAGGTAGGGGGACATAAGAGCTGTGTAGGGGGTAAGAGAGGTGTTTGGGTAGGGCAGAAGGTAGGGGGGCATAAGAGCTGTGTAGGGGGTGAGAGAGGTGTTTGGGTAGGGCAGGAGGTAGGGGGACATAAGAGCTGTGTAGGGGGTAAGAGAGGTGTTTGGGTAGGGCAGGAGGTAGTGGGGCATGAGAGCTGTGTAGGGGTTAAGAGGGGTGTTTGGGTAGGGCAGGAGGTAGGGGGCATGAGAGCTGTGTAGGGGGGTTAAGAGGGGTGTTTGGGTAGGGCAGGAGGTAGGAGGGCATGAGAGCTGTGTAGGGGGTGAGAGTGGTGGTTAGGGAGGGCTGTGTGCTCTACCTGAGGCTCTGCTTCCTCTGGCTGGTCGGTGGGCTTTGATACACTTTCCAAGATGCCATTGCTCCCCTCTGGTTGTGATTCTATGCATACATACACCACACAGCCCCAAAAACAAACACACACACATGAAGAGAGAGGAAAGGTTAGGAACAAATGTGTTCATAACCATGTGTACAAGTAATGTTTGTCCAGGTGCATCCGTTTAATTAATGATGTATCAGTCATTTTTTGGCTCACATGACAAAACAGGTGAAAAGGTATTTTAGGGGCTAGTAGCTTAACTTTAAAAAGCTGATCAACCATCCTTACATAGTTTACAGCTGACAGGGCATCCTTACATAGGTAACAGCTGAATTAACATTCTTGTTAAACAAGATCAGTGACACTCTTTATTAACCACTGTCCTAATGAAGAGGGAGGATGGATGGAAGGATGGATAACCTGTAGCCTGAGTGTCTTTAGATTCAACAGTCGCGTCTGTCTTCTCTGATGCACCATTGTTTCCCTCATCTTTAGACAGTATCTCATCAAGGTTCTTCAGTTCCTCAGATATCTGCTCCACCTTACGCTTGGTGTCCGCTACAGGGAAGGGGAGAGAAAGCAGATGCTTTTTAATGTACAGTTAGGTAATCTAAAGTTTGGTTTGGTAAAACTGAAATACACAGTTTCCCTGGCTGGACCAATTCTACAGGATAAGCTAGCAAGGTCAATTGAATTTGACCAGGTCCACCACTATCGGAAATCTAAACCCCAATTCTAGAGAAAACATGACTCTAAAATCCAAACCTCATTCCAAGAGAAAACATGACTGAAACCGACCCAGTCCTGATCTGGGCATGACCCGAGCCAGAACTGTCCTACTGACTCACACACGCATGCACGCACAAATGCACACACACTCTCAGACTCTCAGACTCACAGACTTGGGCCTTAACATAGTCCATGTACTGCTGAGGGCTGAGGGCAGGCTGGCAAATGATTGGCTGCGGCCGTGTGGAGGGGGGTGGGCGCAGGAGGGGGTGGGAACAGGGCCGGCTGGTGTGGATAGTCACCACGTAGCGACACGACTGAGGCTCATCCACCCGTGTTATGTAGTCCACTGAGCCTTCTTCACACGCAAACTACACACACACACACACACACACACACACACACACACACACACACACACACACACACACACACCAAGAAAGAAACCAAAGATAATGTAAGCTGAAGTGTGTAATGGGCATGTGAAAGAAAACAGCATGTGCTAATAAAATATGGACGTCACGTCTTGTTTTTGGTCAGCTACTACAGTGATGGTAAAATATCAGGTTTCAAAAATTATGGTTATTTGTTTTTCTGTGTGTGTGTGTGTGTGTGTGTGTGTGTGTGTGTGTGTGTGTGTGTGTGTGTGTGTGTGTGTGTGTGTGTGTGTGTACAGGCTCACCCTGACTTCAGTTTCTCTGGGGTTGCCATTAAGGTCACACTTGGAACCGTTCACGTATGACTGACTGTGGTAGCGCCTCAGCATGTGCTGTTTGGAGGCCTGGAGACAGCAGGGTGGAGATCAGGGGCACAATTAAAAGGTAACATTTGCACAGGCAAGTATCACAGAGAAAACACTTAGAGGAGCATGCTAAGCTAAGTACCTTGGCCGTCTCGTTGGTCCAGTCAAACTCTGAGCTGTAGTAGCCGAGGAACAGCACCTCACCTTTAATCTCTGAATCTGCAACAAAAGAGAAAAGCACTTAATATACAGATATGTATTATATATTCATAGGTTATCTATAATATATTCTGATCGTGATACAAATGTACTGTGAAATTTTGCTTTTGATTTTCTCAGGTCCAAACAGCTTTTAACAGAAGAAGCAACCATTTTTCTTTAGTTTTTTTGAAGAAATAAGAACATGGGGAAATAAGAATTAACTCTTGTCTTAGACCTTTCTTGCTGTGCAACCATGATGGTGCATGTATTAGACAGCAATGTTACTGTACATCTGTCATATCTTACACATTTATGAATAAAGAGAGCTTAACCTTCTAGATGATACTGCCTGATGTACTTTCCATAGCAGAACTCATAAGTCCACCAGTCCTTTGTCTGAGAAAGAGAGAGAACAGAGAAGGGCAGAGAAAAGTACTGATTAGGAAAGAGGCAGATGAGGAAGACCACCATACATCATGAGCTAGCCTGGCTTTGGTGAGTCAAAAGTCTCAAGACAGACGCGAGTAACACAGATAGAACAGATTCATACAGTAATTAGACATAACCTAATATAGCCAAACCAACATCGTGTAAAGCAACAAGTCCACTGAATCACATGTACCAGAATGGACAGCGTCTAAGATCTACGGTGCATTGGCCGAGTGAATATACAAATCAATCATGACTGTCACACCTTAATGAGGCAGGGAGCATTGCTCATTGGCTGCAGGAGCTCAGAGATGGCTGGTCCATTGTAACTGCCGGCGCCGGTAGGTGGGGCTTCGCTGGATGAGTGGTGTTGGAAAAGGAGGGCCTGGGCTGGCAGGCGACACTCATAACGCTGTTTGAACTTACTGCTGACCAGCATCACGTCCTCGGACTGCGCCTTTATACATGCATGAACACACGCACACACACACAGGTCAGAGCGAGGACATTTGTGCATTTTCAAAGGTACAATAAACCCAGGGATCAATAAGGATAACTACATGTAGCAAGAAAGCACCAAGGAGACAGACGATGAGTCCCCTAAAACAACACATTTCAACTACTCTGCAGTCTGATGGAAGCATCCTCTGGTAACACCCCCCCCCCCCCCCCTTCATTTTAGAGGAGGCTCAGTTTTGTCATCATAATGACAGGTGGATTAGGCTATCCTTTCACGTTCGAAAGTGCATCAGATGGATCTATTTAAAATGTGTGTCTCTTAAAAATGTTAGAGAACCCTTGCTTTTCAACATCCTTTTGATAATATTGTATGTTCATTTGTTCAGAATGTTTAAAATAAATTAAATTCTGGACTGGTCAAATGTATACCCACACATATAGATCTTTGAAGTGCCTCCCCATTTCACTGTCATTGGACACCACAACAATAACATTGATTTTTTTCAATACACAGGAAAAGGTGTTAAATTCCTTGTTCTATTGGTTGGGGTCTTGCGAAGTATTATATCACAACATAACAGGGTGCACTACAACCATCATATCAATAGTGAACCATACTTAACAACAGCAAAGATGCCTTCATGAGCATTTCAATGGGGTTGTCTAGACTAGAGGGTACCTTTCTTCGTCAGTATTTCGTTGAATAAGGACCATGACACCTCCAGAACGCTCAACATTGGTGTCTGGTGTCCCAGACCCACCACCCTCCTTATACTTACGATGGGTTAAGGACATACGCAATACCAGGGACAACAACAGAAACACCTCGAAAAGATTTGACAAGCATAACTTAGTGTCTGCAATGCACTACTTAATTATCTAAACATCAATCTCACTATGGCATGACACAGGCTATCCAGAGTAAAGGGTGGGAAGGTTGGGGGGTATAGCGAGTACGATACGATGCAAACTCTGGCACCGACATCTTGCGACAACAGGTTTCTGCACGTTAAACATATGAAATGTAGCTATTGAGGATAATATGCTCCTCGAGTTGTCTTGTAAATTCTGTTCTCCATCCTGAACAGCTTCACTTTCACTGGTTGTCTTTAGGGACTCGATGGCTATCTTCTTCCTCTGACAGGAAGCACGTACGCAAATACATGTGTTAAAGTGTCAAAGTAGAAAACTGAGTCCCAAACAAAACACTCAGATACTAACTACAGAAGCTGTTAATTCACTGAAGTTTAGCCTATTTCGTGGGATCTTTAACGTTATGCGTGAGTTATAAGGTGACATCTGTCATCAGCACATGACACATTGTAAACATGAGATTTAAAATGCGCAACAGGAAAGGCGCTTGTAACGGTGATTTTTATCAAATCGATCCAGATAGTCTGATCTCTCAAAAGCCTATTAGTCTTATTGTTAAATACTTAAATTGTGAAATCTAATGTTGTTATGTTGTGCTCAGCTGGCTAGCCAAAGTTAGCTTGCGAGCTAATTGACCAAACCCAGGCCACTTTGATCCTTACCTGGCCCATGATTACAGGGTCTGTTAGAATCTGAATTCCATATTTCATTTCGTTCAATTCCTCTAAATTTAAGAAAGCAGATACGGAGAGGAGACACGTCAAGAAGAAGACGTACAATCCCCGCAGCCACCTAACCATGGGAGCCGCCATGTTTCTCTTGGTTAAATGACAACTAACGTCGAACAGTTCCAGAGACGGTAAAGGATAGCCCCTGTTGTTGTGACCTGTGACCAAGTCGATGCTGATTGGGCAACGTCGACAAAAGCGCTTGAACAATTTGATGCATATACTGTCAATCAAGTTTAAAGCGGCTTTTTATTGGAACTGGACTTCACTGTTGTAGTCAATGCATCCACGACTGTATCATTCATTGGCCTAGAGTAGTCTAATGCAAAGGCAGGTGCGAACGAGCAAGGAAACTGAGGAAAGAGAAGTATCTCTGTCACATATTGAAACATAATCCATACCTAATGGCTTTTCTGCTGATTGTTACCCTCTTTTCAAGTTAAAAGACGTTTGCTGTATTACTTTATTCTCCGTACCATTGCATGCTTCTGTTAAAAATAATGAAACACACAATAAAACAAAAATTCATCAATAATTCGTTATTATTCATAACAACCTTATTTTAGGCTATATTTATGGGCTTCAAGCCTATTGAATACTAAAAATCTGCATAGTGTTTCTCCCCGATTTGTCCTGACTCGGTCGTATGTTGGCTCCCCCTGCTGGAAGAATTTGCTGGAAATTTGCAAGTTAGAAATTCAGACACTACATACCTGAGTAACTCACCTGTGACCCTGGCTATCTGCCACTCCTATCTGGCCTGTGTAGTGAAGAGGAGTATTGCTATAGCAACCACTATTGCTGTCTGGCTTGGTGTTTGTTTTCTCCCACCTTTGGTCTAAAGTTTGGAATACATTTTTTTTGCTACTGAGCTCCCCTTAAAGTTGCACACTTTGAGAACCCCTTATGGACAGTGTATGTGTATTTGTTGACAAAATGAAGGATATGGAACTGGCAAAGACAATGTCACCAGCCAAAGAAGCATGCAGACTGAGAAAGTAAATTAATATTGCATGATTTTACACAAATATGAGTGCATCATTTTATTTATTGTGAATTGGAGATGAACACAAACATACCCAAAGAATAAACAAAAAAGGAATGACAATTGTTCACGTTTTCAGCCCATAAACATTGTTTTCTAAGCATTTGAATGTGGAGTATGTGTTATCTATAATAAAATCTTGTTGGCGACATGGTAAACACTGTAATTTTCAACACTGACGTAATTTCAGACGCCATTCTCCATTCTCCGTATAACAAGCCAGTGTATCACCAAAATGATTTTCATTTTTTCAAGCTGTTATTTTATTTCTAGGTATTGTCACATAATGTTGCTTTAAAAAGTAATCTAAGGTTATGGTCAGTGTGACTGGTTGTAATAATAGCACAAGCAATAATTTCTTGTCTTGATTTTTTTCTCTATACTGTTTCTGACAGACCAGCATAATGCGAAAGGCCAAAAGGTCCTGAGACCATACTCTGGTGGAAGACGCACCTTGAGAAAAGTGCTTTAAAACTCAACAATCAGTCAAACTTAAATCCAGTCTGACACGTATAGGGCTGTGACTGAGAAGCTTGAGCTAACACAGAATATAAAAACAACAGCAGCAAGTCTGTAATTAAATACATTTGGTGCTGCTGAAGTCGGCAGACAGCCCTGGGAGATAACACCCACACAAGCAAGACACTTTGATCTCTGACTAATTTCATGCATGAAGATAATTTTATCTTTACTGACTAAAGTCAATGTCTGTCTTTACAAAATGATAGTCAATACCCTGCAGTGAAAATGAAAATAAAAGGTGCTGGGTTGAGTGCCTACACACCCAAAGTATAAGCTGTGACCTCTGCCCAATTTTTATGTTTGGAGATAACTTAATCTTCATGACTGAAGTTTGTATCTTTTATAAGATGACTGTCACATAAATTCAACATTCATTACATTTTCCAAATCAGCACAAGTCATTGAAGTCACTAGCAACAAGTGTTTCACAACATTATCCTTGTCTTCTCTGACAGGAAACATTAGAATGTGCCAATCACAAACCATCCTTGCCTAAGTGTGAAGTAACATACAGTATATCCTGGCAAGCTTTTTGTTTCTCAAAGCTCAGGGAAGAGGTAGGCCTAGTCGAATTTGTCCAAATTGAATTAAATGCTCTTTCCAGTTGATCCAGTGTTCAGAAAAACAGGCTTTCAACACATGTTCAATTCTGCTGGGGCTCTGGATCCCTCAACTGCATTAAATAACCTACAGTTAGTTCCCAGAATAATTCTACTTAAAGGAAAAGCCAGTAAAGGATACAATTTTAACCTAATTAATGTTGAATATCATAGTTACCTTAGACAAACCTAATATGCTGTTACAATAGCCTGAAAGCTTAAGATCATTATTTTGCATCCCCACACAAAATGTCTTCTATGTTGCTGAAGAAATTAGTGGAACATACTAAAAAACAGGTGTTTCTGTATGAAAACCTTTATGTCCCTTTAAAATAGAGCTGACCTCTCCTGCTTCCACAAGAAGAATGTCTGATGAAACATTTAAAGGCACCCAGTGCAACTTTCGAGGCTTAAAAATAAACATTCAATGTCTTTTTTACACGTAGTATGTTTCAATAACTCCATACCATTACATATCGACATTCAAGGAGCAAAGATGAGACGTCGTCGTGTGGTGAGAACTGATAGAAAATCGATAACAACAACAATCGCCGTCATTTTCTTTATTTTTTGTAACCTACAATAAATACAGCAGGATTCCAGTCAATGGAAAAATGGCCTCTCCCCACCGGCGATTGTTGTTGTTTACGATTTTCTATCAGTTCTCACCACACAACGACGTCTCATCTTTGCTCCTTGAATGACGATATGTAATGGTATGGAGTTATTGAAACTTACTACGTGTAAAAAAGACTAGAAATTGAATGTTTATTTTTCATTGAATGTTTACATAAAGTTGCACTGGGTGCCTTTAACATTTCGGCAAATATGTAAGCTCTAGATTATTCATTTCAATTCCTAGCTCCAAGGTTGAAAATGTGTTCCATGAGATGTATTTAGATTATTGAATTGAATATGTAGCCTATCACATGAAATGCATATTTGAACAATTTACATTCTTATCTGAAATACATTTTCCAGAATGGGCGGAATATTTGCTATTTCGAACTCAATAAAAGTCGTGAAATCTAAGGGAGCAAAACGCTTTACTTTTTTACAGGCTCAAATCACATTGGCCATCCTGTTTAACAATATCTCAGTCAGTTCGAAGGGATGTGGTATGGCATTTTCAAACAGTTCGGACAAGCTACAAGTATGTTCCAACTAATGTATTTGTTTGGAACAGTTTATTCTCGAACTTGAATTCAAACCTAAAGGGAACACTGCCCAGTAGTACATCATTATCATCTTTAAATACTGAAAACTGTATCAGTGGGATAAACCCCATTTACAATGGCAGTCCTGGCTTCTTTTCTGCCATTGGCAAAAATCCTCCACACCTTTTCATTGAAATTATGAAAGCAAGATGAGCAGGGTCTGCAACTCCTTTGAGCACTGATGCCACTGTTGACATAATCCCTGTCACCTCGAGCCTCCACCAATCTGTTACATGCCCTTGGCACACAGAGTGTGTGGTGACAGATGAAACTAGAATGCGTTTCGTGAACGAACTGCGAGAGTGTGCTTGCTCTGTTGCGGCCATGACCGAGAGAACAAGTGCCTTGGAATTGGGGCAGGTGTCAGCTCTCCAGCTCTCCCTGCTGGATGAGCATGCACAAATGAGTATGCACAAATGAGTATGCATGAGTGAGTATGCATGAGTGAGTATGCATGAGTGAGTAAACATGAGTGAGTATGCACGAGTGAGTATGCATGAGTGAGTATGCATGAGTGAGTATGCATGAGTGAGTATGCATGAGTGAGTAAACATGAGTGAGTATGCACGAGTGAGTAAACATGAGTGAGTATGCATGAGTGAGTATGCATGAGTGAGTAAACATGAGTGAGTACGCATGAGTGAGTACGCATGAGTGAGTAAACATGAGTGAGTATGCACGAGTGAGTATGCATGAGTGAGTATGCACGAGTGAGTAAACATGAGTGAGTATGCATGAGTGAGTAGAGCCCTGGTATGGAAGGTGTCTCTTAATATTCCTAGTTATACAGTTGAATGGAGAGGGACAGAGAGAGAAGAGGAACCGTGCGCAGGTGTCAGTGAGAGTTGTCAGTGAATCACAGGTGCAAGCCAGTTTAATGAGCCTATTATGATGTCATAATGCCTCAAAGTTCTGCCATGCAAGTCTATGGAGAAAAAAGGTGATGGAAAAAGAGGAATAAAAAAGGAGTGGCAAGGAGTACCGCCACGAAAAGTCATAGCAGCTTGCACCGGATCGGGCCGGACGTTTTGGTGTTTGAACGGCGTCTCTATCTCAATCGGGCGAGGAGTAGTTAGCTGCAAGAAAAACTACTAGAATAAAAAAAATAGTAAAAAACGAAGAACAATAGTGTGCTTCCCTTCGGGCAAGCACACTAATTATATACCTGGCGGAAGGTATAGAAGTGTACAGAAATAAGTGAGCAGTCAGTTTGTGTGATTTCTCTTTCTCTGCAACACTGATTCGTTGATTTAGCCCCACAGATATAGATGGGTTGAAGCTTCAGTTTTAAGATCAGATGGCTTTTAAGATGTGACCCGTTGACGCATCTACATTCCTCTTTTACACACACCCACACATAACACACACCAAACACCCCCTGTGAGCACAACTATCAGACCTTGGTTGCAGTTAGCATCGATCATGCACGCTAATCTTCCCCTCATACCGATGCAGTTACAGCCCACACAGACACACCTATCTGTGGCATTGCTGTAAAGATTGTTGTCATCCTGTGGACATTGACCCAAGGGCAAGGGGTGGGGTCTGGGGGGATTGTAGCTGGTGTTTAAAGAAGTTGTTCTCTGACAAGACACACACAAGCGTGTAAAAGACGATTGATAACCTTCACTGTCTTCTCTGTTAAAAACTGAGAGTTATGTGTTTGCTCTGTGCTAACAAGATAGAGCAGGAAGGCTAACCAATAAAAAATGTGAATTCTGCTGCGTGGAGAAGAATGGCAGGGTGTTGGTAGGGTTAGGAATGTTAGGGAGTGTCAGTGGTGACAAGAGTGAAGAGCACCAGGCTATCAGTATACACACACATACACACACACACACACACACACACAAAACACACACACACACACACACACACACACACACACACAAAACACACACACACAAAACACACACACACACACACACACACACACACACACACACACACACACCACACACTCGTAAAACACACACCCACACACTCACCATACACACACCCTAACTTTATCTATAAGTCTCCATCATTGAAAACACACCCATTTTTGTAGAAGAATAAAGCAAATGGGTTTAGTACACTCATTATGAGAGTAATTCACATCACAGTCATCCTGTTGGAGATGCTTTCACATTTCAATGCACCTTTTTCAGAAGTCTTTTCAATTTATTTTTTTTTCTTTTCGTTTATTGTGCTTAAAATCTGTTCAGGTAATATCTGTGATTTGCCAAAATGAACAATTATCTGTGATTCGCCAAAGAGTCTTTCCTCTGCGGGCAAACAATGATTAATCAAATGATGTTCACAAGGGATTAAAGGAGAGGGATGTTTGAAAAATACATTTTAGGAATTGCACCTGTATTGTAGTGTTCTCACACCATATGAAGTAAATTGCTCAGTCACTGCCTTTGCATGTCTCTACGACCATGCAGACAGACGTAGAGGTGGGCAATTATGTAACACATGAAAACTGTTTGCATGTACCCTAATATCCCAACAAGATTACCTGAGTTAATGTTTCACATGCGCACACACAATAACTCTTAACAGCCCCACCTTGCTGAGATATAAAGTGGAACCGACCCCATGCACTTCTCCACTCCTCTCGCACTCCGTCGCACTCTCTATCTCGCCGTCTACACGCTCTTTTTCTTTCTGTCTCAGCAGTGTATGTTTGGTAGAGCATGTCTTACAGCAGCAGTAAGCGCCAGACCACCTTCACTAGCCAATCGGTTGCGGCCTCAACCACGCCTGCCGTTCGGCACAGTTACGGTGTCACCCATGCCTTCAGGGCCGGGAATGCCGTAGGAGGTGTGCAGAGGGTGGGGGGGCACGTTCACAGCAGCATTGGGGTGGTTAATCATGGGGGTTCATTAGATGGCGGGTACAGGGCTGGAGGATGGGGCAACAGGCTGGCTGTGTGCCCCCCTCACCTCACATCCGTCACCGTCAACAAGAGTCTCCTGACCCCCATTACCATGGATATTGACCCCAACTACCAGCACATCCGCACACAGGAGAAGGAGCAAATCAAAGTCCTGAACAACCGCTTCGCCTCCTTCATCGATAAAGTGAGTCTCTGTCAATCTATCTCTGCCTCTACCCAAAGTCTTACCCAAACTTTTTTATCAAGTGTATAGAACAGAATGTGCTTTGATGTGTCATGTTTTTGTCTGATTGTGTTGTTTATTCAGTATAGCATGTTATATTTAGTTATGTTTGCATAATTAGTATGCTGTTGGTATGATTTACTGGAATATATGAAGAGTTTGGGAGTACTTACAAACTAGTAAACTAGTGCAAAGTTGGGTAATAGATTTAAACAAATTAGTTGGGTACTTAGATAAGGAAGGTTTACAGAGGGATGAAGTAGTTTTTCATTTTTTCAGCATAAACTTGTGCCAGCAGATCAGTATCAAATTAAATGTTAAGCAACTGAAATTAAAAAATCTAAATGACGCCATGTAACCATGTTGCTCTCCCCATTTCTGTACACAGGTGCGTTACCTGGAGCAGCAGAACAAGATGCTGGAGACCAAGTGGAGTCTCCTGCAGGACCAGACCACCTCCCGCTCCAACATCGATTCCATGTTTGAGGCCTACATTGCTAACCTGCGCCGCCACCTTGACACACTGGGTCACGGGAAGGTTCGTCTGGAAGGAGAGCTGCGCAACATGACAGATCTGGTGGAGGAATTCAAGCAAAAGTGAGATTATATTCAGGCACACACATACAGATGCACAAACACACACACACACACACTTACACATACACACACTTAATTAAATGGAGAGCTCATTGAGCTCCTTATTCTCAGTTTGAAGTGTAATGATGATGACATGGTATCTTATATGTCTGTTACTTAGATATGAAGATGAGATCCACAAGCGCAATGAGTGTGAGAATGAATTTGTGATCATTAAGAAGGTGAGTGGTACCTCATAATCTTACACTTAAAGTACACACCCACACCCACGCCGGATCACACCCACCCACATACACTAACATGCCCCCACCTAGCATGATGACACACACAGTATAAACACATACATATTAACAAATGCATTCCTAGACCGTGTCTTTTCCCCCTATCACCCCCCCCCCCCCCCACACACACACACACACACACACACAACCACACCCATGAACAGATATAAACACATACACATTAACAAATGTATTCCCTTGGACCATGTATTTTGCAATGTAGTTATTGTCACTATTTGTAATGAGTATTTTAAGGCTGCTGTGTTTGATGCCTTTGCTCCTTGTCGGTTGTGTCAGGACTCAGATGCAGCATACATGGCCAGAGTTGAGCTGGAGGCAACACTGGAAAACCTAAATGATGAGGTCCACTTCCTCAGGAATCTCTATGACATGGTACACACACACAAGGATTTGGATTAATGGATTATTACATTAATAAGATCTCACTGTAAACATGTCATGGTCCTGTTGTTCTCTGTTCCCCAGTTAGCCAACTATGAGAAGTATTCTGACCTAACACACCTGTGTGTGTGTGTGTGTGTGTGTGTGTGTGTGTTTGTGTGTGGGGGGGTGTATAATAGGAATTGCAAGAGCTGCAGTCTCAGATCAAGGACACATCAGTGGTGGTGGAGATGGACAACAGCAGGAACCTGGACATGGACGCCATTGTTGCCGAGGTCAAAGCCCAGTATGAGGACATTGCCAACCGCAGCCGAGCTGAGGCTGAAACCTGGTACAAACAGAAGGTAAAGACATGTGCACTCACCACCCTTTAATACACACATACACAAATTCACACACACACACACACAAACACAAACACAAACACAAACACACACACACACACACACACACACACACACACACACACACACACACACACACACACACACACCCACACACACTCACATAATTGTTGACCTTCTTATCTAGGACCTATGCTTCCTGTGGTGTTGTATAGTATAGTATATATGTATGTAGTCTGTATATAGTGTTTAACTTTATGAATGTATATATGTATACATGTATATAAATTAGTGTGATTAATGTGTTCAGTATGAAGAGATGCAGGTTTCTGCCACTAAGCACGGTGATGACCTGAGATCCACCAAAACTGAGATTGCTGAGTACACCCGCAGAGTCAACAGGCTTCATTCAGAAATTGACGCCATTAAGGCACAGGTAACCTTTGACCCTTGACAAGATGCACTCACACATGCAATCTCATCTATCTATCATTCTTCTGGCCTGCATACCTATCTGTCTGTCTGTTACAGTAATAGGTAAATGTCTATCGATCTATAGATTACGCCATCTTGTGTTTCTGTCTGTATATAGTTAAATCTCTGTCACTCCTTTCTCTTAGCTGAAACAGATGGAGACGCAGATAAAAGATGCAGAGGAACGTGGGGAGAAGGCAGTGAGAGACGCTCGTGCTCAACTCAAGGGCGTGGAAGATGCCCTCCAGCGTGCCAAGCAGGACATGACACGGCAGGTGCGCGAGTACCAGGCCCTCATGAACATCAAGCTGGCGCTGGATATCGAGATTGCCACCTACAGGAAGCTGCTGGAAGGAGAGGAGAGCAGGTGAGACTGGCAAGATACTACTACTACTACTACAACTCCTACAACTATTACCACTACTAAAACTATCACTATTTCTCCTACTACTACTACTACTACTACTACTACTACTACTACCAATACTAATACTATCACTACTACTTCTACTACTAATATTACTACTACCACTACTATAACTCCTACTAAAAGGAGAATTACATTTTTGTGGCATAATAACTGAGTGGAGTTAAATGTGGTTTTAACAATGTGGGTAATGTTCTCTCTTTTCTATTCACCCCTCTTCTAGAATGGTGCAAGGCATTCAAGCCATCAATTTCTCCAGGCAAACATGTGAGTTATCCTCTTTTACACACACTCCGCACACACACACACACACGCACGCACACGCACACGCACACGCACACGCACACGCACACGCACACGCACACGCACACGCACACGCACACACACACACACAAGCACACACAACAGGAATACATCCATACACATATGCTTACACTCTCATTCACTAACAAGACTGGCCCTTCCCTTGTTTGTTGCAGCCGAGAGATACCACTCATTCCCTTTGGAGACCTCAGGGGTCACCCTTGAGCTCCATCCCCGAAGTCCGATTGGCAAGGACATCAGCCACAACTTTAGCTCCTCCTCCTCCACCTCCTCCAAACACACCATAGTGACCAAGGACATCAAGATGAGCCCTACAGTGGAGACAGTGGAGTGGGTGGAGTCAGTTGTTCAGAACGGCGCGGCAGAGGAGTAATTTGTGTTAAAAAAACAATCAGGAAATTAAGGAACAACTACTCATACATGTTCATGCTTCAAAAAGTTTTGAGGGTTGTAATATCATATAAGTATCAGCAATTGTCGAAACTGGTTCCTGTCAGTGCTCAACATCTTTATAACATTTTGAAAAGGAGCAAAACCAAAAAATTAAGTGTCACTGTTTTAAAATCAATAAATCCCCCAATCCCATGCGTCATCATTCTTTCTAAAACTGATTGTTCAAATCCTTGATTGTGATTGGCTAAAAGCCGTTGTAAAAATCCAGCATAACCTTACAGTTTGTCCTCATAACATTCTATGATAACATTCCTTATTATATGGCTCTTCAGAATGTTCCAAAAAGTACCGTTGATTTGAATGGGCCATCCCTACGTCATACCCATACATTAATTCCTGCTAACAGACCTCTGCGAAAGATAATCACCGCTGTCATTGGCAACGGGTTTTGTACTTCTAATTCACATCTTTCATATCATTCCGCCAGAAGTCCAGTCATTTTAACGCAACAGTAGAGAGTAATTTGAAGTCAGCAAGTAATGGGTTGCTATGCAACACCTGAAACTTCAAAGTTCTATTTGCTTGAAGAACTATTTATTTCTAAACGGGACACATGAAACGGCACCTAAATCATTAAAAATAGGTATGTTGGAGGAATGTCTTCTATCGTTTTTGGCAAGTACCCGTATAATAAGCGGGATAATGTATTGTCCGTCGGTCATTCTCCAAAAATAATTCCCTTCAGGACAAAACAACACCCTCCGCTGCGCGTCGGGGTGTTGTTCGCCCCGTCGGGAATTATTTTTGTAGAATGACCTCCGGACAATACATTATCCCTTACATATTACTGCGCAGCGTATGGAAAGGCAAGGCAATTTTATTCATATAGCGCATTTCATACACATGTGGAGCAACATCATCTGGGACACTGAAGCATCAAAATCAGGATACCCCTGTCGCTGCACCAGCAAAGAGGAGCCAGTTTGAAAACTATTTCAACAATTGCACTATTAATGGCGATATACAAATTAATGTGAATATATAAGCACCCCTTTTTTGTCGGTAGCGCAAGTGATCCATCTGGATGTTGCGTTGCTTCAAGGGTTGCGTGGCAACGATTTATTTAGGACTATATTTTGTAGTGGCCGAAGAATGACGGTTTATCATTAAACTATTGTTTCTTAAATTGAATTGTTTTTATTTATGAAACCATATCAAATATTTGCAGTAACAGTTTTAGAAAGGCAATAAGCCTCCGCGTCGTGCCTAACAACTCCCCTAACCTGTTCTAGTGTGTGGGAAGTGTGGGACGGAAAAGTGTGGGACGGAAAGGCACTCTTCCCAACTCATCAAACATATATTCCACTCTGATGAAGCAACAATCTTATCTATCCTACCTTCTTTCCTGAATTTTTTTTTTCTTGCCTGTCAAATTAATTAATCTTAGTACTAGCTATAGGGTATATCAAGATTGTATAAACATGCCATGCATCTATGTATCTGACAGGATTGCTGATGGGATATTATGACACATGCTGTAGGACATTCCTAAAATTCCAACCCCTCCCCTCCAGTCACATGATCATGTCATTTTCACTTTTAACTACATACATCACAAAAGGCATCAATGAGACACCTAGAGAATCTTTGATTGAAAACGACCAGGCAAAAGTCAAAAACATATTGTGGCATGTAGCGGGAGTGATCTATGTGATGCCTCTACTTCTATGTTGTGCTTGTTATGTGATGTACTCCCAGTGTTGGTAGAGTATAATGTCTATGTCTGCAAGTGATGTGGAGTCAGTGTAATTTGTAAATGCCTCAGTGTGATTTTCCTTGTGTTTCAGTGTCTTTGTCCGACCCTAGTCAGTCTAATGTGTCTGCGTATATAAGCCCACTTAATTTGCCATTCTGTATCAGTATCTATTAATATCATCTAAAAGCTTATGTGACAGATCAAAACAATGTTTTTCTGCCAAACTGAAATGTGCAGAAGACTAATATTAGTGGCAAAGCAAGTATTTATACCCTAACCCTAACCCTGAAAACTGTATCAGTAGGTTAAACTCCATTGACAATGGCAGTCCTGGCTTCTTTTGTGCCATTGGCAAAAAATCCTCCACACCTTTTCATTGAAATCATGAAAGCAAAGGTGAGCAGGGTTGGTTTCAACCGTGGTTGCCCTTCACATCGATCATGCACGCTAATCTTCCCCTTATACTGATGCAGTAATAGCCCACACAGACACACCTATCTGTGGCATTGCTGTAAAGATTGTTGTCATCCTCTGAACATTGACCCAAGGGCAAGGGGTGGGGTCTGGAGGGATTGTAGCTGGTGTTTAAAGAGGTTGTTCTGTGACAGGACACACACAAGCGTGTAAAAGACGATTGATTACCTTCACTGTCTTCTCTGTTGAAAACTGAGAGTTATGCGTTTGCTCTGTGCTAACAAGATAGAGCAGGAAGTCTTTATCTATCCTACCTACTTTCCTAAAAAAAAAAATTCTTGTCTGTCAAATTCATGAATCTGTAATAGAACTAGCAATAGGGTATATCAAGATTGTATAAACATGGCATGCATCTATGATATCATATATATAAAATAAAAAAAGCCAAACAAATGACATTAATGTACAAATACAATCTACAGAGTTTGGTTCACCAATTATTTTTTTTACAGTCTAGCCCTCTTTGGATATTTGCATAAATAAGTTTTAATTGGCTAGCGCTGGCACTGGAATATTTGCATGAACGCAATTTGATTGGCTGGCACCTGCGTTGCTGCTTGAAAAGTCAACTTTCTACTGCAAGCAATGCAAGCAAAGCGAAGCAATGGAAGAACACAATTCAGTTTGACAACGCATGATGACGCACCATTCAAAATTAATGGGAAGCATCTCTATTGAAGCCTTCAGGGAGCTGGTGGATCCTGATCCATGGTGGTGATTCCTCTGTTGACTGCTAAACATCCTCCACACCAGCTGATGTCACCCACATGCACTATGAGACCCCCTCCAACAGCGAATCACTTTTCAGTAGAAATGTTCAAAAGTCTTAGTGCTTCAAAAGAAACTTGTTTTGTCATCACTTGCTGCTACCACTGGAGGGATCCATGGTACCGTGAACTGCAGTGCTGCTGGTAGGTGTGGTTTGTGACAGAGTGCAGTCACTGTGATGTATATATTGGCGCGGTGGTGCAGTCGTTAGCATCACTGCTCTGTGGGCAGTTGACTCCCTGTACGTTGCTTTAAATTAAAAGCGTCTGCTAAATACTAGTCCTTTACCTTTATAAACTCTAATCAACAAGCCTGGCTCTTTGGCATCATGCTCAGGATGCATTGTGTTTGCTCTGGAGAAATGGGTTCTTGGCCTAGTGGGGTAGCGGCTCTCTCCATGGATCTCCACTACAAGGCTGAACTGCTGCTGTGCAGTATGTCTAAGGTGTGACTGATATAGGAAGACCTCATCTCCCATGCCACATCGTTCCCAGCAGGTCAGCAGCTGGCAGACCGGTTATTCCTCATTGGAAAGTTCGGCAGAGTGTCTCCATTACTTCTTGCCACACCCTCGCAAGACAAATACACTGGGTACTACAATAGTGAAGCACTCTGCACATGGCCGCTGAAGTAGTGGTTCTGAAAGTGGTTGGAGCAGTGAATCCACCTATTGCAGAGGGTGTCAAGTTCTTGTACTTTGTTCATCAGCCACTGTCTTTATCCCCGGCCCCCAACAAATAAAGCAGTGGACTACGCCAAATGTATTTTCATAAAATGTATTTTGATTGTTACATCTGGAGATTCTGGATGAACTGCCCCTTTCAAGGCTTTAATTAAAATGCCACATCATTCCTAAACTGTTTGACAGGGAGTGCTTTGCTTAATGGCGCTGCAGTTATGCACATAAATGTCCAATAATCAAGGAAATCAATTTAATCCAAATAAAGCATGCCTAACCACCTAGATTCTATGATTGTTCAGTAATTCAACAACACTTGTGTAAAAGTGATCATTCTGGATGTAGTTGACCCACCCCATGTCATCATAACCATTGTTGGTTTTGCAAAAAAAATGTGCTCAATTCAATTCAATGTATTTAAATACTTACAAAAACAATGAAATTGTCTCAAGGCAACTTAAGGCTCAAAGCCTACTGCCTGAACACTGCATACGCACAAAATGGCATTCAGTTTTGCAGTCATCCATCTTGCTTCAAAGGTGCAAGATGGATGACTGCAAGATCATACCCTCATTTAATCAGGGGCTGTTTCATTGAGTGATGTAGCCTAAGGACTTAGTGAAACTAGTGTTGTGGCTCCTTCCAGAAGACCGCAATTGCTCCACGTCTCAGCTTCTTCCTGTTTGTTTTAGGGTATGGTATACATGACATGTTGTTGAACATCATCCATCATCCATCGCTTTATTATTCCACCCTCGTCTAAATATCTGAGCAGCTGTACATTTCTTGGCAAGCATACTGCATATGCGTGCATGCTCATATGTTTTGCATCCTTGGAACAGAGCTGTGGTAGTTATCAGATGCCTTGTGGTCATTAGTGTGTTCTGTTGAATACATTTCCTGGTAGCATACTTTACATTCTGATAAACTCAATGCCTTGTCACTTGTCGAATAAAAGTATCTTTGAAATGAATAAACATAGAATGTAAATGTCATATATCTGAAAATAAAAAGTTAAAACTTCTTTTTTTTTTTAATACAGATCAGATTTTCATAAGAACTAATCATGTTCAATGTTCAGTGACAAAGAGGAAGTCGGAGTTGTGTACAGGGACTCCGTTTTCATAAAGATATCAAATGTCACATTGCACAACCTCATCTACACCATGTCCAGTCACCATGGGCCATGGAAGTAGTTCAAAGCCTGCTGCAATTATATGTTATATGTTATACTAAACTGTCAGTAGAAGCAGGTGGCATTTGTTACAAATAATTACTTTTCAATTTAGCTTTGATCTGTAAAATATGTACAGTTTATTTTTTTATTCCTTCACATAAATGGATTCGATCTTTTGGGTGTAAAACTTGCAGACATAGACAGACGGCACATGCGCATGCACCACGAACACACCAGTTTTTATAACCTGAGGTTGATATGATTAGTTAAGTTAATCTGCATCCGCACAGACACCACACCCACACAGATAAACACACCACAGGTTCTTACTACCTACATGATTGAGTTGATAATTAGGCTAATGCCGAACAATATAAAGTAAAGCTGTCAGCTTAGTGTGAGCCAAGGCCTGCAGCTAGAACAGGGGATTAAACATGGCGCAGGCCTCGACAAACATTTTACTTTTTAAGTGTTTCCTCCAGCTATGAACGTTTAGACTGGGTGCTGCCAAGATTAACGCAGACTGTTTGCTCAAGGGTTTGAATTTGGTGTCGATGTAACAAAGAAAAGATCAGAGATTTCAGGTGTGTATTCTCTCTCTCTCTCTCTCTCTCTTTCTCTTTCTTTCTCTCCATGGGCTCAATAACTCCTCTTATTACTTACTTTAGTCTTCAGCGTGCACTTGTTTTTGTCATGCATGTACCTATACATACCCCCCTTATATAAATGTACACATATACTGTACATGGATGCACATAGATGTATAGATATATGACATCCATGAGTGACTGACATTTTGCGCATTGTGTTCTGGGGCGGATTGCCACGCCTCAGAGACTTTGAATGGTCCTTGAGTGATAAGCAGAGAGAGAATGTGTACTTATGCAGGCTGCAGGTTGTCAGTGCAGAAATCTATAACTATTCCACAATCCTTCTGTGTGTGTCTCTCTCTGTTACACACACACACAGACAGACACACACATACAGACACACACACACACACACACACACACACACACACACACACACACATAGTTTCCCTTTTCTTCTGCACAGTCAGTGTATTACATCCCTCGGCCTCTTTCATGCCCACACACACACAGACACACACACACACACACACACACACAGATACAGAAACACATACAACCACACCCACACACAGACTGGTGTGTGAATGGACTCATGAGTAATGGGGGCGGGACGGTCGTGGCAGGTAAACACACTTGTGCATAGGCATGCTGCTGCCTGCTCAGGGCTGGGTGAATTTTTGAGGAAAACACTCTTA
Source organism: Sprattus sprattus (assembly GCF_963457725.1). Taxonomy (NCBI): domain Eukaryota; kingdom Metazoa; phylum Chordata; class Actinopteri; order Clupeiformes; family Clupeidae; genus Sprattus; species Sprattus sprattus. The sequence goes on along the minus strand of NC_137908.1, from coordinate 13,655,743 downwards.
CTCTCTCATACTTACTGTTGGTAATGTTCTTGCAGTACACTTTTCTTTCTCCTTCTCCTTCCCCTTCTCTCTTTCAATCCCTACCGCACTCTCTCTCTTTTTTCCATCAGTTTCTCAATCTTTTTCCACCACCCCCCCTCTTTCTCTTTCTCTCCTGTGTAACAGGTTTTAGAAATGCTTCAACTTTGGTTATTTGACAGCAGTGGGTGCATTCACCAACACACCCACACACACCTCTTTTATTTTTCTTTGCACGCCTGGGTGTGGCAGGTAGACGGTGAATACCTGCCTGAGGTGTGACTTTGAGGCACTGTGTGGCAATAAATGACAGCACTAACAACTCATGTCACTTTCTCTGTCTGCATCTTAGAAGAAGGAACAATTAATTGAAATGCTATATGTTGTGTCCCTGATACGATCGGTGGTTATATTACTGTAATTTTGCCTGCCCTCTACACTTCGTCAGGGGATCAGTGCAGTTGTGTGGATACACATACGATTGCAAAGGCAGTTCAAACTAAATGTTTGGAAAATGGCTTTTGTATAAACATATAAATGCTTAGCTCGCTGACTCTACTTTGTAACTGTAATTGGACAGTTGGGTCCAGATAACCTGCAACATCTTGGTTACATATGTAACCTCGGTTCCCTGAGCAGGGACCAGATGTAACAGTTGGGACGTGACTCTGTCAGGGACCAATCGAAGCACTATATATTCACGCTGGAAGGCCGAAATGTGATGCATCACCGTCCTGAGCCCGCCCTCTCAGGCGCCCTTAATAGGGAGGGATGACGTCGCACAGTCTTGGAAGACTCTGAGCGTAGAACACTGTACACTGTACACGCAACGCTTGTTACATCTGGTCCCTCATACGTACATACGTAACCGAGATGTTCCCTAATCGCAGTTGGACTGCGATGTAACAGTTGGGACCGTGTCCATTCAGTCTTGGCCAACGCACATACACGACTGATTGGACGACCCCTCTGAATTTTGGAGGGGGCCGAGCATACTGCAGCGAATAGCCTACTGAGATTGTTCTCAGCACCAAGGGTGACGCTGCGCATGCGCGCCAACTTTCCACGCAGCCTGCCAGGCTGGGCTTCAAGTACAATTTGTCGAGTCTTAGCTCGCTCATAACCAATTTGTCTAAACCTAAATCTGCACTTGCTCCGCCTGGGGAGGGAAGTGAGATCTGGGGTTGCCCCCTCATGGTTTGAATAAAAAATTGGTTTTGCGAATGCAGTGGGCGCATCGCAGGAGGGGATAAATAAGCTTCTCTTGTGTCTGCACCTAACGGGACGATGTGTGACACATGGGAATGAAATGCTTGTGGGAACATTCTAACCGTGCCGGACATGGGATTCACATGAGAGCAACGGGTGATTTTCCCAGGTGGTAGTGGAGGCTCCACCTCCCCCCTTTCTCTTAAGAGGTTGTCGCCGCGGATCACGCCAGACTCACACTGATGCGTTGGAATGCGTTGATGCGTCAGGGTTAACGCATCCCCATTCACTTTGAATGGGGTGACGTCATCCTTTGCCGAACTGAATTGTGGCTCCGTTTGGTTCGCGTGCGTTGCGTTTCATGCTTTGCTTGCGGCAAGAGTTGAAGAAGGTTGAACTTTTCGAGAGGCAATGCATGCGTCAGCCAATCATATTGCCTTTCATGCATAACTGACAGCCTAGGCGCTAGCCAATCATATCCCGTATATGCTCACGTCTACAGAGCGGCAAACTCAAAAAAAAAAAATGGCTGCCAAACTCCGTAGATGGTCGTATTTGTACCTACAAGTTGGTTGTTTGACTTTGTTTTGGTTAGATTTTTTTAAAGTTACCGAGAAATAGACACTGTACAATGTAAAAACCCCTTTATTGTAACTGTAAAATACGTATCATAGGATTTGCGAGGTCTCTGAGCACCCTGTCTGATGATAGCATGCTGCTACTCACAGGGTAAAAGCTTGCTAGTGACGTGATTGGTTTGATGACCTGTCAATCTCACTATAACGTCTCCGGTATCAACAGAACCCCATGCGCCAGACTCCTCGTCCGCCTTCCGTTGAAGCAACGCTTTCCAACGCAACAATGTGAGTGAGGCGTCAGGGCGCGAAGGCGGCTTGCTGCGACCCAGGAGCAGAGCAGCCGTGTTGGTGGAACACGCTGCCTGCCACGCTGCCAGATAAGCCTTCTCGGCCAGAACCGCCATGTGGTCTGTAGCTCCTCATGGACCTCCTCAAAGAAGTGGATCGAGTTGGGAGCTACCGTGGGCGGGCCAGCATAAAACTCCCCGTCCGCAGTACGCACGCTGGGTGGGGGAGGGAGGGGGAGACCAAGGCGGCTCGCCGCCCTCAGCGCAACCTCGTGAAGCTGCTGGCCCAAGGTCCGGGGGGCGGCATTGCCCGTGGTGCTTCGCCCAGGACCATTGCTGTGCCTTCCTCGTCCGAGGCTTGCTCGAACAAGTCATCCAGCAGACTCTCTCTCTCCAAGTCGACGTCCAGGTCGAGTCAGCAGGTCAGCCGCCTCTGCAGTCACCGCGACTGAGGCAGGCGAGCGTGCCAGAGACAGGCAGGGGGGCACCGAGGCGACCCTAGGGCGACTGCCTGAGCCCACGCTGCCTGAGGCAGGAGGGGAGCTTCACCCGAATGGGGACACCCCCACGGACGGCGCGGGCTGCACCTTCCTAACGTCTTTCCACTCCCAGTAGGAATGACGCCGTTTTGTGACTCGTACCAGCGTCATGCCGGCACAGAGCGCACAGCTGGGGTCCTATTTGAGGGCGCCTGAGGGGGCAGGCTCAGGACGGTGATGCGTTGCATTTCGGCCTTCCAACGTGAATATATAGTGCTTCGATTTGCAATGGATTGTGGATGTAATTTACTTCAACTATTCATACAAAGTCTTGCCGAAGACCACTTCACATTACCCGTGGGTCTCAAGGTGTTAAAGTCCTCCTTAGGGCTCTTAAGATCCAGTATGGCACCAAACACAACAAAATGTGCAATCGGGTGTCTTCAAAGTGAACTAGTTTTTCTGCCGCTGCAAAAGCGTCTCACCCTACAGGCTCATCAATCACTGCCAGTGTGTTGAAATCACATAATAGCTCATAAATCATACATCGTGCCAATCTACAACCAAGACTGTTGGAGTTGATTTCTGTGGTTATCTCAGATTTGACTACCCTCCGTGCCCCCTGTAGTGGCCATGCATTGACTGTGGGGAGGTGGCAGGTGGTAAATTGTAATAACCTACGCTTGGACTTGGAGGTCCGAAGATCTCTCCCTCAACAGACACCCAATACACTGCTCTGACAAATTCCACACATCCACTCTGTGCATGACACTCATGCACTCACTAGTTCACTCGCACGCAAGCATTCTCTTCCATTCACATTACATCAATACTCCTATATCAATACCTCACTCTGTTATTGCTGGCATTGACCTATGCAGCCACAGCCTATAATATCCCCCCCTAGACATTCATTTTCCTGACATTGTAGTTTGAAGTTTAATAAATTCTCTTCTTTAAACTTCACCTGGTGATTGCGTCTTGTTTTTGTTGTGGTCTTCTCTACCTCTAATGACTATCAGGAACCTCAGAATCTCAACATTCCATGGACGTGGTTATAGTACCTGGCCTTTCAGGTGTAGTGTTGCATGAAGGACAGGTAAACACACTTGTTGTTCCAAACGTCCAGCTCTAGCAGGCTATTCACTTTTGTGATCTCAGTCTGAAACCCCACAAAAACGTAAAAAAAAGCTTTAACAGCACAACATATATGCCAAACATATATCCAAAATACATTGGTTCGCAGTCTAGCTAGTCTGTGTCATCTTTACTGTTGTTGACGTTTGCGAGGCAAGTCTGTTGGCTTTTAGCTATTGATAGCTAACTACAATCTATGGAAACATGAAACATTTATTGTTCTCAGTTTAGATGCAGGCCAATCAAATTTGATGCTATGTGATCATGCCTGCAGTGTAATGTGATTGGTTGAGCCCTTTATTCATCACCACACGCTTATTTTCATTCCATTTCATTGCGCATGAATGAACAGAAAACACTATATCAGGTAAGGACAAGAGGTGGGGTAGGGTAGGGTGTGTCAGTATAAATGTGAGTGGAGAAATTGGCCAATGGAGTTGCTGCTGTTCAGATACAACGATACACACTTGAGGATAATCCACTACTGGTTTTGAGGCTATAAATACAATTTACAACTGCAGTTATGAAAGGGAAACAAATGTGTGTCTGTGTGCCTGTGCGTGCACGCCTGCGTTTTAAATACAGTACGCTGGTTAAAAGCCTACTAAATTAGAATGGCACTTGGAGAACGCAGACCTCTGCCAAGGCCAAATGCCCTATCGCAATGTTAAAAAAGTGAAAAAGAAAATCCTGGATCCGCCCAAGGGTGTATTGGCTTCTTTCTTGGCCCATGCTTCTATCAAGTTTCATGAAAATCCACCTATTAGTCTTTGTGCAATCTTGTTTATGAGTTTATGACTTATGACTGTCAGTTTATGACTTGCTTAAGCACTTACATATTACTTCAGTTATTTCTTTCTTTAATTACTTGTATTACTTTTATACCTTTTATTATGATTTTAGTAATCCAAGAAGCCTATCGGACATCAGGTTCTGATACGATGTTGATCATTATTTTGCTCCATGTATTACTCCTGCTGCTTGCTTTTATTGATTTTATGTAAAGCACTTTGAACTGCAGCTCTTGTACAAAATGTGCTATATAAATAAAGTCTTACTTACTTAATTACTTACTTACTAACTTACAGACATGGCAACACAAACATTATAATCTTGCAATATTATGTTTTTGATTGAATTTGTGGTTCAAGCTTAGATGAAGTATGAGGTTTTTTTCTCTTCAGTTTGATTGCTTTATCACCCTCAATGGGCTGACACCAAATGAACATGCCCTCAGATGGTTAATCATTACCGGACAATAGCTCATGTAGAGTAGAAGCACTACTTAAAAGGAGTGTTGTTACGTCTGTGTCCCATCACCATGGCAACATATACTGTATTTTCACTCCACCCTTTGGCACTTGGGAAGGCAGGGGTGTTCTATGCAGAGGCAGGCAAGGGGTGTGGAGCGGGAGTGGAGCAGGGGCTTTTAGAAATGTCTACCATAGAGATCATGACATCTGCTTATATTTGAATTATAAAAAAATGATGTTTGTCAATTTAGTCCGTCAACTACAAACTGTTAAAAAGTAACAGAACACTGAACAAAGAGTAGTGCTCAGAATCAGAACTCACAAAAATCTTAAATAAATCAAATAAACATGTCTCAACAGCATCCAGTGAGTCACCAACACATCACGCTTCACATGGGAACTAGGCTGTGCTTTAGGGTAGGGGGTGTGCCTTCAACATTTGGGAAGCTACTGGTATGATGGGGGAGACCACATGATAGAGCCACCGGATGGTGATGTAATTGCAGAGATATGACAGTTGCTAGGAGCAGCAGAGCAGCCAAACAAACACACACACATACATACAGTACACACACACACACACACACACACACACACACACACACACACACACACACACACAGACACACACGCACGCACACACACACACACATACAGTACACACACACACACACACACACACACACACACACAAACGAACACTCTTGTGCTATTTAAGTTCATAAATCAGATCAGACGTCAGAACTTTTTCATCTCTCTGCTTTGCTCCTTGACCCATGTGCAAAGGTGTTAGCAGCATAGCTTTAAAGATGTGACAACATAAACTGATGCACACATGTTATGTCTGATTATGGTGTAGTACAGGTGTTTCTGAATGCCACATATGTCTCTCAATAAGCGTATACATTTAGGCAGCGTACATGAGGAGATAAAGCTGGTCTGGTGTGCCGGAGGGTCTGCTGTCGGTGTTATCCAGATTGAAATCCCTTTATCTGCTGAGGAATGTTGTGATGATCGTGTGATTTCCATTTCTTATTTGATTAAAATTATTAGAACAATGCGGAACCTGACACACCCATTCACAGGTATTTCCAAAGAAACTGCCTTGTACTGCATACACCTACTTGCAGTGGAGCTACACTATTAAGCACCGTGCAAGATGTTGAACAATGTAGAGTAAAATCACATGTATGCTTTATTCTTTCATCAAATTAAACTCAGAGGTAGAGTCAGGTGAAGAGCCAGGATTTGAATGGAGTATGAAAGTTTGCTACGCTGCTGTACTTGATGAGATACAATCTAAAAAAATAACTTTGTCGTATAAAATGTTACCTAACTGTAACTGCAGAGCCGACACAAGTGCAAGTGAAACACCCCTACATTGATACTGTACTGTATGACACTGCACTTTTCTTTTTACATTTCTACAGCTTGAGTTGACTTCATGAAGCAGGCTACTGATAAGCGACTGCTGCTGCTGTTGCTGCTGGACTTAAAGCCTTGTCAATCTTCAACTGACCTCATCCCGATCAGTGACAAGGGCCTAGTTTGCTCTATTTGTTTGTTTCCTATTGTTTAAAAACATCTAACATCCAGACATTGCAGATCTCGTTTTTTTACACAGTCTAGTACTCTAGTCGATCATAGCGGGATAGTGCAGATTTATGAATCAGAATTATGTTGCTAGACTGCGGTAGGCACAGGGATACCAGAGCTATAGTTAAATACAGCTAAATTTATATCAATCGAAGAGAATACATTTATATCCAAAACTATTTTATCTAAGTGACTTCTCACCTTTCTCATCGAGGTCTTTCTGGTCATGCAGACGAGTGGTACCAGCCTGTAGTCATGGAGACAATTTGCATATAATGTCTTTGGAACAGGGACTGTAGTGGTAGACATGATGAAAACTTTCACTGCCTAAGGAAAAATACCAAAAACACAACCAATACTTTACAGAGACTAAAAGACAAATAGAACATATCGGTCGAATTAAAATGGTCAGATTAGAAAGGAAAACAGGAGCAAGCTCACTGGCATAGTGTTTCAGGATCTCCAAAGGTGCTGAAGGCCTCTCTGTATCCCTGTGTCAGAAGATGGGATTTTACTTTGAACTGTTTCATAACAAAAGGAAGAGTAACTAAAACTAAATCTGCTTCTGTGTTTGTGCAGGTGGTGTCATTAATTAGCCTGGAGCTTTTTTAGATCAAAGCTTCACTGAATCAGTGAGCCTGTCAGAGAGTGTTTGATTGTTTTCCAGGGCTTAGTCTTAGTCTCAATCTGCAACCATCCAACGGTAAATCCAGCCTCTCCTTTAGTTTTACTTATAGTATTTCCTCAACTTTAATATTACACTTTGCTTAAACCTACCTAACCATTTAACAACATTACACCTCCCCTTATACAGGGCTTTGGTCTCTTTCAAAAGCTGCGTCTCACTACTGAAATATTGAAGTATTTTAAGGTTTCATGAAGTCCCATGTTTTGCTGGAGGTGAATTTTTTTGACAAATATGTTTAAGTACTGCAACTCCTGCTGACAAAGAGTCAACTTTGTTGAGTTGCAAAATTTGGCAACAGTGTATCGCACATTCATGCCAATAAAGCCAATTGAATTGAGTCCCTTCAGGCTCCAATGACACATTTCACTTGTGTCATTTCACAGACACTGTTGTCACTTTGCAAACACAACATGGAACCCGGTGTGCCACATTCTGAGGTGCCAATGCTACATACCTGCATACCTTGCAGCATTACATTTTTTTTGGTGCGCTTGTTGTCTCGACGACAGAGATAAAGGGTGTGTGCGATGAAGGGTGATGACAAGCTTCTGCTGCAGTCCACACCTCTTGCCACCACACCCAACCACCCACATAGGCCTGCCCAACCACCCACACCGGCCTGGGCAGGACAAAGAGAGAGACGAGATTTCTTAAAGACATTATTAGTGTACAGAAGCAATTGTGTCGCTTTTCATATGCATCTTCTCTGATGGTTGAGGAAGATGAGAGGCTTGAGACTGTCCTATGGCTCTCCTTTCAAGGAATTAAATTGAAATCCCTTTATCTGCAGAGGAATAGATCGTGTGATTTCCATTTCTTATTTCATTAAAATGGTTAGACAATTGTGAAACCTTACAACACCCATTCACAGGTATTTCCAAAGAAACTGCCTTGTACTGCATACTCCTAGTTGCAGTGGAGCTAGACTATTAAGCACCGTGCAAGATGTTGAACAATGTAGAGTATGATCGTGTGATACTCCTTTCGAGGAATTTAGGGTCAAAGGTCAGACTCTCTATTAGGAGATTGATTTGTGATGCCAGTTTTTATGAGAATGAATAAGACTTACAGAACTGATCACTGATGTGGCTTCCACTGACACTCAAGACCCCCTCCTTATTACCTCCATCCAAGGAGGTTATGCGATCGGGTCCGTTCATTTATTTATTTTTACCTCCAGCAAGAAGGTTATGCGATCGGCCGTTAATTTATTTATTTATTTGTCCATCTGTTTGTCTGTCTGTCTGTCTGTGGACAAGATTTCTCAGAAACTACCGGGCGGATCTTTCTGAAATTGTCACAAGAGGTGGATCTTGGTCCTGGGACATCCCCATTAGAATTTCAGGATGATCCGGATCCGGATCTTTGTTTTCACACCTAAAGTGACATTTCTCGAAAACCAATGACCGCATTTTAATGAAATTTACAATGAATGTAGACTTTGGGCTATTGTTCAGATGAACGTTTTAGATCTTGCTTTACTATCAACGTCAACCCTTGCTGGAGGTCAGAAATCTCGGATTGCTCTTGTTCTGTAATGTCACCATATAGTTCATACACTATTGTGTGAATCTCTATTAGTAATCTCTCAATGAAAAGCACCTGTTCTATATGTATCATTTTTACCAGCTGCCTAGTGATTCCATAAATACACTAAATAAATGTAAGTAAACATGAATAAAGACAAACATTTTGGAGAAGAACACTAGCATCTGGCACGGATATAGCCCTGAGCACAATAATGATTGTTGTTACATCTTATTTCACAGATTTTAGAGGAATACTGTGCCTGCGCAATTTTAACAAACAAAAAACTTGCCCGAGCCTACACAACAATAATGATTGTTAATGCATCTTCTTTTGCCATTTCTATGCCTTTATTGAATGCAAAAACTTTCATCATAATTATTATAAGCTATGTGTCACCTGCTGCATGGCGACCAGAATGCCAAACATTCCCAGTCCTTTAAAGGCTGCTATTGTTGCGAGAGATTACGGACCCACCCTACATGATTTGTGTTTTCTGCTGCGCTCCTAACCTTGGTAACCCCCTGAAAAAATCCACTTCACACTCCTATACTTTTCTTTGGACTTGGTGACAGTTATGCATGTATGTTCTACCTGCACAGCTCAGTGGCATTTGCTAGACATAATTGGCACTTCCTTTAGACGACTCCACCTTAATCTGTTATTTCCTGAGTTGTACCTCAATTACATGTGGATTTTGATAAAAGTGTCTGCCAAACTCCCTGCCTCTTGCTCTAACCTCATTACAAAATGTTACTACTTAGCCAACAATGTACTGAAAACAGAATAGTAACTAATAAACTAAAACGTTCAGGCAACAGAATGCAGGTGGAAACAGAAAGGATGAGAGACTGAAGACCAAGCAGCAGTTCACACACACACACACACACACACACACACACACACACACACACACACACACACACACACACACACACACACACACACACTCTCTCTCTCTCTCAGGTACATACACCCTCTTTCTGTCCCTCTTTCACACCAATGCAAAATCTCTTACCCCCCCCCCCCCACACACACACAAAAACACACAAACACACACACATATACACACATAGTTGCATACACACCCTAAAGTCAACCTGCATGCTTTTGTAACTTTGTTAACTGAGTCAATTTGCTTCAACGCCAGCAATTAAGACGGCAGTCTTCAATCCGTTGGCAGATGGACCAGCCCCTGACGATGGGAAAAGTGTAACATCATCAAGGCCAGTGAAAGTTGGCCTCAGCCCCCCTCTAGCACACCTGTTATCCAGGTGACTGTCTTTGTCCGAACAGAAACAAGCCTGCCTGAATCACTTCTGGATCTCACAGACATAAATTACATGTCCGTATGGGAATCTGTGAGTGTGTGTCTGGCTCTTGTTCCAACTTGCAAAACAATGAAATCATTGTGTGACTCATGCGATTCACCATTCATTTGTCAGTAAATAGCCACACCGCTGTGTGCTCACACCTTCATAGCATATTTCAAGTAATGTGTCAATAGACACCTATAGAGAACTATGCTTCTCAGGACCTTAACAATTCTTGTCCCACGGTACTCTCTCAGAACCGTACATGTTCTCATGTGTTTATCCACCACATAGAACTTGTTCCGCAGTACCTCTCTCAACTTAAAACACCTCATTATTGCATTACTCTCTTATGCTTTCTAAACTGCTTGGTCAGTTGTACAGGTACAGTGTTCTAGAGTTTTCTATTGTTGTATCTCAACGCCCATATTAAAGTGTCTCTCTATGTTTCCAGTGGTCTTTGATGAGGTGTGTTTTACCGCCTTCACCTACCTGTCCAACAGGTAGGGTGTGTGAGTGTAAGCAAAGGTTTGGGTGTGTCTGCTAGTCCCCTCCCCTGGGTGCCGTTTTTAAAAGCCTGCGGAGAGCAGTGCGGAGACACACAGAGGGACTTTGACTCTCATTTGTGAAGTAAGCCTCCACTCCTCCTCCTCCATCTTCTCCGTCTCTCTCTCACACATACAAGCAGCATGGAGTTCAACAGGACCGTCAGCTACCGCTCCAGCCCCGTGGTGAAGAGAAGCTTCAGCAGCCAGTCGGCTGCCGCCCCCGGCGGCTCATCCCGTGTCAGCTCCGTCTCAGTGCGCCGCTCCGGTGTGGGGTCCAGCATGGGCGGTGGATTCGGTGGTGGAAGTGGTTTCGGTGGTGGCAGCGCCGGTGGTGGCAGCTACAACTTCAGCAGCAGCAGCATGGGCGGCGGGTACGGCGGCGGGTTCGGCGGCGGCTTTGTGGGAGCGCCCATCACCGCTGTGACCGTCAACCAGAGCCTGCTGGCCCCCCTTAACCTGGAGATTGACCCCAACATCCAGGTCGTGAGGACACAGGAGAAGGAGCAGATCAAGACCCTCAACAACCGATTTGCCTCCTTCATCGACAAGGTGAGCGTTGTTCTGTCTCACACTCCTTCTGTCAATAACAAAGTGTTTGTCCCTCTCTATCACACACTCTGTCATCTCTTATCTTTATGGTAGCAGTATACCAACTGTAAACAAGATTGTGTTTTTTATGTTAATTCACATCTTTTAGCTTAGTCAGTATATCCACAATAATACAATATTCTGTGTTAGTGCGTCTCAGGCATGGTGCCAATGTGCCCGGGTTAGGCACCACTTCATGCCCACTGCAGAGCGTAAGCCATGTGTAGACATCAAATATTATGGCCAGATCCTGTGACCTGTGGACACACCTGTATAAACATGGGCGTAGCTCAGGCAGTCAGTATGACTCATCTGAAGTGAAGTGGAGAGTGAATGTGTGTGTGTGTGTGTGTGTGTGTGTGTGTGTGTGTGTGTGTGTGTGTGTGTGTGTGTGTGTGTGTGTGTGTGTGTGTGTGTGTGTGTGTGTGTGAGTGTACATGTGAGCTGATCAACCCTCACGACCCATACTGTGATAGGGAGGTAAAGTTCATGTGCAACACTCAAATTCCACAGCTTCGAGCAAAGGGTATGTGTGCGTGGTTGAGCATGAAAGTACATCATGCCTCTGGGCAGGCAACAAGACACACCCTTAGGTGCAAACTTGTGTTGTGTGTGGTCGGAAGCCACACCTGTTTTTGGAAGTGTCTGAATTACTCATTAGGCAAAAGCAATATGTCAGTGATGAATGAGGATGATATGCACACACACACACACACACACACACACACACACACACACACACACACACACACACACACACACACATACACATCATCAGCTGATATTTACCAACAGTTTTGTAATATTTACTGTTGGGAAAGCGCAAAATTCAGGTGGTTGACTAAATTAAGGGTGTAGAAAATGTAATTCCTTTTCACCTGGACTTTGCACACCTTGCAACCCATGTCTGCAACCCAGAGAGAGTGCACCAGAAATAGAGTAGAAGCACTGTCCTCCTTTCACACACACACACACACACACACACACACACACGCACACGCACACACACACACTTTCAAAAGTGAGGGCGTGGATGGTGACACAGAAGAAAATAATCTTACTTTAGCCATGCTCATACTTGCACAGTCTACTCCCCCTCCCCCTCTCTGTACACACACAAAAATATGACATGTTTGGTTCTTCACTTACACATATTTCACATGTAGTTCCCTAATATATATTGCTAATGGCGACTAGATCGGATTCAAAGTGTGAGCCAGTACACACACATTTCTCTGAATTTCACTAAGTATATGTGAATCTTCCTTCAGGTGCGTTTCCTGGAGCAGCAGAACAAGATGCTGGAGACCAAGTGGAGTCTCCTGCAGGACCAGACCACCACCCGCTCCAACATCGATTCCATGTTTGAGGCCTACATCGCTAACCTTCGTCGCCAGCTTGACGGTCTGGGCAACGAGAAACTCAAGCTGGAGGGAGAGCTGAGGAACATGCAGGGCCTTGTGGAGGACTTCAAGAAGAAGTGAGTTAGCCTTCTTGCTAATATCAGTTTAAACACTGCAAAAGTTAATAATATGGCACACTCAATGAAGCTCAAGCTAATGCTAGGGTCTTGTGCCAGTAGCCCAATGGCTATAGACTAGATATTCCTAAAGCTAATCTAAATGCTGATGGATGCAGGTATGAAGAGGAGATCAACAAGCGTGCTGGTGCAGAAAACGACTTTGTGCTTCTCAAGAAGGTAAGACACCGAAATATCAACCTTTTAAACTTTTAAAAACCTTTTAAAATCAATTTTAAAGTTTTAAAATGTCATAATTGTCCTGCTCTTTCCCATCTCTCAGGATGTAGATGCCGCCTACATGAACAAGGTAGAGCTGGAGGCTAAGGTCGACGCCCTGCAGGACGAGATCAACTTCCTCAGAGCCGTTTATGAGGCAGTAAGTCAATTACTTCTGTTTTTACGACAGATTATACTACGTATACTTTCTTAATCACCATCGGGAAATAGCATAATCATCATCATCATGTTAGGTGCACTACTTTTCACAACAGCCTTGCTATCTCTGCCATGTTTTTTTAAAACATTACCTCATCCTCTTGTTTGCTCCACAGGAGCTGCGTGAGATGCAGTCTCAGATCAAGGACACATCAGTGGTGGTGGAGATGGACAACAGCAGGAACCTGGACATGGACTCCATTGTGGCTGAGGTCAGAGCCCAGTATGAGGACATCGCCAACCGTAGCCGAGCTGAGGCCGAATCCTGGTACAAACAGAAGGTGAGAAAAATGAATGCTTTGTCTTCCTTTCAAATACATACAAGCGCACACGCACACATATTCCAGGTTACGGCAGCAATGTCACCTGCTTTGTGCAGACAAGCACAGTCCCACATTAGACTTAAACAGGCATGAGAACCAGGTGTGCTAGCAAGGAGGCTAAAACCCATGAGTGCTAACGTCTGTCACTAGGACGCCTCTTAAAGTGTGGAGATATACCCACTACACAACACTGTACCTTCGGGCTACCATTACATATACTAATATATACTAATGGCCAGACAATGGCAAAAGTGGCATTTTGTTCATATTTACCAGTGTGTTTGACTCTAACCAATTTCAACATCTCTCACCCTGTGTTGCCCATCAGTATGAGGAGATGCAGTCATCCGCAGGCCAGTACGGAGAAGACCTGCGCTCCACCAAGGCCGAGATCGCCGACCTCAATCGCATGATCTCTCGCCTGCAGAACGAGATCGAGAATGTCAAATCACAGGTAACTACACAAGCTGATCCTAATCCAGTCGTCTTCAAACCATTAACATTTCGTAGAATTTGAATAAATATAATCCAAAATGCTTTCTCAAGCAGAAAAAGAGATTTGGACAGGAAATTAAAATGTTTGCACTTCAAACTTCACAAGAGCTTATTATTATGTTTATTGAATATAAAAATCAGATTGTATCACATCTGCATTCTTAGAAAAGAAAATAACTAGGCATCTAGCTAGTGAAGCTGTATTGTCAGACTTGTCTGGTATATGTGCCCCAGTCGGAGTATCCTTTAAAGCTTTTTTCAGACATTCAAAACGTTCTCTTTTTTTCTCTCCTCCTTTCCTTTCTTTTTGCTCTCATTCCTTTTGTAGCGTCAAAACCTTGAGTCCCAGATCGCAGAGGCAGAGGAGCGCGGGGAGCTGGCTGTGAGAGATGCTCGTTCTCGAATCAAGGACCTGGAGGAAGCCCTCCAGCGTGCCAAGCAGGATATGGCACGGCAGGTGCGCGAGTACCAGGAGCTCATGAACGTCAAGCTGGCCCTGGACATCGAGATCGCCACCTACAGGAAGCTGTTGGAAGGAGAGGAGAACAGGTGAGGAGAGGGTTCTTCTTGAGCTCACTTTCATGCTTGCTATTGTATAATCTATATTCAATGCCCAGCTTTTAGATTCAGTTTGATACATATTGGTCTTTACCTTATTATCTGTGTTTTCACAGTCAGTGTGATGTGTATTGATAATAGTAATGCCTTTTTCACAGATTAATGTATCCATGTCTTTTACGTAAGTTTGGAAGTTTAATTTATAAAATGTGTTTTTCTACAGACTTACTTCAGGTGGTTCCAGTGCTACCATCCATGTCCAGCAGAGCAGTGGTGGAAGTAAGACAAACCCCATTACTCATAAATGCTTACTAGTGAATAAGCTAGTGTTACTGTACCATTCAAACTTTTCTTAAACATATGAATGACAGCATATATGATTGTCCGAATTACTAATTTAATTTTCGTCTCTTTCTCTCTCTAGGTCTCTCAAGTAGTTACGGTGGTGGCTATAGCAGTGGTGGAAGTGGCAGCTATAGCATTGGTGGCGGTGGCGGTTATGGCATTGGTGGGGGTGGTGCCACCATCACCAAATCCTCAGTGTCGTCATCCAGCAGTTCACGACGTTACTGAAGAGGACCAAAACGCCCACACTAACTCAACTCTGACTCCCTAGACTTAACCTTTAACATTTTATTACCAGGCATTTTCCATTCACTGCACTCACTGATATACCATATGATTTCTCTTGACCCCAAAGTCATCAGTTTACAGTGGCATAAAATATTTAACAAGAAGTTAGCAAGCCAATCCGAGGCCATCTGATGTGGGAGATGCTACTCTGGGGCTCCACCCTTATGTCCCACAGCTAGTTTGTTCCTGTTCTCAGGGTTCTAACCATTTACAGGTTGTGTGGTGAAACAGGTCAATCCCTTTGTTGTGGTCATGAGAACAAAAAAAATGTTTTCTGATGGGAAAAAGTTGAAAACTAGGTTTATGTCATGTGGCTCAGAAAATGCATAATGCAGGTACAGCCCCTACTCCTCCTATCCACTTGTGGTGACCCCCTCCCTCGGTCCTAATGCCACAATCTCTCCTGACAATGACACTAAAGAGAAACACTGTTGTAACCAGGTTTATTTTTGATCAGAACATCTCCCAAATAAATCTGAGATTCAAAGACATTTTCTTGTGTTGTGGTGTATCTTTTCTCTATCGTGTCTGGGTTTGCAAAATGATTTAGTGCATACTACTATACAACATCGATAAATAGCAGACTTGGAGGTATCAGAGCTAGTTATAGCAGTGCAATACAAAGGGTTGAGTGAACATAATAATAATGATATAAAACACAACACAGCTTCAAGAGCTACTGAATACATCTAAATTCTAACCATTAGTGCAATATAGGCACTGTAGAGCATATAAAATGCAGCGAGCAACTGCTGTGTGAAAGAGTAGTTCAAGTTCCAAAGCTTTCACCAGTAGAAATATTCATGCACAATCTGTCTTGCTACACTGGCTTTCTACAGGTGTCAAAACACTGCCATGGCTTGTGGATTGCTTTAAACAGTAGCATTCAGGTGCACTAAACAGGCAGGAAGATGAATCAAGACCTTGCAAAGCGCTGAACCTTTTACCGCCATTACATTAGGTAGCGGTTACTTGTAGCGAACCACTCCTGAGAGATTCTCCCACCGCTGTGGCTGACATTTGCTGGTGATCAAAGTGCTACAGGCAAAATGGGGAAATTAATCTGTTAATTTGGGCTGTTACTGAGAACTCAGTTGGCTATATGCTATGGGTGCTGATTGTGAGGTCTAATTCAATTAACCCAGCTTTTAAAACCTTACAATCAGAGTGTTTACTCAACTGTCTTTGAAGAGGATTCTTTAATTTTTTTCTTGTTGCCTTATAGTTATTCAGTACTCCAATTCAGATTTATTTATAGATGTAAATCTTTGTCTGAAGGATACCAGAAACTGCACTGCACTGAATGGACCTGACCAAGCATTCATTACATAAAAAAAAAAAAAATGGGTTAATGTCATCATTTTCTGTGTTCTGTCTGCCTCAAAGGCTTGGAATTCACAACATTTCTTCTACATTCAGTGGTAATTAATCTGCTATTCACAATCAAAATGCATCTGGGATTTAAGTTCTCTTACAGTTTTTCACTATTGCTAACACCCGTTTTTCAAATAATAACGGCTTTCTCAAAACTGCACACAGAAAACTGAAAACCTCACACACAAAATGCTAAACCTGTCACTCCCTTTGCAAGATGACTCTTTGCTATCAAATCTCTTAACTGTTCACAAAATGGAACTCGTGTTTTCATTTGGTACACACAGCCATATTTTCAAAACACACACACATACATTCATTTAGTACACACAACTAAGCATTTGCTGCACACTACCAAGCATTTACAGCACACAGAAGTGCAAAATTGAAAACACAATAATCGAAATGGAACACACCATAATGAATGACAATCTTGACTCTGGAATTTCTCCTTTTGTAAAAAGTCTCAGTGTAGGCCTACATTTTTCATAGTCAAACATAAAACAACACACAAATATGCAGCAAAAAAAGATTTATTTCGCTACACACAGAGAACAGTAGTGTACTGTAGATGGAGAACAGGTACAAAATCTATTTGCCTTGTGTACTGTAATACTGCATATCAATAGAATACAGTGTGCTCACAGTATATCTATTTTGCAGTACTGAAAGAAAACCACACTGTGGAGGAAGAACACACACTTTCAATATTTTTTTAAAGCAAAGTAGCATTTTGCAGGAGATATAAAGGGTTTTGCATTTTGTGTTAGTTGTTTTGGGATTTGTGTTTAGAGTTTTGAGAAAACGAGGCATGCTTTCAAAAAATGTGTCTAAGCAATTGAGAAAAACTGTGAGCATTTTGTATACAATATAATGTCAATACAATCTAGTGTTTGGTGGAGACTGAAATTGTAAATATGGTTTGTAGGAACAACGGCATCACACGGTTTATAGTACTGTACTGTTCTCTGTGTGTACTGGAATAAAACTTTTTTTGCTGCATATTTGTGTGCTGTTTCATGTTTGACTATGAAAAATGTAGGCCTACACTGAGACATTTTACAAAAGGAGAAATGGCTTATTCTCGAGTCATTGTCATTGTCATTCATATGGTGTGTTCCATTTCGATGATTGTGTTTTCAATTTTGTACTGCAATGTGCTGTAAATGCTTGGTAGTGTGCAGCAAATGCTTAGTTGTGTGTACTCAATGATTGTATGTGTGTGTCATTTGAAAACATGGCTGTGTGTACCAAATGAATACATGAGTTACATTTTGTGAACAGTTAAGAGATTCTTAAAACTGTAAAACCCTTTGATCAGACATCATGTCAAAATTCTAGAATTCATCTGCATCACTCATGACATCATCGGCTGAGAGCTCTACTTTGAGAGTTCTACTTGGCACATTCTACTTTGAGAGTTCTACTTGGCACATTCTACTTTCACTCACTTTGACTTGACTGCCAAAGAAACAACATTAGAGAGCGCTTTCTGCCTGCTATTTAACCATTTAACATTGATTCACTGTTTGGATTGAATTTTAAACCTTGTGATTTTGTGTTTTAACATCTTGTGAGGCACAAAAGAGTTCATTTTGTAACAGTAAGAGTAATCAATTGAGTTCATCAAACTGCTGAAGATGGAGTCGCGTGGCTGTTTCATGGATGCCCTGAGGGCTGCATTTTCCAGCATCAGGGACAAGATCCGCAAGAGAGGAGTCAAACAGAGGCGGAGAAACTACCGTATCAGTAAGAAGCAGGCCATGGAGAGGATGGACCAGGACAGGAGCAGAGGACTGAAGGCGACAGTGAGACCTGAGGTGGAGGTGGTGAGGTCGAGAGCTCGACTTGAGGCCTCAGGATGGAAGCCGAGGGGGGAAGAGGGAGAAGTAGTGAAGAGCAAAGTCCAGGAGAAAATGGACACCACCCTCCAGGCTTTCCAGGAGAGTCGTAAGCCCCAGAGGGTCCAGTTAAGAGCCCAGAAACAAAAACATCTGGATGACAGCAAGATATTGCCCAAGGAGGAAGTGATTGCTGAAGTCCTAGAGGTGCAAGTCGAGGCACTAGTAGAAAAAAGCAGTGGTCGTGGGAACACAAAGACCAATACCCTGAGTAAGAACATGGAGAACACACAGTAGAAGGAGGTAATGTAATTCAGGAGCGATTGAAAGGATGACTGATCATATTTTTCTTTTACCCTTTCTGCAGCCTGCTTACCCCTGACAGGCAAGAAGGCCTGTAGCCAGAAATGGCTAGATGCGGTCCTGGAAGGGATACCAGTGGTCCAGGACAACATGGGGAAGCGTAAGTGAAATAGAGTAGCATAGTAGGAATGGAACAGACTACAATATACCTATGGCTGACCATATTTCGCTTCACTTTTTCAGCACATGTTTAAAGCCATAATCTATGATTGATCATATCTTTGTTTGACATTTGTCTATAGGCTGCGTACCTGTAAACTGCACCCTGACAGGCAAGAAGGCCTGTAGCCAGGCATGGCAGGACGTAGTCCTGGAAGGGATACCAGTGGTCCAGGACAACATGGGGAAGCGTAAGTGAAATAGAGAATACACAGATTTGCCAAAAATACATTCTTATTTTAGTAATATGATAATGCATATCAATTATCAAATGATCACATTATACTTCTCAGCCGCCTTTATATGATTAAACCAGTATTTATCATTTTGGGGGGTTAACACTAGGACATTAATTGTACATGACTGCCTCGATAATGAAATATATTTGACATTTATCAGAGAGCTATTTCTGTGATGGTGAGGAAGAACCTATGGAGAAGAGGGAGCAGGAGATGAGCCTGGCTGAGCAAGAGGAACCTCCTGTCCCTGTGGAAATAAGTGAGTTGAGAATAGAGATTGGAGGAAGAAAGATTTGGCAAATGAGGGGTTCTGACAAGGGTATTCTTAAGATGTGCCAGCCATTTGTGAAAGCAGTCTTACATACATGTACAGGACACACACTTGCCTTTTGCTTGTGGAGTCTGTCACTGAGTCTTGTTTCATATGAGTGGTAGTTATACAGGCAAGAAGTTTAGTTGTGATTTAGTTTACAGGCAAGATGTTTGGTTGTTTAATTGAGGATTTATGTGAACCAAGCTGTGCCGTGTATCTCAAACGTATTTTGAATGGATGTCTTGTGTTAATGAAAGGCACTGACTCAAGCATCTCAACACTGTCTGAATTGGGAAAGAATGACCAAATGGAGGACAAAGTCCCAACTGGAAACAAGGATCAGGGAGAGGCCCAAGGAATGGACTTGTTTGGCCAAGCAGGAACTCACTGCAACAACTCTGATCGCAGTGAGTCAATCAAGAAGCCCAACATTTTCTTCCCTAACCCAGGGTGCTGCACTTTGACTGCAACTAAATGAAACTAACTGACCATTTTTCTTATGTCTTGAAAATGTTGCAGGGTGGCTGGGCCCTGTCAATGTGGACGGCCTGGCAGAGAGAAGGGTGTCTGACTTAACGTATGAGCAAACTAACAACTACCTCAGCTACAATAACATGGGTAAGTCAAAAATACAAGTCATTGCAAGGATAAAGTCATTGAAATAATCAGTTCTAGAGATGTAGCATACATTGCGTCTTTTGTTTTAGAGAGATCAGTAAATAGAATGAATGCATGTACTCTTTGACATCATGGCACAGGTTATGATGATGGACATCTGTCTCCGCCGTGCGTCACATCTGTTTACTCAAGTAAGGCCCAAGGCATGAACCTGTTTGACCTAGCAGAAACTCACTGCAACAACTCTGATCGTAGTGAGTCAATCAGAATGATTACAAGAAGCCCAACATTTTCTTCCCTAACCCAGGGTGCAGCACTTTGACTGCAACTAAGTGACACTAACTGACCATTTTCCTGATGTCTTTTTTTATAAATGTTGCAGGGTGGCTGGGTCCTGTCAATGTGGATGGCCTGGTAGAGAGAAGGGTGTCTGACTTAACGTATGAGCAAACTAACAACTACCTCAGCTACAATAACATGGGTAAGTCAAAAATACAAGTCATTGAAATAATCAGTGCAGATGTAGCATATGTTGTATCTTTTTTTTTTAGAGAGAGATCAGTGAATAGAATGAATGCATGTACTCTTTGACATCATGGCACAGGTTATGATGATGGACATCTGTCTCCGCTGTACGTCACATCTGATGACTGCAGTAAGGCCCAAGGCATGAACCTGTTTGACCTAGCAGAAACTCACTGCAACAACTCTGATCGCAGTGAGTCAATCAGAATGATTACAA
Source organism: Sprattus sprattus (assembly GCF_963457725.1). Classification (NCBI taxonomy): domain Eukaryota; kingdom Metazoa; phylum Chordata; class Actinopteri; order Clupeiformes; family Clupeidae; genus Sprattus; species Sprattus sprattus. The sequence continues at coordinate 13,634,907 of NC_137908.1, read as the reverse complement.
GAAGGCCAACATTTTCTTCCCTAACCGAGGGAGCAGCACTTTGACTGGAACTAAGTGAACACTAACTGACCATTTTGCTGATGTCTTGAAAATGCTGCAGGGTGGCTGGGTCCTGTCAATGTGGACGAGTTGGCAGAGAGAAGGGTGTCTGGTCTTGAACACCTGAACACCTTCTCCAACTACAATAACATGGGTAAGTCAAAAATACAAGTCATTGCAGTTGAAATAATCAGTTCTTCAGATGAAGCATATGTTGGTTTTTTTTTTAGAGAGAGAGATCAATGAACTGAACTAATTCTGGTACTCTTTTACATCATGGCACAGGGTATGATGCCTATGATGGACATCTGTCTCCATACGTTACATTGGATGACTGCAGTGAGGCATCGGGAGGCTACTCCTACATCCATTCAACTTTCACATTTTTCAATCAAATTTGTGAATAAAAACAGAAAGTGAATGGACAGTGATGGTGACAAAATGCTATTATTATTTAATTATTACAGTTTTTTTCGATTGCTAAAACTCGTTTTTTGCAAGCATGTCTCGGTTTCTCTTAACTCTTGAGAAAAGCCGTTATTGTTTAGAAAAACGGTTTTTAGCAATAGTGAAAAACTGTAAAGCAACATTATGTAACAATTTTACCTTAAAATAATAGCTTCAAAATCATTTTGGTCGTTCACTGACTTGTAATACTGAGAATGGCATCTGTGCCACTGCCACAGCACATGTGGTATTGGGCTATGCAACTTTGGGGGACAGGGCACGAGCGCTCTAGTGAGAACTACGTAAAGCTTTATGGCACCACCTCACTTAACTAGACCCATCTGTTAGCAATAGCACAGTATTCTCTGTATGGACACCATGGAATAAACAGAGGAAGATTTTGTCAGAGGAAGCATGAAAGAGAAAAATATATAATAAATAAAACTAGGCAGTCATTTTTGTGTGAGCTGATATTACACCTTACTAGGCCTTGTTGCTAGTTCCATATTCTTGTCAACAAATTCACGTATACAATGTCCATTAGGCGTGTCTCAAAGTGTGATTTGTATTTGCAACAGTGGTGTAAAATTGAGCTACACTCCACAATTGTAGAGGGAGCTCAGTAGAAAAAAACATTTTAAAACAATTATGCGTCCTTTTGGCCATTTAGACAGATTTTAAAACACACCAGTACCCACATCCAGAAGACTACAAAATTAAATACAATTAACTTCAAGATCCACTACTCGAGGATGATGGACAGTTTAACAGTATTTCCATTTCATGTTTCCTAACCTGGTGAGGTGTGTGTGGTTGTGTTGAGAACACATTGTTGTCCAAGTGATCCAGTGTGAATATAACAAAGGGAGCAAGTTGCAAGGAGAGTTTAAACCTTTAATTCAGCAGTGTAGAAAACTTGAACATGCAAACTCAAGACACTGTTCCAAAACACATCAGAGGTTCTCTCATTTTTCCAACAAAAACCATACTTCCAATAAAATCACATTCACACACACTCACACACACACACACACACACACTAAAATGAAAGGGAGGATGACATTTTCCAGACATTTACAAATAAAGTAAAATTATCAACAATCCTACATTTGGTCCAACAGACAGAACCCATAATCAACAGCAGCAACATGAGTGGAGAACATGAAGGATGCATAACTCCTCAGTGCACGCAAGGTCCGCTGATCGTCAGTTGTAATACCTTGAAGGGCCTTTAGAAAAAAAGAAAATGAGAGTTTCAATTAAAATTGAAAAACAGTTCAATGATTAATAGTGCTACAATGACAGAATGTGCATGCGAGAGAATGTTTTTTTGTACCCATAAATGAACCCATAAATCAGTGTGAGTGTTTGTGTGTGTGTGTGTGTGTGTGTGTGTGTGTTTGTTTCTCACCGCCCATACTGCCGGAGTAACGGTCATTGTTGTTGTTGTAGCTCATCGGCCCAAGAGATGGCGGTGTGCTTTTGCCCTGTGTGGAAGAACAAGTCATGGAAACGCAGTCCCATCAGTGCTCCTGACCTCTCTCACATAAACACACGTTCTCTCTCTTTTTCCCAAAGAAAAAACAAACACAGTCTCTCTCAAAAAAGTTAAATCCACAGTTTGGATGCTGAACCTATGATCAGGCTGCTTAAAGTACCTTGCACCAGCTCCGTTACAGGAACACATTTCTCTGCGACTTGACTAACTTAAAAACTAAACAATTTAAGATTACTTCAGAAGGAAGCTCTACTTTCATGTGTGTGTGTGTGTGTGTGTGTACTAGCTCCAAAAGAGAAGTTGTTACTTACTGGTGAGATGCTACGGAGGCGATACTCCATCAGTATATCCGTGAGCTTCTGTGTGACCTTCAGAACAATCTGGGCATCACTCTCACTCTCGATACGGAATGAGTCCTAAAGCACACATCCAAACCATAGAGCAGAAGTTACAGGTGCTTCTGTTCCACTCTACTAAACAGGGTTTTCTGAAGCCAGAAAACCTAAGAGGAACACAGATCACAGATGCATACAGATGATGCAGTGCAGTGCAGTGCAGTACAGTACAGTCCAGTCTGCTGACTGGTCCACAGAAATATGTTTTAGAGGATAAAATAACACGGCCAAACAAGAAACTTGACAAGAACGCCTTAAGCATGTCTACTTTAGCGCGCCCTGCTGGAGTATTCAGGTATGGCACCAAGATCTGTGTGAGTCCATATACCGTTCAGAAAATGATACCCCTTCTAGATTAATTTAGTATGGTACTGGAATTTACACGGTGTGTGTGTTTACCAGGTATTTTAGCAGAGTGGCGGGGACGCTGTTCCCCTCCTTTACGCCGCCCCTCATCATGGGGTCACTGAGGTCACTGAGGTCGCTGCTCTGGCTCCCTCGGTAGTCGTCCATGTAGGGCCCGCCGAGACTCTCACTGGGCCTCCCCATGTCATAGCCGTCAGACGGCAGCCGTGCGGAACCACCGTCTGCGTAGCGCCGCATGCCCATCTCCGACCCCCGCGGGCTCATAGGGAGGTCACGCATGTCTCGAAACTCACGATGGTCGCGCATATCACGCATATCACGCATGTCATAATCGGGCATGCCACCACCAGATGGGAAGTCACTGTACCCATACAAACCTGAGAGAGACAGTCAAAGATAAGAAATGAGCACAGATAATATGAGAATAATATACAAATACAAACTATTAAAATGTGTAATATACAATCTCTGGAGTAAACTATTAAAAAAGCTGAAATTCATAATTCACAAAAAAGACTACTTGTTAACAGTGTTGGTCTTGGTTGCATCTTTGTTTCTGGAATCAACACCACCTCACTTGACTCTAAAAAGACCTTTACTACCTCACCTGACCTAAAAAGCAAACCCAACCAAACCAAACCTACTTCTCTAGTACAGTGGTTAGTTTTTTTTAGCTCATAATAGTGTGGGCAATCCCCATTCGTTCACTGTGTAACAGTAAATGGGACAGCCTTGGCCTACACTGCTATTCTTTCAGCTGTTATATTATGCAAGATAGTCCTCTAATCTAGGCTGTGCTTCAATCCAAAATGGCCTTCTAATCTCAGTTGACTCACCAGGCGGAGGCGGTCGGGGGCCAACTCCTGGTCCTCCTCCTGCTGATCCTCCTGCTCCTGGGCCCATGAAAGGCTTGGCCTTGGCAGAAGCTGGACCGAAACCACAAACATTTTAGTCTTTTGAGTCACTGATGTGTATGCGTTTATGTGTGTGCTGATATGGAAGACTTACTCATGCCCTGAAAGGCTGCCACCTCACTTGGTTCCTTTAGCACAGTCTGAGTGAGAGAGAGGGGGGTGGGGGGAGAGATATTAACTTCTTATTACTCAAATTAAGAGTGTCTGTATTTGTTTGTGTGTGTGTGTGTGTGTGTGTGTGTGTGTGTGTGTGTGTGTGTGTGTGTGCGATTCTAGGTGCATTACCCTAATTTTGCCTTGTCCTTCTGTCCTCTCCACCTCTCTGGCCACATCCCTGACAGTCTTCCTCAGTGCCAGGTCCTTCATGGCATCCTCTTCCTCACAGGTCAGTTTGCCAGGGTGGTGCTGCTTCTAAAGATGGGTGACAGAACAGCTTTAGTTGGCTACCGCAGGAGATGACTGAGTCTGTGAGTGCAGTAGTATGTTTGTGTGTGATGTTTTTCTGAGGGTCACAGCAGTGATGTGTAACAGTGGTGTGTGTGTGTGTGTGTGTGTGTTTCTTGCACTGTATAGACAAGCACAGTCCTGCACCAGACTCAAACTCGCAACCTGTGGCACCGGAGGTGGTTGTGCTGGTAAGGAGGCTAAACCCATGGGTGCTGGCATATATGAAACAGATCTGATGCTAGCATGTCTCTTAAGGTGTCAGGGAATGAGGTTACATGTGCTCACCAGGTATCTGAAAGAGTGTTTCCATCCCTTGATGTGCGGCAATATCTCTAACTGGAGTTTCTGGACCTTACACAGGCGACACTGGTAGTGGGGAGGCACAGACTTACTCGGACTCCTGTACTCCCAGACATACTGCAGACCTACACACAGAACACAAATCAAGACATGGAAACTAAAACCGCAAAGCACATACTTTGGATTGCAATTCTATAATAGCAGGTAAAATTCAGAATTCTTTGGCAAAGCGGTCAGAGCATTCATTCATTTGTATTCATTAGAACCCTGTCCAGTAAAACACAGATATTATAGTTTCAGGTCACTTGTGCAGAGAGCAGAAGATTCCTGTGCATTCTATGAATGTTGATCTGATGCAATACAAATCACATTCCTTTCAATCCGGCAAGATCTCCTACAATATGGTTCCAAGAAATGACTGCTTAAAGGCTAACAATGTTTTTAACAATGCCTTTAGAACTACATCATCTTCACGGGTAAAGAGGCGTTTTTAGTGAAACTAGGCGGATATTGTCTAGGGCCCATGATTATTAGCACAAGGAACTTATCAACTTTTCCTGTGTATGAAAAGAATAGTGAAGTGTTGTGCAACTCACCAACAATGCACTCTGTTATTCCAACAAGTTTCTTCTGCAGAGAGGGAATGGTCTGGATGCTGCCATTCTTGGCAGTGAACACTGGAGACAGGCACAAGTGCAAACATATACAAAATGAGACCGCCCATGCTTGGAGATCCATCTTTCCCCTGGACTCTCACACCCCCCCACACACACACAGACACACACGCACGCGCCCGCACAAGAACACATACTATAAATTGTGATCCGGGGCTGGTATCTCTTAGCCCTACACAACACATTCAAATAACAAATAAGAGCTGATCAGAGCCTCAGTGATGGCTGATGGGCAAGGAAGCACATCATGTCATAGATTTGGCGTCGGATCTGAGCTAGGGGAAACCTTTGACTGGTGTGGACTGTGGGAGAACATTCCATTTCAAAATATATACTGAACTAGGCATGTATAGGTATAAAAAAAATATGTCTACAGCAAGTGTTTTTTTCATTGCTCAACACTCAAACCCCTTAAAATGACAAATAAAGTTTTGAGGGAGAAATGGTTTGTCTTTAAATCGACATTAATGTCTTATGAAGAGCATACTCTTCCTGACATAGTCTTTCGCCACACAGTCAGGTACCCACACTCCATCTAGACACACACGTGTTGTCTAAGTCCCAGAGGAATTCCACCCTGACACTCACTCACCTGCTGTTACCGAGGGGTGAACACATGAGTGAATAACGGACCGAATTAATTGATGCACTTAAATGGCACCTTCTAGGTACTTGTTTAGTGAACCAATGAACCGATGTGCTTATCCAGCGGCTTACTAGGTACTTGTTTAGATTCACCCACAGAGCTTCTTATATACTGAAGGAAACTCATCTCACCACCAGTGTAGGTATTTGGGCATTTTATGTCAGCAAAGGAAAGAGCCCATCTGTGGTCAGTCAACCTGCTGCAGCTTTTAGGGGCATCTGACCCAAAGACTGAGCACTTCGAAGGCCCCAGAACATGAGGCCACAACCACAAATGCCAGATGGGCAAATCTCCACGCTGACAGTGATTATAAAAAGGTGGAACAGGGTCTCTTTTAGTGGAGCTACCCATGCAGCTCAAAGGCTGCTATGGTAACCACGCGGTTTGCTCATATTACCCAACCAATCAAGCACAGAGAAAGCGATTTTCTGATAGAAGGTGCTGACTGATGGTGCCAGCCATTGAACCCAAAACACGATAGAGGTGAGCATTAGAGGACAGGGTGGGGGCAAGCATGCGGGGCACTGTTCACCCAGCACTAAGTGCTAGGCACACAGGATGCCCACCTGCCCAAGGGCCTAGTGCAGCATGTGACACACAGGCTGGCAATGCCAACGTTCAGTTACCAGCCCAACTCATCTCAAGTCATTTGAACAGGGCACAGTGCAGCTTAGCATAGCGTCTTGTCACTAACATTCACTTCCCCACAAACAGATCCAGCCAGCCCCCCATGTCCAGAGGCCAGCACCCTCAGGAATGACACACCGCTGGCACAGTAGCCTTGGAGAGGGGAAGGGGGGGGAGACTGTTCTGATCTCTGATGAAGGTCACCAGAGGGTCAGAAAGGTCAGTTAGTTTGCCACCTCAGAAGCACGGTCGTGATCTGAGGACAGGACAGGACTTACCTATGTCCGAACTGAAGCGCTGCTGGCGTTTCTGTCCGTCACCCAAAAGGCCAGAGAGAGACACACACATACATACACACACACACAGGCATTAGACACACACAGTGAGATGGGAGGACAAGAACCTTGTCACCTGCTCCCTCTCCTCTACTGTAGAGAAAGAGCTATGCTCTCACCTAAAAGGCACTGCTACGGCAAATCACAACCAAGGGCCTGTGTAAGACACACCACTGGTGCCACAATAAAATAACAGGCCTTCATAGTTCTAAAGGATTCAAAAAACTTACGAGCATAAAGCTGATACAGAATAAGGCCATGGTATAGCACCCTCTGAGGGGTCAAATAAGAACTTACCAGTCTTCAGTTTCCTGTGCACGGGAGGCACAGACAAACTGTATATACAGGAGCAAGCAGACACCCTTAGACTTGAGAAGTAAGGGCTAAGGAGCATCATGTCTCCATTGATTATGATATCCAGCCACTCTGGTTGCCTGACCACGGTCATTACTTACATAATGATATGGCCTATGGCAGCAGAGACAACATTTTGCTGGTTGAGCTCTTAACTCAAAGAAAAATACCTTTCCTGAAACTCTTTGGCCTTGCATGGGAACTCCATGAAGAACTGAGACGAAGAGTTGATTTTACACTAATGACTTGCTTGGTCCTGTGGAGCTATACAGCAACTGTGCGACTGCAGCTAAACTGTACTGCCGAAGGTACCATCTATAACCCGCATGTCGGTGAATATGATATCCACCGATGCTAGTTTGAGTCAGTGTGACAAGCTACTGTGTCACATCTGCCTGCTGAACCACCAGTGGTGGAAAACTGAAGACAATCTAATCATTTTCACACCAGTGAATTTAGCATTCCTGCAGATAGCAAGCTATTTGTTTATCCAACTCTCATTTAAGATGGTAAAATCCAGATCTAGAAGAGCAGTCGCAAAATAAGTTAATGCGTCTCACCTTAACCACAACACCCGAGCCGTTCTTAAACTTCTTTGGCGCGTTTCCTGCCTTCTCCATTCTGTGTTCGGTGAGAGGGTAGAGTAACCGGTCATTACACACAGTAGGGCACACTGCATTTGTTGGGAACTCCAAAATAAGGATGTTTCACTACGTAACGTGTTTCTATGGTTTCGAAGGCAATGCTTCGCCCTACTGTATGCAACGCTGTAGGTTAGCTCACATTAGCTAATAACGCTAACGCTACCCCACCTTACTTTACACACACACAAACAAAATCTATATTTATCCAGCACGTTTCTTTATTCACACATATCACTGAACACTACTATTCTTTTTGCAGAGCCGTGCTTATTAAGGCAAACTGAGTTTACTACGCCAAAAGCTTGCTAACAAAAGCTAAGATTGATTATATAGATAGCTAATTTAGCTGACCGATTAGTATGTTTCCTAGTGGAAAACTGATTTGCAAAATGCTTTCTTTTGATATGTACGTATTCCTTTAACTCTCTTGCTTCTTATTTCTAAACTTTCTAAACGCCAACCGCCAATGCACTCGTTTAATGAATCGCCGGCTTCAGATAGTTGCGCTGCTAACACGGCTGATGAACATTACTAGCTAGCATTACCAACGTTATCGCCGTTATAGCGTTAGCTACATTTACAACAGTTGCAACACAGCCATTAAAAAAAACAATGGTCACCACCTCGTAATCATATTCAGCAGCTGCACATGTACTGAATGTGACACGTTAAAAAAAAGTACACCTCCAGTTAAAGTCGTGGGTTAAGATAGCAAAGTTAGCTAGCTTTGACTATTCTATTCATATTTAAGTTAGCCGTTTCCTAACAGATCAGCTAGCGACGTAAACAGCTAGCGATAGTTGTCCTATCTTCGCTGTTTGCGCTCCTGGCTAGGTAGGACGGTTAAGTCTACAAATCTAGGGTTGGTGCGACTAAACTGATACCGATTTTAAGAACATGTGGCTAAACATACTAACCTCGCTACTTTCTCGTTGTCCTCTTGTGAAATCAATAACTAAGTTAGCCTGACAACACAGCGTCACACGCAGGAAGACAACAGACGTACAAGTACGTCCGGTGGTCATTTAAGGAGCTTGTTATCAAAATAAAAGTGCCACCTGGTGGAGTGTCCTAACTGTAACTTCCCAATATATTGACATCTGAATCGTGAGGATATAGAAAACTAAAACTGGAAATAAGAATCAGTATTCCTTATCACGACTTTACCATCTCATAACCTGTGCACAGTTATATTCTAACGTTTGCCATAAGTACAAAGTAAAACATGGTCCACAGGATTTTCTCCTTTTCCTAATCCTCTTCCAAAACATTACTCACTTCTTTTCAAATTTCACACCAACCCCTACATCAGTCTTACATCAGCCTGCAGCTCCTACTCATTTCCTGAACTATCTCCATTTCCTGTGGTTCTCTCTGCTCCAGCATCTCCCCAGCTTTATGATTCACCACCTCTGGCCTCCACCTAATATAACAGACTACTACAGGCTACATATAACAGGCGACTCCAGTCTCAGAGACTAAAGCCTAAGTCGCCTACTGGTCTCTGATAAGAGTGTTGCTATAGTCCAGTGCATGAAAGCCCTAGTTGTTGTGTAACTGACCACATACATCAGAGGATTGCCAATCCTTTCATACTTTTTCACTTCATTCCTCTCATTACAACTATCATGAAATTAGTATGTCTGTCTCTGGAGAACAGTTATCTTTTATTCTCATGTTCCTCATGGAGCTGACTGCTGCCATACAGTCATAAGGTACTCATCAAGTTTGTGTGACAGGAATGTTCGCAGCTAGGGAAAAAAGAAAAAAAGAGGATGTGTGACTCATGCAACACAAGTATTCGTTTTTTTCTCCCCTTTTTTTTTTTCGTCTACTAGTTCTCTTCCGTCCCTTGTCCCTCCACTGTAGAAGTGTGACAGTCATAACACACAGAGAAGAACAGAAACAAATTGTTCACCTGCTCACCAGAAACAACTATTCCCTCACCTACTCACACAAAAAAAAACGATTTTAAAAGCATCCTGAAGGAGAGTTTCACTTATCTTTGAGCGCAAAGTTTCCAGTAGCCAAATCCATTTTTGCATGTTACCTGTTTATAATTGACCAACCCCTGTTTGATTGTTTATGAGATGTTAATTATTCACATCTTTTTTAATTTTAGAAAGGCCTCCTTCATAAATATTGTTACTTATTATTTTTACCATATAGTTTTGTACATGACTTTGGACAAAAGCGTCAGCTAAATAATTAAACTATGACTGGAAACAATAGCTAATCTGCAGGGAAAGGCAACAGAATACGGCCAGGCTCTCGTTTGTATGCGTTTGCTTAAAAAAATACTCCTTCAGTCATTCTACAGTCCAGACACTGCACCAATTCAGCTGGAAATAATCAACTCACTTCATATTCGCCTTGTTGTGCAGGCACAAAAGTGTAACCCAGGGTTTCAGGATATGCTCATATCTCAGAATATACTATTTAAAAAAAGTTGTGTTTTCTTGAAACATTCAAGTATTACTTCATTTCCTACTGTGTTTTGATTACAGAGAGTGTGCAAAGTATAACGTGAGATAGAATTAAAGTTAAGATAAAAATGATCATAAAGTAAGATACAAGCAGCATGCATCTGCTTGTACTACATCTCAACATGCAGATGAACGTGTATCTTCTCCAGATGGGTAGACTCCAACAGACTGCACATTTTTCAGCCTGCATCAGCCATGCTCACGTCATTGCATTGATGGCGAAGAGGGGGAGGGCAGCTGGAATTCCTGTGGTGTGGAAAAATTGGTCTTTGTGCCCAGTCTTCCCCTTCTCTGTTCCCCCTATCTTTCCCTTCACTGTTCCGAACTCAGTCTTTTATTCCGCCTCTCTTTGTGCTGCTTATCTCTACAGAACCCAAGTCCAATTCAGACTCAACTGACACAATGTTTAATCAGAGGTATGCTATAAGGTTAATTTGTCTTTGAACAAAGCAGAAGGAATAGTAATGCAGCTTGTTTGGGTTAGTGTAGTTCTAGATAAAGTGATGTGGCATGGTGTGGACCAGACACTGCCAGGGATAAGAGAGTATTGGTGTGTTTCTGTAAAAAGACATGAAGAGTTTTGGGAAGAAAGCTGTTTGTGGGAATGGTAATTACTGTTTTATGTAGCCATGGAAAGAGGGGTGGGGGTAAGGGGGCTGGATGAGGTTGAAGGTCAGTTTGTGGGGATTGTTAGATGTGTGGGAGGATTTAAAGTAGTCCTCGGATGCTTGACTGTAAGACTATGTGATTATGTCTACTACTTTATCTTTTAAATGTCTTTTGTTGTTTATCATTTAACAATGTTATGTTATTTTAAAGCTTTTTAAATTTCATAATTGAAAAAGTTATTGTTGTTTAACTTTTCTGTATGAAATGTGTGCAGACAGGCTTTGTTAATCCTTGGCCCGGGTTCCCAAGTAAGAGAGAAGCAATGTAAAGACCACAGTAATAAAGGCTCTCCTTGAAAACGAATTGTCAGATTATTGATTAAACGCAATACCACATTTACAGCAAATTGTACACTACTACACTACATCTCAGTCCTCATTTAGCGGCACTGTCTGAATGACAGAAGTCATCAGCAGCGCTACTGGAGTCAGAAGTCTACACTACAGTAAGTGTGGACCAGCTGCAAATGATTTCCGTGATGCAAAGCAAACAATAAAAACCTGAGATGGAACTGGCTGGGTGAGGGTTGTCATTATACAGAATACCGTGTGGACCAGTGTTTTGTGATGGAAATGTTATTGATAGCATATGTTGTGTGTGAGTGCTTTGTGAGGTTAGTAAACAATGGGAATGTGTGTGTACAGTAAAGTTTGTGTGTTTGATTGTGTGTGTGGGTGTGTATTTGTGTGAGGGAGAGAAAAGGAGAGATGCATAACTGTATAGCCAGTGGGAATCTTAGATGGTTCTAAAATGTTTTTTTCACACTGCATGCTCAGTATTCATTTCACAAAGGGAACAAAATGTGAACACAAGGGACATGATTCACCCGGTGTGTGCATGTGCATATGTGTGTGTGTGTGTGTGCGTGAGCAAATGCTAGACCTGGTGACTAACTTCTGTGCAATGGAGAAAAAAAAGAAAAATAGCAAGCAAAGGAATAAACAACAATTAAGCTCCCAGAACAAAGTGTTTGTCAACTTCTTATTTATGTGCCTGCGTGTAGCTTACTTTGCAAGAAAAGTACCGTCTATTTCAGAGGCCTATAACAAACTCTAAGAGCCTCTCTCCTAATGTACAAATTTAAGTTTTATGTAAGTGAGTGAAACTTACATCTGTACATTTATCCATAAATTACATTGACAGAGACTGTGAGTTTGTTCGTATGTCTCCGTCACAAATAATTTGCACTGTTGTCACATCACAGAGTAGGATCCAAAATATGGGTACAATATGTGACCAACAATAACTTTTCCTTAGCCCCTCCAGAGAGTAATAACAAGAATGCAATTTGAGGAGGGGGAGACACCAGGGCAGTCAGTGCCTTGGTAACGGGTCAGTTTGTTTGTATTTTGGAGGAAGAGAGAGAGAGAGAGAGAGAGAGAGGATGGGAGGAGACTGAGGGAAAGAGAGAGAACACACGGGAAGTGGGTGTGGGAGGCTCCGGTATAAAACCCATGCCTTTATCCTGTGTCGCTCTTCCTCTCTGCAGCCCAGCTAGAGCAACTCTCTCAGCCTTCCTCTAATTCTTCACGCATTCTGCCCATTTCTCCACCACCATGAGCTACAGATCAGAGCGCATGTCTTCCGTGCATTCAGCCCCAGCTTACCGTGCTGCCAGCATATACGGTGGGGCAGGGGGCTATGGCGCACGGATCTCCTCCTCCTCCTCATCGAGCCTCCGTTCTGCGGCCCCCGGCGGGATCACCGCATCCTCGGCCTTCACCCAGAGGAACTTGGCGGGGGCGTCCCACCAGGGGGGTGTGGGGGCGGCGCTGGGGAACGAGAGGGGCCAGATGCAGAACCTGAACACGCGCCTGGCGACCTACCTGGATAAGGTGCGCAGTCTAGAGCAGGCCAATGCCAAGCTGGAGGCCCAGATCAGGGAGGCGCTGGAGAGGAGTGGGCCGGAGACCAAAGACTACAGCCGCTACAATGCCATCCTGGACGACCTCAGGAAGCAGGTATGGCATTGTGTGTGTGGATGTGTGTGTGTGTGTGTGTGTGTGTGTGTGTGTGGGGTGGGGGGGGGGGGGGGGGTTGCTTGTCTGTGTATGCCAGTCTGAATTCCTGTGTGTGAATGAATGTCTGTCTGTACGTGACAATGTTTCAGTGTTTGTATGTATGTGTCTGTATGTATGTGTGTGTCTGTGTATGTAAGTGTGTGTCTGTGTATGTATGTGTGTGAGTATGTATGTGTGTGTGACAGTGTGTGTGTGTGTCTGCGTCTGTGTATGTATGTATGTATGTGTTTGTACTTAGACTTACTGGGCGGCATGACTGAACAGGAAATGGTTTCCTAACAAATCTCAAATCTCCTGCAGCAACCCTCGAAAAAAGATATTGTATACCACTCTTGTGTCTTTTCTATATTCTATGTAAACTAATCTTAAACAAAATGACTTAATTATAGGAATGTGGGTCTGGTTGTCTGCACTGAGTGAAATAACGTGTCTCTCTGTCACTGGCATGAGTATTCCCCCCATGGCCAGAGGAAAGCCTGAGCTGTGAACTATCACATTTCCTTTCTGGTGAATGTAGGGTGTGGCAGCCATTGCTCCCCCTTTGTGCATTTCCCTCTGGTTTCTCTCTTCCTCTTACAGCATTTACTACTTTCTTCTGCTTTTCACAAATGTGAAGTTTCCTCATCTTATGAGTGGGTATCCATGGTGACAGAGATACACAAACAAAGTTGCTGTTCCCAAAATGCACCTCAAAACATTTGCCGTGTTGCCAGGTCTGTTTAATGCAGAAGTTCTGACTAAGCGACGTAATGCCAAACAGATGTGAAACACACACACACACACACACACACACACACACACACACACACACACACACACACACACACACACACACACACACACACACACACACACACACACACACACACACACACACACACACACACCCACTCACACTCAAACGAACGCACATAGCCACAGATTGTCATATGATCCCTGAGGGGAACTTCTGAAAACCAGTGTTGTGCTGTTTTCAGAGTTATTGATTTAGTATCTCAAAGTAAGTTAGTTGAGTTATTTTCTCAAAGTAATAACTTTCTCATGAGTGTCATTTTGAGATGCCTAGTCATTCTTTTGAGAAAGTTTCTCATTATTTTGAGATGTAGAGTCTTCATTTTGAGAAAGTCTAGGTCTGCAACCCTTGCACTGTGTTAGCTCTTTAGGGGGTCTGGATGTGAACTGCAGCTGCTGTGGTGGGTTAGAGAATCCCTCTCAGTGGGGGATAAAGCTGCAGCAGGTCATCTATAGTTCTTCAAAGCAAAAATCAACCAAGTTTATAAAGTAATAATAAATATACTCATCTTGGACTTGATTTTTTTTGCTGTAATAATTTGAAGCAATAAGCAATATATGGCATGCATGAGTCTCAATCCCTTGTTATTTAAGTCCAACACAAGTATATAAAGTATGAGTACTAAATATATATTTGTCTAACATTAAAAGAACCTCACATCATTTCTTCAAACAGTTAGGCAAGCAGAATTATGGATTTATGTATGTATATGTATATGCATTTGTATATGTAGTGTGAAGACTGTTCATATAGTACTGTCCATTTCCATATAGTACTGTTGTATGTATATGTGTATGTATATGTATATGTATATGTATATGTATATGAATATGTATATGTATATGTATATGTATATGTATATGTATATGTATATGTATATGTATGTATATGTATATGTATATGTATATGTATATGTAGTGTGTAAAGTGTTAATATTGTACTGTTGTATGTGTATATGTATATGTAGTGTGTAGAGTGCTCATATTGTACTGTTGTATGTGTGTAGGTGTTTGACATGATTGTGGATAACGCTCGCCTGGTGCTGCAGGTAGACAATGCCAGACTTGCTACTGATGACTTCAGAGTCAAGTGAGTCTCGTCATGCATGCCTGCATGCTGTTCCTGCATGTCTCTCTGCATTTTGTGTATATATTGTATATATTATATATATGTATTGTATTATTTATATATTAGAGACCATATACAATGCATACTATTTCTATATCTCTCACCATACATGCTATTTCTATATGTCTCTTATCATGCCGGTACATACCATGCATGTATACGGTTGCTATATGTCTTCGATCATGTATGCATACTGCCTCCATGTGTGTATATGTTCCCACAGTGTGCACACACTGAGTGTGTGTGTTTTGTGTCGGTCAGGTATGAATCTGAGCTGTCCATTCGTCAGTCTGTGGAGGGAGACATTGCTGGGCTGAAGAAGGTGATTGACGACACAAATCTCGTCCGCATGAACATCGAGGGTGAGATTGAGTCTGTGAAAGAGGAGCTGTCCTTCCTGCAGAAGAACCATGAGAATGTGAGTCACTACACCCTACAGATTGCACTTACAAGATCATTTTGGATAGTCTTCACTATCCAAGTCCCTCAAAAGAGTATTTACATGAATTGGGGAGGGGAGCCAGGTGCTAATAATACGTGGTCTAAAGTTTGAGTCTCAGGAAGCACATGGTGATTATAGAGTCTGACTATACATTGCTCCTCTCCAGTTGCTCTCCCACTCATTTTAAGGCTGAATCCCATTTCTCCCCCTACCCCTTCGTTTTACCCCTTCCCCTCCGTTTTGCGCGTTCACGTGTAGGGGTAGTGCTATCCCAATTCACGTTAAGACAGAGGGGTAGGGGAAGGGGAAGCGCTTTCTACCCCTCCAAACGGAGATTTTCCGAGGGCACACTTCAAACGGAGGGGTAGACTGATTTCCCTCAATGCATTGCGAACCCGTGATCATTAAAGAACAAACATCGCGCGAGTCCATTTAAAA
The DNA here is from genome assembly GCF_963457725.1 of Sprattus sprattus. Taxonomy (NCBI): domain Eukaryota; kingdom Metazoa; phylum Chordata; class Actinopteri; order Clupeiformes; family Clupeidae; genus Sprattus; species Sprattus sprattus. The sequence continues at coordinate 13,619,244 of NC_137908.1, read as the reverse complement.
ATGTCGGAAACAGCAGGGAAAGCATCACACAAATGAAAGTATTTTCTTTGCAATTCATGATTTTAAAACTTGTTTGATGAAATGTTGCATTGTGTAAATAACAGCTGCAGGCGCCATGTTTGTTTATGTCTGGTGAGTGACAGCTGTCGCTCTCCTGTAACGTAACAGCTAATGCTTCGTACTGATGACGTACGTAATTGTTGAAGGGCTATCCCATTTCGAAGGGCTAGCGTTCCCTACCCCTTCCTTATGGCTCCGTTTGAAAAAGCGAGGGCAAAGGGGTAGGGGTAAGGGTAGGGGTAGAGATTAGAAATGGGATTGGGCCTTAGTATCTCCTAAGTGTCCCATCTAGATAAAGATGGAAAAGCCCATTCTGTAAAGTATATGGCTTTTAGTAAAGGCATTGTTTTAAAAAACTAACAATGGACACAACCTTATGTTGTGTATCAGCCACGTGGGGCTACAGCCTTTGCACATTTTAAGTGTATGGGGGAAGTCTAAGTCTGTGATATTGTGTGATATGTGGGGAGGTGGAGCAGCGGCTGTCATAATAAATGTAAAGCCATCAACTTAGATATTCATCCTGTTTTAGCCTCATCTGCTCTCTTTGCCTGTCTCAAAAGAAGGAGTCATAAATGGAACACCAGCAACGCAGATATCCACCTACTTTTCCTGTGTGTCCATCTCAAACAGGAAGTGTCAGACATGATGGGTCACATCTCCCAGTCAGGAGTGCAGGTGGATGTGGATGCTCCTAAGGGACAGGACCTCGCTCATGTCATGGATTCGATGAGGGCCAACTATGAGAAGTTGGCTCTGAAGAACGTTGAAGAGCTCAAGATGTGGCATGAGAACCAGGTGGGTGTTAGACACACACACACACACACACACACACACACACACACACACACACACACACACACACACACACACACACACACACACACACACACACACACACACACACTCACACACACACACTTTCTGCTCTCTTTGTACATTACTGTATTCATTTCATTTGAACAATATCTAATGGGAATTATAATGTTCTGTTGCCTTTAGTCCTTTCTCTTTGCTTCCTTTCTCATCATCCCCCCACCCCTGTGTCTCTCCATCTCAGATGTCCGAGGTGCAGGTTCAGGTGTCTCAGAACACAGAGGCATTGCAGGGAGCACAGATGGAGAAGAATGACCAGAGGAGGCAAATACAGACCCTGGAGATAGAACTGGCATCCCAACAGAGCCTGGTACAAAACACACCCATTCACACACACAAACACACACCCTAACCTTTAGTTTTCTGTTTAGCACATACAGTATAAGAAACAAAAAAGCAAGGAAGATGAAAGGTGATGTGATGAGATAATGAAAGTCCTCAAGGGGGTTAACAAGCGGGTGTTCCCACACAATCACACATAAATACACACACACAAAAACACATACACACTAACACATGCAGTGTGTTGATCAGTGCATTATGATGAAGGAGTTCCTATGAGGTTTACCGCAGTATATGTCAAAAATATCCTATCTTTATGTGCTTGTTAAAGGTGGAGTCTTTCACTCTAATTCATTAGAGTTTTCTTTAAATTCAGCGATAATCTCCTCGTGTCTCTGTAGGTGTCTATTCAGTGTGTGCAACAAAAAACTCAAGACTGTGTTTTGTTCGGACACAGTCCTTACTCACAAAGAAATCCGCTCAGACCAAAAAATTCTCTCTTGCAGCAATCAACAATATTCACGGAAGTGAGGGTTGCATGTGATTGGCTGTTGAGCTCAAATATCAACAACCTTTCACCAGGATTGGGGACTGCACTTTTAATGTTAGTTAACAAGAAACATTATAGTATTCTTTATATATTTTTTGTAACTACAGAAATCATCTCTTGACGACACGCTGCGCAGCACAGAGCTACGCTCTAACGGTGAGATGGAGAAGTACAACGACGTCATCCGTCAGCTGGAGGCCGAGCTTGGGCATATAAAGTCAAAGGTCACAGAGCAGGGCCAGGACTACGAGGCCCTCCTGAACATGAAGATGAAGCTGGAGGCCGAGATCGCCACCTACCGCCACCTGCTGGACGGGGAAGACAGCATGCCATGGTCCCAACAGCCCCAGCAGCCCCAACAGCCCCAACAGCCCAAGCAGCCTAAGCAGCCCAAAGCCAAGTTCAAGTGAGTTAACTTATTATATTTTATCAGTTTACTCTGATTCTAGTCACTACAATTACATTTTACCTTTCAACGAACTATCACAGTTCATAGAAATTAAACGTAGTTCTTTAAACATATTTATCACAGTGTCAGACAGTGAAAAAACGTAGTCGTTGTTTTCTCCAGTTTATTGTGTCCATTTGCGCCCCACCTGGCACGTCTCTGCGCCCCACACTTTGAGAAACGCTGAAACCTTATCTATTTGTATAAACAAATAGACTGTAAACCAAAACCTCAGTCTGAAAGCAGTAAGCATATCAGTGAATGTTGTTTTAACCAAGGTGTAAGAGGAGCATCCTTTAGACGATTTATGAGCTCTGTGCCTCCTGCAACAGGTTCCATTAGGAACCGCTAACCCCTTATTGCCCTTTGACCTCAGTCTCCCAGCATGCCTTTCTCCCTTCAATAATTCATTGTCTCTGCAGATATTTGACTCAGTCTCTAAACCAGGGTCCTTAGTCTCAGAACCCTGGCTAATCATCTTGCTAAACCTGCTTTCATGATCATGGTGGACTGCTCCCACTTTATTGCACATAGTTAAGTTCAGTAATTAAGTAAGTTAAGTAATGAAGAGTACAATATAAAGAGTAAAATATAATAACAATGTGTACTGATATAATGAACACACTGTTGCAAATGACTGACCCTTACTCTAAATCTAGCCCTTGTAATAACATGTAAGATGCAAACTGTAGTAAAGAATACGTATATTCAATATCAAGCAACTTGTACCTAAGGTTACTAAGTGGATTTATTTTATTTCAGTTTGACAGATGCTCTGGGGGAGCTGGAAAATCAGGAGGAGTGAAGACACACACAGACACCACACAGCAGGCCTATGAGAAGAGAAAACCACTGCTACATCAAAGAGACCCATCAAAGCAGAAATATCCTATGAAAGACTGCTTTAGAGTCACTGTGAACCACAAACAGACGATGACAATAAATGTCCCTTATGGGGGAAGTGTTTGCGTGTGTTTTTTGTTTTATTGAAAATAAAACGCCTTTGTTTATATTTGCCTTTGAATTTGTTTATAACTTTATCTCCTCTTCAGAAATAATGACATGCAGTTCAGTACACAAGGGCTTGACCTTTTACTTGGGTATGTTACAACAGAAATGTTGAATAGATTCTATGAAATTCCATAAGAAAACTGCCCGCTGGGAGTCACCATGACTCCCGCCTGTGAGAGAAAACATCTGGAACTGCTAAATAGTTCCCTCTGCTGGAGAAAGGAGCTAAGAACAATTTATTTTACAAAATTGCAGTGCACCCCCAGTCACACATCTTTTACTCAGATGCAAAGGAAGCTTATGTCAACAACTTGACAGACATAGGCCAATGTCAGCTCACCCTAATGTCAGTTTACCCCACAATGCTGAATCATTAAGTTAATAATTACAGTGCATGAAATGCCCTGTATTGTTATTCCTTGGCTTCCTATTCTTCTTCTTCAAATTATTACAGTGCATGAAATGCCCTGTATTGTTTTTCCTACTTTTTATTATTACTGTGCATGAGATGCCCTGTATTGTTATTCCTAGGCTTCTTATTACAGTGCATGAAATGCCTTGCATTGTTATACCTACTTTTCTTATTACTGCATGAATGCCCTGTACTGTTATTCCTAAGTTTCTTAATACAGTGCATGAAATGCCATGTATTGTTATCCGGTCGCTTCTTATACTTATTATTATTGTCTTTACGTAGAAACTTTGTTCAAACCACCTCAATTACCCTAGCAACAACCTAGCAACCACTACTATAATGATAACCTAGCAACCACCATAGCAACCACTATGACTACCTAGCAATGTCCTGGCAACCAGCATATCAACCACTTCAATGACCATAACCACCATGACAACCCTAGCAACGCCCTAGCAACCACCTCAATTACCCTAGCAAGCACCTAGCAACCACTACTATAATGACAACCTAGCAAACACCATAGCAACCACTATGATTACCTAGCAACCACCTAAATTACCTATAGAAAAAACCTAGCAACCACTTCTACTTTTCCTTAAATACTGGTACAGGTATTTCCTTCAGAAAATGTATTTTAAGTTAATTTCTTTTGCATTGCATTCACTGGTACTTCCTTTAGGAAATGCATATTTTAGTTAAAACATAACATGTAATTTGTTTATATAACTCATTAGACACAGGAAGTGGCAGTTTAGGCAAACATCTATAGAATCACTAATGATGATTATCAATAATCAGGATTAGGATTGGAGAAGGAAATGGAGGTGACATCAGTGTAGATCTCAGAGGATGTATTCATATTCACAAGACATTATTACATACAATTAAAATGTAAAAAAAATATCTAAAAATACAAAAATAATTTGTATGTATCCAGTGAATTTGACCAATTAAGAATACCAGCACCCTGCTTCATTTATTTAAGCATTTTCAACCACACAACCTTGTACCTGTGTATGTCTGTGAGAGAAATGCACAACAATTAAACTCGGATGCAGTAAAGTCAGAAAGCCTTTTCAGTTCAAGTTGACACTGACATTTTTGCTGTGCCATTCATACATATATTTTTGTTTGTTTATAACACTTTAGTTGAAAGGTACCTGCATCATGATTTTACATCACATTCATAAGTAATGGAGATGAAGACCAGCAATTTAGCAGACACTTTTATCCATGCAGCAATCAGGAATCAAGCCCGGTCAACTGTGGTCAACCACTTACAAAGCAGTGTTGCTCATAATGTAATTCACAAAGAGCTTATGTCTGTACCTGGAAGATGACACAAGATCTGCCATAAAATGCCATAAAATAAATTACACTGTACTGACACAAGAGGGGACTGTGTTATGGGTAAAATAAGTGTGGTGTGATGACGTAACATGAGTTGCTCTTGCCTTGCCGTGTATTTTCTTGTGTCAACACAGTCTACTTTGTTCTACAACTTTTGTGAATACTGGTACAAGTTCATAAATGTTCAACGATTGCTTTTAAAACTGAGTAAGTGGTTATGAATGTGTGGAAATAGCTATGTAGGTGCCCTTCAAATGAAGTGCTACTGTTTGTTTGAGTAGGGATTGTCCCTCCTGTTCCTGGGCCTGCACTGAACCATCTCTCGTCCTGCACAGCATACCTGACTGAGCTCATCAGTGTGGGATTCAATTTACACTAATTGCACTAATTGACTATACACAGACATTATTCTGTACACTTAATGACAAATGTCTTGCAGTTCATATTAATATTATTAATATATACTGACTTTTAGTGTATTGTAAGTAGGCACGCTTGGAGCAGGGGTAGATAAAGGATATGTTATGGGAGGGGATGCCCAGGAACATGTTTAAGAGGATCCGATTATGAAGCTAAATGGACCGTCACACACACATTACACCCTCCAACGTTATTCTGTACCAGTGAAAACTTTGATGTGGTTATATAATTAACTACAACAGAAATTGGACAACATAAAATTATTACATGACACATATCAATGCAAAAAAAATAACATCTGAAAAATAGAACTGTTTTACTATAAAAAATGTCAACATGCACTTTGTCTCATGATGCTTATCCTCTGTTGATGACTATGTACACTACAGATCCTTTCTATGCACAAAACGCATTGCTTTGATTTTCAGTTTTATCTTTCAACACAGTGATGATGTAGATTGCTCCCCTTTTCTACAGAGGTTTGAAGACAGACAATGACCAACATTACTTACACCATCAGAACAATTATTTGGCAGTTTAGTTTTATATTTGTGGATCTTCCACACCTGTGTTTCGTTGTGTTTATATGATATATGGTATGGTATTTTTATGGTCTATTTGCGAAAACAAAAGGACATCAAATAAATAAAGAAATTAGAACTTGAGGAAGGTTCTGATGTGGAGCTCCTTCAGACTGTAGCACCA
>NC_137908.1:13513124-13610624 GCF_963457725.1 Sprattus sprattus | reverse complement strand
CGGCATGGGGCCGGTCCGGTAAGATTGAGCCGGGACAAGGGGCCTAGAGTCCAACCCACCTGGACACAACCCATCCTTAGACACCCACAAACTCAACACTCATCGCCCTTAGAGCCCACCAATCATAAGCCAACAACGGCGACAGTTATATTAACACAAAACAAACACGTAAATTAGCAACAATGAACAATGATTAGTCAGTTAGGGTCCTCACGACGACACATGGACACGTCACTGGACAACACACTTATCATATGCATGCAAGACGGTGTGATATCAGAAAGGAAAGAGCGCTGTTTAGTCACACCAGTACAATGTCTCAACTACATTGTGACCAACATTACACTGCCACCAAACACTGTCATCAGTAATGTCATTAATACAACACAATACAATACAATGTCAATAATGTCATTTTAAATTCGTTTTATGGGGCACTTACCTCCACAAGCTATGAGTGGGAAGGGGGGTGGGGTTAAGAGAATACAAATAAAATTCGTTAGATGAATCCAATATGTTGTACAAAATCTCAACACACCTGCGCTTTACAGCTGACCGTGTTTTTCACTTTTTATCCATTAAAACAAATGTTTGATACTTGGTTGGCAGAAAGCAGGGGCGCACTGTTTAAACAGACTCACCACAATGCTGATTCATCTCAGTGCGAACATACGTGCGGATTTCATCCTCCTGAGGGGATAAGAACAATGAACATGAATCTGCTATGTTATCTGTTAAACAGGTGTCAGGTTAGTATGCATGTGCTTTCCATTGTTCCTGTGTATGTGTGTGTTTTTGTGTGTGTGCACATGTGATTTGCGTTTTGTGTTTTTTGTGTGTGTGTGTGTGTGTGTATATGTGTGTATGTTGTATGTATGTGTGTGTGTGTGTGTGTGTGTACGTGTGTGTGTGTTATGTGTGTGTGTGTATGTGCATCCGCCCTGCTGACCGTTAAGCCTGGATCCCCTCTATCTCCTTTGTCTCCAGATAGTCCCAGTTCTCCCTGGAAAGGTATCAAGAGAACAGAGTTAAAGGAGATATTATTATTGTTATTATTTTAATATTCATTCATTTTCACTGATGCATGTCCCTGTATGCGTCAGTCACTACCCTGGCCAAACTGACCAACCATCTAGGGTCACCTCTGCAAAGACGAAAGTCTGATTTAGTCGAAGGTAGACATCCAAACATGTCACAGACACCACTGTTGCATCGTAAACTAAGATCTCTGTTTGGCTGGTGAGAAGTATACAAACTCTAAGCATGTAAACTATTAGTATACAAACTACAGTACAGAAACTGTACACAACAAACTAAGATCCCTAGATTTACTCTATACCAAAGATGCCATTTAGTAGTGCACATTCCAGGGGACTTTTTACAACATAGCTCTTGTTGTAAGGTAATCATACTTCAAAACACAATGTAAAAAATCGATTGCAGAACATCTAGGTGGCCAGCACATACAACAGCACACATCCAATTACTCTGCCTCACTCCCTGAAACAGACACACTGTGCCTCACTCCCTCTAACAGACACACTGTGCCTCACTCCCTGAAACAGACACACTGTGCCTCACTCCCTCTAACAGACACACTGTGCCTCACTCCCTGAAACAGACACACTGTGCCTCACTCCCTGAAACAGACACACTGTGCCTCACTCCCTGAAACAGACACACTGTGCCTCACTCCCTCTAACAGACACACTGTGCCTCACTCCCTGAAACAGACACACTGTGCCTCACTCCCTGAAACAGACACACTGTGCCTCACTCCCTGAAACAGACACACTGTGCCTCACTCCCTGAAACAGACACACTGTGCCTCACTCCCTGAAACAGACACACTGTGCCTCACTCCCTCTAAGAGACACACTGTGCCTCACTCCCTCTAACAGACACACTGTGCCTCACTCCCTCTAACAGACACACTGTGCCTCACTCCCTCTAACAGACACACTGTGCCTCACTCCCTGAAACAGACACACTGTGCCTCACTCCCTGAAACAGACACACTGTGCCTCACTCCCTGAAACAGACACACTGTGCCTCACTCCCTCTAACAGACACACTGTGCCTCACTCCCTCTAACAGACACACTGTGCCTCACTCCCTCTAACAGACACACTGTGCCTCACTCCCTCTAAGAGACACACTGTGCCTCACTCCCTCTAAGAGACACACTGTGCCTCACTCCCTCTAACAGACACACTGTGCCTCACTCCCTCTAAGAGACACACTGTGCCTCACTCCCTCTAACAGACACACTGTGCCTCACTCCCTCTAACAGACACACTGTGCCTCACTCCCTCTAACAGACACACTGTGCCTCACTCCCTCTAACAGACACACTGTGCCTCACTCCCTGAAACACACACTGTGCAGCGAAGTCATCCTTGTTTCCCATAGATAGGATGTCACCTGTTCTCCTCTCTCTCCAGGAATGCCTGGAATACCCCGAGGTCCAACCATGGCAGGTCCAGGAGGGCCACGCTCCCCCTGTACACACGCGCACACACACACACACACACACACACACACACACACACACACACACACACACACACACACACACACACACACACACACACACACACACACACACACACACACACACACACACACACACACAGATATATTGTATATACATAGATATATTCTATATGTGAATTAAAAGGGACACACTTTGGCACTCTATGTCCAACTAATGTACCCTCAGAAAGGACATTTATCATGGAGACTTATTATCATAAATGCATATGTGTAAGTAAATATATCATGGATAATTCTAGACCCCTGATGACACAAACAGACATACATTCACATAAACAGGCATGCACACGCACGCACGCACGCATGCACGCATGCAAGCACGCACGCACACAAACACACGTACACAACACACACAACACACACAACACACACAACACACCTTTTTTCCTTGCAGTCCTTCGGGCCCTTTGCCCCCTCCAGGCCCCTGTGGGCCGGTAAGACCTGCCACCCCATCGACTCCTCTTAGCCCCGGGGGCCCAGGGATACCGGGAGGCCCCTAAAGTATAACACAGAGACACAGAGAAGGGGGAAGAGTAATAGTGAGATGGTGTATTAGGGTATATAAGTAACTACTTGATTAGGCATATAAGTAACTACTTGATTAGGTATATAAATAACTACTTGATTAGGTATATAAGTAACTACTTGATTAGGTATATAAGTAACTACTTGATTAGGTATATAAGCAACTGCTTGATTAGGTATAGCACAACAGGCTAATAGGAAGTGCAACTCCACTCTGATGCTCCGTGCTTGTCCTTACAACCCTGACCCTCAATTTAACACTTAACCTAATGTTATTAGTAGCTAATTAGTAGCTCTTGTTACATCAATATATTAAACTGATAGGGATTGTTACAGTACAATAAGACAAATGGAATGTAACAGTGGCACAAGATGAAATGGAAAGAACAACAGGGTGATTCAAATAAAAAAAAATGGAAATGTAATGTAATTAGAACAATATGCAGTTTTCAACTCACCCTTTCCCCCTTTTCCCCATGACCTCCTCTTGGTCCTGAGAGGCCATCAAACCCTCTGTCACCCTAAAGATGTGCATATAGACACAAACACACAAACACACACACACACACACACACACACACACACACACACACACACACACACACACACACACACACACACACACACACACACACACACACACACACTGAAACTTAATAATATGATAATGATAATCAACTTCCTTGATAGAGGAATATATGTTTTTAAGGACAAAAAAACTTACATAAAATGTATACGGGCCATTCTACCGAATTGATGCAAAGTCATGTCGGATATATTTAGAATTTTTTTATGGTTTATTCCCAAAACTTTGTCCGTATGTATATTGTACCATATCTAAAGTACACATATCTAGTACCAGAACAGTCAAGTTTTATATTGTATTTTCAGAATGTGTTGGAATGTTTTTCCTCTTCCAAAAATTGTCACTACCGAAACATCACATTTACTATAGTAAAAAAGTATTATTATTGACCTGTTCAGATTGTGTTTCCTTCCCTTCTCTGAAGAGTATTTTTACAAATATTTCTTGAAGGTTTTCACAAGGAAATCCATAGAAATTAATTTTTTACCTAATTTTCAAGTCCAATTTATCTGTTTCGGTAGTGACTGCACTGTTTCGGTAGTGACTGCACTGTTGGATGGATGTTCATTTCTCTCCCAAAATCATCCAAAAGGTGCTCTGGGCCGCCCTTTAGTCCACACAACACATTTATTTAAAAATTATGGGATTGAACTACTTACCATTTCATTTTGTCACTACCGAAATCATCTGGTCACTACCATATGTTTCGGTAGTGACTGTTTCGGTAGTGACAATTCTAGCTAACTTTGAGCATAAATAAAGAATTCTAGCAAGCACACAGCTTGCAAACACATCTTTGAAGAGGTGAACACACATACAAACATAAGATTTTCCATGAAACTCCAAAAGGTTTACTTAATTGAAGAAAACATGCGTTTCGGTAGTGACAATTCTTAAGGTTACACGTCGATTTTCAGACTTTGGAACACATTTATATAAAAACTATGGGATTAAGCTACTTACCATTCAATCATGAGGGACAGAGATGCAGAGTCACTGCATGGTCAAAAATGCAGAGTCGTGGCTAAAACACAGGCTCAGCCAATGGACTAAAACTCTTGTGTTTCGGTAGTGACATGAAAACTAGGGACATGATTTTTTGAGTATAGTAAATTGATTTAAAAATTAAACCCACAATAAATCTAAATATTCCAAGTTCTGTTTCAACCCAATCATAAAGATCTTTGAAATTAAATCATTGAAAAAAATCTAAAAAAATTGAAATGTGTTATTTAAAGGCATTGAAATTTAGGTGTCAGGGTTGGGGACAGCTACTTCCCAATAGAAAGTACCCTATAAATGATGATTTTGTACATATTTAGCTTATCACTATCTCATGAAATGCATTGGGTTTATATAGACCATAACATTTTCTAATTAAATATCTATGCCTAAATACCTAATTGTTTTGTAAATAGTTTTTATTGTTGAGGGACTGCATATTACACGAATTCGGTAGAATGGCCCATACACAAATGTTTTTTAAGGACAAAATCTTCACCTTTTCACCGATAATTCCCTCTTTGCCTTGAGACCCAGGGACGCCTGGAGGACCGAGTTCTCCCTGTGGGTGTTAGTTTTAGATATTTAGTTAGGTCTTGTGTGACTTAGTTTGAATCAGGTCATGGATTGAGTGTTTGTGTGGGTATATCTGTAAGAGTGTGTGTGTGTGTGTGTGTGTGTGTGAGTGTGTGTGTGTGTGTAGTTTGTATGTGTATTTTACCTGCTCTCCTTTCCTCCCTGGCATTCCAGCTCGCCCATGAAGACCACCATCTCCCTGTAAAAACAAACATTACAAGTAGCATTACAATACCAAAGTCCTCTCAAACACTTGTATATGTGTAACACACATCTCCCCACTAATGATTTTACAAATACACACCCACCCACCCACCCACACACACACACACACACACACACACACACACACACACACACACACACACACACACACACACACACACACACACACACACACACACACACACACACATACACATACATATCAGGGCACCCTAAGCTTGTTGTTGTTCCAGGAAAGTATAGAAGCATCCTCGGTCTTCTATGACCGCACTGTGATCTGTGTCAGAGGATGTTAATTGTAGAAAGCTGGTTGCTAAGGGAAACCCTGTCAGCACCATGGACAGAGACATCTCAGCATCACAGCCCAGGTATAGTGGACAGTAGACAGTGGACAGTGGACAGTGGACAGTGCGGAGAGCCAGCTACCATTCTCTCAAAATGTATGCAAACACAGCATCTGAAAGGATTAGAAGCAGCCACCCCCATCGACAAAAAGGTGACATAACATTTGCATGAGTGGAATAATGGACCACACGGCAGTCAGGTTGAAGAGATATAACGACCCTAAAGGTATACAATGACCACAATCTGAATCTCAGTGTGCATTATTTCTAACTACCCAAATGCCCTGTCATCTGTTATTCCTAATAAAACTAAAGTGAATACTTGACTAATTTCATTAGACTTCATGGAGTAGGACGTCCTAAAGCTGCCAACTGCCTCACCTTATCTCCTTTGGGTCCAGTCGCTCCACAGGCTCCTTTAGAACCTCGGTCCCCCTAAAAAACAGACAGATAATTGGCCCCTTTTCATCATCAGTCGCATACCACACACGTCTATGACACAGAGCTGATTTATCCAGTGCCAGCATTTCCAATGATACAACTTTATCTGATACAATTGTATCTGATCCGAAGACCTCATTGTATCTGACTAACATGCATTAGATATATCTTAATGTACAGTAATGCATCTGAAACATGCACACACCTTGCCACCTCGAGGCCCTGGAAAGCCGAATTCTCCCTTTTCGCCACTAAGTCCGTATAGGCCATCTTTCCCTGGAGTGCCCTGGAGGAAAGACACAAAATCCTTTAAGCTCTGTTTCAATGTATGCAATTTTGAAAATCAATTTAGGTCACGCACACATGCGCACGCGCACGCACGCACGCACGCACGCACACACGCACACACACACACACACACACACACACACACACACACACACACACAGGGCCCTACCGATTCGCCTGCCAGTCCTGGCATACCAGCTTCACCCTAAATAAGAGAGAGAAAGAATTTAAATTCATACAGACAGAGAGGGAGTTAGAAGTACATTTAAGTCAACAAAACATCTGTGTGACGTGTGGCCAGGTTTTCATATTGGCTGCTGCTGCTGCCTGAGGTGTTTTTTGTGATTATCAGGATTATTGCTGATTGATGCTGATCACCTTCTGTCCACCAGGTCCTCGAGCTCCGGGGAATCCGGTGGATCCTCTGGTCCCTGCTTCTCCCTGTATGCCCTTTAAACACACATATGAATATGTTTACACACACGCACAAGAACACACACTTATGTACATGTTAACACACATGAAAAACACCCCCCCACACACACACAGACACACACACACACACACATGTTTACACGTACACACACACACACACACACACACACACACACACACACACACACACACATGTTTACACACATGAACAACACACACCCATATGAACATGTTAACACACATGCACAACACACACATATACAAATGTAAACACATGTGATGGTAAAATAGAACACATTTTATTGTATTTGGCAAACATTCCAGCTGTCGAAGAACAACTACACTCTGTGACCAGTCCAGTCCAAAACCCATTTTTAAAAATATTTTTTAAATGCAATGCATATGCCAAAGCCAGTGGTTCCTACACTTTTCATGGCAGGACCCCCTCTGACAATGACAAAGAAGTAGGCTATAAACTCCTCACCAAATAGTTTAGTTTTACAGTAAGAGCACTGCCATACTTAATCTGACCCGTAGTTGGTTGTTTAGGATTCTCGTTCCGTTTCCCCCTCAGCCCGCACCCCCCTTGAAATAACTCTGCATCTTCCTGGGGGAGCCGGCCACACTTTGAGAACACTGGCCTAAGCCAAGGATTCAAGGACAAGGGGGAAAGTACTCAGAAGAGAACCACTGGACTGTCTGGCTTGGTCACTGACATTCAAAATGGCTAACTTCTTAAAAACGCTACAGCAATCTTCCCCACATTACCTGATACAGACACACAAAAACAAAAGCACACACCTGTTGTCCTGGAGGTCCCTCTTCTCCTTTCACGCCTTTGTCTCCCTGCCCCCCTTTCGGCCCCCGGTCACCCTGAAGGAGGATGGACATTGACAAGATAAGACAATAAATACATTAAAAATCTCATTCAAAAACATACACAAACACACACACACACACACACACACACACACACACACACACACACAGACAAAGGCATCTGATGGTTTAGAATGTTTCAAACACATTTCATAACAGCAATAGTTGCGAACCAACATTTCCGCAGGATGTCCTCCCCAGGTTGCCAGTATCCTGAGACTCTGTTTACCTGTGGCCCTCTGCTGGCCGTTACGTGTTTTGTCCTTGTGTGCTTTTGTTTGTTTTGGTTTACTATCAGTTTATTGTCCCGCCCCTACTTCCTGCCTTTATTCTGTTTTACGGCTATTTGAAGCCTCACTTGTTTCCCATCATGATTGTATTTCCTAGCCTTCTTATACCCTGCTCTGGCTGGGCCTCTCTGTCAGATTGTCTCGTTTCATGTGCTCCTTCAGTTTGTGGTTTCCAGGGAATTCTGAACACGGCTATTTGAAACTTCCACCTTTTGTGAGTTTCACTGTTAGCATTACGTTTGCATTCCCTGCCTGCCTGTTTTTTTTTCATGCTTTTTGTGGATTGCCTTGCCTGCCTCTTTTGTTCAAATCTGTTACTAAGCTGTTCTGTACATTGTACAAATAAACTGTATAATAACCTCCGCTTGGGTTGGATCTCTTTGATCAGAAACCTAACACCAGTGTGTGTGTGTGTGTGTGTGTGTGTGTGTGTGTGTGTGTGTGTGTGTGTGTGTGTGTGTGTGTGTGTTTCAATATAGTGTAATATACATCTGGTGCTACAATGCAGAATGTATAGTGAGCTGGGCTGGAGTGTCAGCAGATCACCTGTATGCCTGCAGGAGGAGGCTAACTTACCCTTTCCCCTTTGATCCCTTTCTCCCCTTGTTCACCACCCACAAGCAGAGTTTCACCCTGTGCACAAGAAAGTAAGAAGAGTGTTCACTGTACTGCATCTCAAGGTTTTCCGAACATAAGAAACACAAGAATTGTGGTCCAAAACATGATCAATGGAGTTCAATTTATTGCATTTGGATTTTTAATACTTTGAATATTTCTTTTCAAAGTTTAATTTGAAGACTTACACATTACATTTGATTTCATACAAATTGCTTTACATTGCATTCAAAATGGTTAAAATGTCATGCCTGTAAAACCCAATGGAAAGCATGTTAACATGTCATCCAACATGGCGACAAACCTTTTCTCCTTTGTCTCCTGGAAGGCCGCCATCACCCTGAGAGACAATATGTATGTCAATAGGCCTGTCACAGTCATCATGGCTATTAACATCATCAATACAAAGAGCTGGGCGGCTGGGCCGGTTTACACAATTTCTCCTGACCACTAAGTACTGTGAGATATGCATAGAATGCACAGTTGCCACACAGACATGCCATTGTTCATTGTTGTCATCAAATCCAATGAGAATTAGCTTGAAGTTAGCCATTGTTGTCTAGCGAGAATCACTTCAGACCGAGACAAAATAAAACGATTTGAGTGGCAAGAGCAGGAATGTTGAGGTCAAGACCTGCCTATGAATGTACAGTTGCCCTCTTACTGCTTTCTGCCAACTGCTGAGGAAGGCTACTGCATGTGGCATTAAAACCTCTGGTGAACGTCAAGTGTGGAGTGTTTTTGCTGATACTTACTTTCTCTCCTCTGCCCCCTCTGCTACCTGGAAGCCCCTGCAATCACACACACACACACACACATGTTGGAGTGGAAGAGAACACATGAGATACATTCACACTGGAATACACAGATGAGGGCAGTGGAGAGGTGTTTACCAAAAGGCCTCGCTCTCCATCCAGTCCAGCACGGCCTTCCTCTCCCTACAAACGCACACACACACACACACACACACACACACACACACACACACACACACACACACACACACACACACACACACACACACACACACACACACACACACACACACACACACACACACACACACACACACACATGCAGACACACACAAAAATGACTTTATTAGCATCACTGTCATCCCAGGACCTTGCACAGTACAGCACAAGGATATGTATGTACTGTTTCCTTGAATATTCCACATAAATAATGATTTCAGAAAGAACTTCTGCAGACTTCTGTACTATTCAGCAGACTGTAGATCTCTAGATCTCAACTGTTCAGTGCATCTTGTGATGTGGATGAGCTCCAGTTCTCATGAGGAGTCACTGGAGACCTACCCGGGGTCCGGGGTCTCCCCTCTCTCCTCTGACTCCTGGGGCTCCTACTCCAGACTCGCCCTGGGGAGGACACACATCATAAACACTCTGTATGCGCCCCATAATAGACATTTCATATACAGTAGGTACAGCATAAAGCAGTGGTCGAAGAATGTATGTGTATCGTATGTAAAAATTTGCCGTAAAGAGTTATTAATGAAGTACATTCAATCAACATAAACACCTACCTTGTCACCTTTGAGACCATCTGTGCCAGGTGCACCCTAAGGGAGAAGTGACAAAACTGAAATGAATACTCAGCTACACGTTTGTATGAAACTCAGCTTCATGTGTCTGCTACCTTGAAATGAGTTTATGTGAGTAACTGTGGCAGCTTGCAAGTGGGAGTTGTAAGATTCAGCGAAAGCTGTTTTTTTTTACCTTCTCCATTGACTTATGTGTGTTTTGGTGCTAGCAAACGGTTCAAAAGGGCTGTTCTTACCGATATGAACATGAGGTAACAGACACATATGAAGTAAGCCTCACCACTATGCCCCTTTCCAACATGTGTATATGGAGGTCACTGCTGAATGTGTGTTGTTGAAAACTCTAAAAAAAATCGAATGCCCGTTCTAATGTTCTAACGGCCCATTAGAACGTGTGTACTTGTAACATGTGTGGAATACTTACTGCAGGGCCAGGAGGGCCTGCAGGTCCTGGTGCCCCTGGGTTGCCCACTCTCCCTACAAAGCCCTGGAGACCCTGTAACACCAACACATCCCACAGTCACACACACACACACACACAAGTGTGTACACATGGAGGAGGAGAAAAAAAAAGTGTAGCATTGCAATATTTATCTGCCCAAAGAAAATAATAAATAAATAAATAAATGTGAGAAAATAATCGAATGTATCACAAAATCAAATTCCATCATTGCAGCATCGTAAAATTTAAAGAATCGCAATGTATTTGATCATGGCCAAAGAATCGTGATAGTATCGCATTGTCTCCTGTGGCAATATCCACTCTCATAGGACACCTTTCATTAAATAAATGAAAACACCCAAAGTATACCAAACTCACAGATATACATCACTGCTTTCACAAAAGGTAGAGACAAGTAAAAAACAGGAAATGACCACTGAGTCAGCATCCTCCCACAGAGACACAGGCGTATCTTGCCTACCCACCCTCTCTCCTGAAGGTCCGGGGGGCCCTGGCAGACCCGTCTCCCCTCTTTGGCCTGGCTGACCTGAGATTCCTCCTGCACCCTGAGGCCCTGGGGGGCCTGGGGACCCGGGGAGGCCAGTGTCTCCCTGAGATACACAAACACAGAGGTCACTTTGGGCAGGGTTGTTATCTACACTAATTTTATCCTCGTTAACACTTCAGTTTTAGCTATCCTGGGAGGGTTGATTGCATAAATGGTTTTTGGTCAGAGAATAAATAATCTTGAAACATTGCTTCTAAAAGTTATAAACTAAATCAAACATCTCTCCCAATGTAAAACTTCATGTCACAAGCTAAGCTTATGCCCTAACTTCTATTATGGAAAATTGTAACAATAGCAATAAGATTAACACTATAGGGAAAATAGGAAAAGACAATGGAAAATGAAATCAGGTGAAAACCATGCCTGTAGATGGAGGATGAAAGTCTAGCACTCTTGATACTTCTCTAGCTGTATGAGCTATACTGTATTTGACTAAAATCAGCTGATTGTCTTGGACAGTTAGCTGTGACTATACTGTAATTGACTAAAATCAATTGATCGTCTTGGACAGTTAGCTGTGTGCCTATACTGTATTTCAGCACTTATTTCTTCATTTCAGAAGTGTAACAGGCTGTGGCATGTATATCTGCTCATGTGTGTGTGTGTGTGTGCCCCTTGTGTGCACATGTGTTGGTGCTCAAATGTGTGTGCTCGTGTGTGAGTGTGCAATCATGTGTGTGTGTGTGTGTGTGTGTGTGTGTGTGTGTGTGTGTGCTCGAGTCTGTGTTCATGTGTGTTAGTATACCTTCAGCCCTGCAGGTCCTAGTCGCCCTGGAGGCCCAACGAGTCCCACTCCTTTCTCCCCCTGCAAATAGACTCATAGTGACCACCAGCCAGACTCATCATATCACAACAGCCCTCTCATACACCAGTGAGACATCACAGATCTACAACAGCCCTTTCATACACCTGTGAGACAATGTAGGTTCAACACATTACACCAGGTTCATCATTAGATTAGTAGTCTAAATGATATCTGAGTACACATCTACCCTTTATCTAAGCAAAAGGAAACGAGAGCTGTGCATTGCCAACTGCCAACCCAAACCCATCATGTGACAACATCCTGTCTACCCTCTTTGACACTGAAATTTAACATTGTATCACACATGGCTTCAACAGATAAGAGTTTACTTAGGGCATATATCCTTTATCTACGCTGGGGAATACCTTCCCATAATCATTATGTTGTAAAACACCGTCTACCCTGTATCTAACTATGGGGCAGCGTTGGTTAACATTGTATTACGTTAGTCTTCATGAGGCCAGAGTATATACTCAAAGGATCAGTCTTGGCTGAGGGGAAAAGGGGGAACAAGCAGTGAAACTCCAGAGGTGTTGGTCTTACTTTGTCTCCTTTAGGCCCTGCTGGTCCAGCAAACCCCTATGTAGAACAGTCAGTGATGACGGACACAGACAGAGGGAGAAATAGAGTGTGATAATTTCACCTCCACCTGTATATTACAGTCTATGTTAAGTCCATGTTATGTTTGTGACTAAACTCACGTCTTCACCTGGTGTTCCATCATCTCCAGGCACACCCTGTGAGATAGACAGACAGACACACAGACAGACAGACAGACAGACAGACACACACACACACACACACACACACACACACACACACACACACACACACACACACACACACACACACACACACACACACACACACACACACACACACACACACACACACACACACACACACACACACACACACACAAAACCAACCAAACCAAGCAAGATCACTCACTGTACTCAATGTCGATCACAAAGATAAGCCAACGCCAACAGAGTTATGACTTACCTTTTCTCCTTTGATTCCAGCAGGTCCTTTGTCTCCTCTCTCGCCCTAGAACACAAACATACTACTTTAAAAAACAAACATACTGATTAAGAACACAAACATACTACTTTAGGGCACAAACATATTGATCTGGAACACAAACATACACTGTAAACCCAGACAGTTCTACTAACTCATTAACATTATGTATTCAGTACTTAAAACCTGGTATTTAGTTGACCCAACTTAAAATATATTAGTTTTCTGAGCAAGTGCAGACGTTTTAATTGTATGGGAATATATTTGTTTGAGTTAACATTGCCTGATAACTCAAAAATGTTAGATCTGACGTCATCAACGTCGTTAAGAACACCATTGCAAAGCTCTTGCGATGAGGGACGGGCACAGCAGACTTAAGGTAGAGGAGTCGTTTAGTAATCCAGAGGTTGGAAGGTTGCTAGTTCGATTCCCCACTCCTCCTTACCAAGTGTATAAGTGTGAACCCCTAAACTGCTCATGATCGATAAATGCAAAATTCCTTGTCAATCGCTTTGGATAAAAGCGTCTGCTAAATCACAGATGTAAATGTAAATGCAGTGGCAACACTGGGAAGGCGGTCGACCAATGACAGTTCTCTCTACAGTAAGAGCTTGCGCAAGAAGTTGAAACGTAAGGAAGATACCCTTTCATAAACTTGTAATAACTAGTTTGAGAAAGACCCAGAGAAACACATATATCTGACGAGGCTAAATAGATTTTGGAATAATATGAGTTCAGAGAACTCAAAAATTATGAAAATGATAACACAAAAAAATCAGAATAGCCGATGTATAATTTTTGAGTTAAGTTTACTTAAAAAAATATATATATATGTACTCAAATTTTCTTATGTAATCGGTTACATCAAAAGTTTTGAGTTCTCTGAACTTGTTCAGGTTTACAGTGTACTGACTAATGTACTGACTAAGAACACAAATATACAGACTTAGGCCCAGTCCACACTTAACCGGGTACATTTGAAAAAGCATTTAAACATGCTGGGTTTTGCGTTTTGTGAACAGGGAAAATTGTCAGTTTCCGAAACGATGGCGTATGGTTGCCATGACACTGACATACAAACAGCCAAGACATTAACAACAAACAGCATTTTGGTGTGGACGTAGAACATTTGGAAAACGGTGCAAAACCAATAGTGTGGATGGAGACCAGGTTTTACATATAATCAACTTTTTTTTTAGATTTATCCAGCTTAGTGTGGAAGTAGTCTTAGAACACAAATGTACAGAATTAAAACACAAACATACCGATGTATAACACAAGAGTACCAACTTGGAACACAAACATACAGATTTAGAACACAAACATACTGACTTAGAGATTAAAAAGTAGACTCAGAAACAAGTGGAGGATCCAGTGTAGATGGAAAGACAATGCTAAAGGTATACAATCACATGATTTGGTTATATAGTGAATGGCTTAGTGAAAAACTCATTCCTACAAGCAAATCCTGGAGAAACTGTGTTTTAGGAGAGAGAATGAAATGTCAAAGGGTAAATTTGATGGTGTTGACTGTACTGGTACTTGACTTACCTTTAGTCCAGATAGTCCACGCTCACCCACAGTGCCTGGTAGAGTTTGACCTGGGAGACCCTGAACCAATCAGAGATGAGATCAGTTAAAGCACAGAATTCTAAACCAAGACTCCTCCAGATTAGCTATTGCTGATAACATCATGTATGGTAATGGTGATTGTATAACTGCATAGTGGTGCTGATTTCTTTCTCTGGTGAAATTGCAGTGTTGTGTGGCACAGGAAAAAATGAAGTGAAACTCACTCTCTCCCCCTTCAGTCCGGGAGGACCAGCTACACTCTGAGGATGAGAGGAGACAGAAGGTTAGACAGACACTGGATGTAAGAGAGTGAGATACAGAGTGTGTTTTCAGTAGGAGATTTTCATGATCACACAGATTCATTCTCACACACACCTTCCCTGGGGGGCCACTGTCCCCCTGCTCTCCCTTCAGTGCTGAGGGGCCTACTGGCCCAGGAATACCCTGTCAGGAGAAACAAGTAACACTTAACAAAACAGTCACAAACACACAGAGGCACGCCAAACGGCTAACTCACAGAGTTATGTGATAGGTAACTCTGCAAACACTTTCTCATTACAAATGTTTACTCCTGAATGGCACAACATTGAATGCACACATGTGTGCGCACACACACAGACAATCACAATATCACAGACAAAATCATAGCACACACCTGTTTCCCTGGTAATCCTGGCGTTCCCTCTTTTCCTGATACGCCATCTCTTCCTGGTACTCCTGGTTTGCCACTCTCACCCTGTAGTCACACGTACACGATCATTTAGACATCAGTGACAATGTGCATATTTGCTCACGTGTTTGCACGCGTTATGTTGTTATTAATGTTTTATCATATCACTAGGTTGTTGTTGTTGTGTGTACTCACCACCTGGCCAGGTAGACCTGATGGCCCTTGAGGCCCCTACAGGAAGATATACCAAAGAACATTTACTCCCAGGCAGACACTGGTTTACATCCAATGTACCTCTCATAGCAGAGGTGATCTAATGAGCACATATGGTACAATATACTGTACATCAATGGTTAAATCTGACAGGATAAACCACGTCTAGTTTAGCAGTGAGGCAGGTGAGTAAATGACAACTGCAGGCAGAGAGAGTTGCGTGATAGTCAGTTTAGCCAATCAGATCTTACTGCAGTGCCAGGGGGTCCAGAAGGACCAGGCAATCCCATACTGCCTTGGGCTCCAGGAGATCCCTGAAGAGTGAGAGCGTGAAAGAGAGGCATCACACTTTTGATTGGGCATCTAGGACATAATCATCTGTTTACTTTCTTTCAAGTTTTGCTTACTCGAATGCCGACACCTGGTTCTCCCTGGTTGCCCTGCAAAACACAAAGGAAGGCACACGGAAACATATGGAGAGATCAGTTTGTTGCTTTATAGCACACCACTGACATTTATACTGTACCCATCATCATTTATGGACTAAAGAGGGTATCCATATGATTAAAGACAGAGGACAAGAGGAGAACTGTAAAACAGTTCAACAGTAGCGTTCTATAGAAGGCATGATAGGCAGAGAGAAAGCGAAAGGGACAGAGAGAGAGGGAGAAAGGGACACAGAGGGAGAAAGAGAGAGAAAGAGTGAGACAAAGAGAGACAGGGAAGGACAGAAAGAGAGAGAAAGAGGGAGAAAGATAAATGGACAGAGAGAGAGAGAGAGAGAGGGAGAGGGAATGACAGTGACACTAACTCACTTTCACTCCTGATGGACCAGGAGGGCCATTGCCACCCATTGGACCCTGTAACCATCATACAGCATTACTTATCTGGATCAAATAATGTGTCACCACGCTAGTCACCGTGCTAGTCACCTTAAGACTGTGAGGTTATTCTCTAACACTGAAGATACAACAGACAGCAAACAATCCGGATTTAGTACTTTAAGGACCCTTTGGGGTGACAGTTTACTTAAATTCAGTATCCATATAGCATTATAATCACATTCATAGAGGGTTATAAAGTATTCATAATGCCTCATAATAATCGACACAGGTCTATATAACTATTTATAGATACTAATGAATGCCTAACAAACAATGTTCAATGTCTAAGCCTTTACAGCTCTAAGTATCATAACGCTTAGGATTGTGAAAGCTTATTTTACCTCCTGATAATGGCACTCATGACGTCTTTGCTTTATGTCAATGTCTGTTTATTCACCAAATACTCTTTATAGAGTCATACGCGTCTCCAGTCAAGCATTCATAATAATAGTTCTGTAGGGCTTATACCACAACCATTTATGAGTCATGTCTATTTATAAATAGTTATTTGACTTATGACAGTCGTTATGATGCATTCATTAATCATTTATAAACATTTATACATATGTTTATGCTTTATGGATACTGGGTTTAGGTAAAGTGTTACGGCATTTTAAAATGTTTTGATGTAGAGACCTGAATGTCATCATACAGTAAATCTACATCTCAGTACCCAAACAGGAAAATGAAACAAGCATATCAGGATGACAATGGCTGGACAACAAGATAACACGTCTATAGCATAAGCATAGTTACACAATATACAATGGGAAGGAAAGAGTTATTATGAATAACATCATTGCTTGGAATAGGAATGAGTTAGAGGTGAATGTGTGAATGTGTGAATGCTTTTAAACTTTCACCAGATACCAACAGTGTTTTGATTCTTTGTTTGGTTTGTATGTTTGCACACATGTGAGTGGCGTGTGTGTGTCTATGATCGAGTATGTGTATGTGTTTAATGGATTCTTACTGTTGGTCCCCTTATTCCTGGTTCTCCAGGATTACCCTGTAGTAAATAAACAAAAAATATAATTATCGAAACACAAAACAAACACATACAGCTTTAGTTAAGGAAATATTATATAAGGATTATTAGGCAACACACCCTAAGCCTTTCTAACTATGAGCCAAGCAGCAAGAAGAGACAGCCACAAAACCTACCGGTCGGCCTATCACGCCTGAGTACCCAGGCAAACCCTAGAAGAGAGAGAGAGAGAGAGAGAGAGAGAGAGAGAGAGAGAGAGAGAGAGCGAGAGAATGAGAGAGAGGGATCGAGAAGGTACCAAAGGGCAAAAAGGAAGGAAGTAGAGGGTAACAATGAAAGAGAGAGGGAGAAAGATAAGGGGTGGAGTGAGACAGGAGCGAGGTGTTAGAAGCGAGGCAGGATGCTGGACACACTCTGCAAAGCCTTCAGCAGCTCTGCACCGGTTCATGGATCAACCAGTCAGCCAACCCCCAGCCTTCCCCTCTACTGACCCCGTCCCTCAGCCCACAGCAGTCACTCTTGCTGGGCTACTTTTACTCACAGGGGTGCCCGGGTGCCCTGAAAACCCCTTCTGACCCTGTCCAGGTAGAACAACAGGTAAACAACAACAATAATAATAGCAATAGCAACAAAACAACAACAAAGTTCACCTTTTCATTAATTCCTTTAGTACCCTTTGACTTAATGTATGCATATTACGCTTATACCACTTTACATAACTTTATGTCATCTATCATATGAAAATAAAATACACAAAATAAATGAGAAGGAGAAATTACCTTACCTGTCACAAATCATTTCCACTGAATGACCAATATGGGCCCATTATATTTGAATGCATCTATTGTTATGGGACGTTTCTCATGGAACATTCAATACTCTCAGCATTTATGTCGACAGTACAATTTACAAAAGGTGCCTTCCCTGTTAAACCATCTCTTTAAGAGACTTCAGGAGAGAGATGCCTTTTAACGTTAACATTTATGTAGGTGTATTAAAAAGTGATCAGATTAAACCCCTCTTACTGGTTTTCCATCCAATCCAGGTTTTCCTGGTTCTCCAGCAGTTCCCTTAAATGCATACACACACACACACACACACACACACAAGACAATCAAACACAAAAAACACACACACATAAGCCTGTGTTGAATATTCCTGTCAAATGCCCTAATTTAAAGAAAGACTTTGAACAGATGTGAGTGACGAGTGGACTTACAGCAAAGCCATCACGACCCTTTTCTCCTGGTTCACCTTTCTCTCCTCTCTCACCCCGAAAACCAGCGACACCCTGAGAAAAACAAGACTGTACTTCAGAGTCTCATATGGTAATCACAGACCCATCCATTCAGCATGAGATTATCAGACCCTAACCTTATGACAGTGTCATAGCCAGTCTTTCTAAAGTCTCTTATTAATAGAGACAATCGTTTTATTGTTTTGGCGCCATAGAAATACAATACAAACTGAATTTGATAATATATAACAGGTTTATGTCAGTTTCATGAGGGATGGTTAATGTAAAGTGTTGCTCAGTCTCACCCTGTCTCCTTTGGCTCCTGGCAGTCCTGTGGGCCCGGCCTCTCCTTTAATGCCCTGCCCTCCTGGAAGACCCCGGGGCCCAGGAACACCAGACACAGCCTCATGACTGTCCCCCTGTGAGAAAGTTCATTATTACTATATTACCACTTAACCATTACCATGGCATTTGTGTTTTTATAACTGTGTGTGTGTCCACATGTGTGTGTGTCCACATGAATGTGTTTGTGTATGCGTTGGAGTGTACCTTTGGTCCTGGGGGTCCTACAGCCCCTGTCAACCCAACCCGTCCCTAAAACAAAAGATAAAAACATCATATACTGTACCTCAAATCACAGTTACCTCAACAACACCTTTTCTGTGCCTTTCATACCTCAGGACACGTTCAAGGCAAGAACCTGAACATAATCACTGACCTCTGTATAGCTGGCATACAGTACGTTTATTAAGATCCAAAAGGTACTCACAGCTTCACCTTTGTCCCCCTTCCCTCCTTTCTCTCCCTAGAAGAGTCACAGTAATATAAGAATCAGAGTAAGATAAGAGTCACAGTAAGATAAGTCACAGTAAGATAAGATGCACAGTCATATACGAGTCACAGTAAGATAAGATGCACAGTAATATAAAATGCACAGTAAGATAAGATGATAAGATGTACAGTAATATACGAGTCACAGTAAGATAAGATGCACAGTAATACAAGATGCACAGCCATATCATAAATCATAAAAACCTAGACATCATGTTATTACAAAATGCAGGCCAATGTGTAAATATTCAGTAAAGCAGGTTTCCTGGGGTGTTATCATCATTTATGGTATTTCCAATGCATCTGATTAGATTTATAATGTTTTATGGATACCTGTTTTAACCAAGTGTTATCATTATTTTAGCTCTTTACCAAGCCTCTCATCACCCTCCATTACCCTCTCTCCTGGTTTTCCTCCTTCGCCCAGCTCTCCAGCGCGTCCTGGCACGCCTGGGATTCCTGGTTTTCCGGGCTCTCCTGCCTGACCCGGCGGCCCCTCTGGTCCGCGTTCTCCAATGGCACGGCCGGTAGGGCCCTGAGGACCTGGGGGACCCTTCTCCCCACTCTCCCCTTTACCCCCACGCTCCCCTGAAAGACCACGAGCACCCTGTGAAAGCCAAGAAAGGAGAGATAGGGAGGGAGGAAAAGAAAGGAGAGATAGATCGCAGGGGAGCAAAAGAAAGGAGAGATAGATCTCAAGAGAGGAAAAGAAAGGAGAGATAGATCACAAGAGAGTAAAATAAAGGAGAGATAGATCACGAAGGAGGAAAATAAAGGAGAGATAGATCACAAGAGAGGAAAATAAAGGAGAGATAGATCACGAAGGAGGAAAAAAAGAAAGAAAGAAAAAAAAAAGATGGAAAGAAAAATGGAAACACACAAAAGTGACAGAGAGACACAATTAGAGTGAGCAATGCAGTCACAAATACAACCACACAACCAAAAACCATGGAAATAAATATCTCGTCAAACTCACATCTAGTCCTGCTGGTCCCCTTTGCCCCGACTCTCCCTTTTCTCCTCTCTGGCCTTTCTCAACAATGGGCGTCACTTCCTTCTTACTGATCAGGACTTTCAGTTGGCTCACCTATAGGTACACACACACACAGTGGAAAAAGAGAAGGAGAACTATTGACCCCAACAGACAGCTGATATTTTATTAAATAGAATACAGTTACTGTCTCTCTTTCTCTCAGGATGGTGCTCTTCAAAACACAAGACAGCACTGTGTTGTACCTCAATGCCCATGTCTGAAAAAGCCCTCCTGACATCCTGAAAAACAAAGAAACAAAGAAACACACACACACACACCCACACACATTATTCACATATTCATTTTTATATACATGTATATTCTCAGTTTAGGTTGCTACACACATGTATTGGAATACCATTGAATCTGCATGTGTCATGTTTCTGGAATGGTACTGTACTGTATATGGAAGGCCTCACCACTAATGTTCCTGGTTTGCCAGGAGCTCCATCCTCCCCAGGATCCCCCTAGATTAGCAGAATCAAAAACCTCCATTATAACTTCTGCACATGCATGGACACATCCACATGCACACACAACCGTTCTTGCACACACACACACACACACACACACACACACACACA
Source organism: Sprattus sprattus (assembly GCF_963457725.1). Taxonomy (NCBI): domain Eukaryota; kingdom Metazoa; phylum Chordata; class Actinopteri; order Clupeiformes; family Clupeidae; genus Sprattus; species Sprattus sprattus. Next base: position 13,589,451 of record NC_137908.1, on the reverse strand, counting down.
CACACACACACACACACACACACACACACACACACACACACACACACACACAAACACACACACACACACACACACACACACACACACACACACACACACACACACACACACATACACACAAACACACGCATGTACACACAAGAACACACACGAGCACACACACACGAGCACACACACACACACACACACACACACAATCACAGGCTACACTTACCGACTCTCCTCTTGCACCTGCTACACCCTTTTCACCCTAAAAACAAAACATCCATCACCAATGATGCATGACTGATAAAAAATATTTTGACTGGCAGAGAGGAACGCATTCAGACATATTTAGTGGAAATGAAAACACATATTAACTGGCATTGGCAAAAATAAACAAAATAATCAAAATAATCCACAGGTCACATGAGTACAGTGAGTGTGCAACCGAGTACTACTCTTAAGTTGCTTCTTGATTTTTCCCACTGTGCTCATTTGTGAACAGAAAAATGGCGTCACATAGATAGACAAGCAGACAGAAAGACAGACAGATGAACAGAAAGGTAGGCAGACAGACAGACAGACAGACAGACAGACAGACAGACAGACAGAGACAGACAGATAGACAGACAGACAGACAGACAGACAGACAGACAGACAAACAGAAAGGTAGGCAGATGGACAGACAGACAGACAGACAGACAGACAGACAGACAGACAGACAGACAGACAGACAAACAGAAAGGTAGGCAGATGGACAGACAGACAGACAGACAGACAGACAGACAGACAGACAGACAGACAGACAGACAGACAGACAGACAGACAGACAGACAGACAGACAGGCAGGCAGACAGATGGACACTCACTCTGGGTCCTACAACTCCCGGGATCCCAGGTACTCCCTGTGTATTACAAAAAGAACAGTGGTTATATACCATCAAAGTGAAAAAGAACAGTGGTTATATACCATCAAAGTAAAAAAGAACAGTGGTTATATACCATCAAAGTGAAAGAAAACAGCGGTTATATACCATCAAAGTTAAGGCCATATCTTTATGTTTACAACTCATATGACTCAAAGCAATGATAGATTGCATTACATTTTTTGTGCATTTACATGTAAACATGATTGAAGAGACGTGATCTAACAAATATTAGACACTGTGACGTGACATCTAGTCCTTTAGGCTGTTGGAGGCAATCTCTCATTGTACATTTATAAGTCTGGCAACCGCAGACAGACTTATAAATGTAGCAGTAAGATGTCAGCATCTGATATTTATATTAGATTAAAACTCAATGATACTGAGCAGATCTGTCCATTACATTAATTTTAAGCTGTCAGTCAGGACCTTCAGCTCCAAGTCTCCACACGCACTAACAGAACTGTGTCTGTAGAACTTACTGGGGTTCCTGCAACTCCCTGTGGCCCTGGGATAGACTGTCCTTTTGCATAAACCACCTGTCAAGAAACAGGAAGTCAGGGGAGGGACAGGGACGATGTTATTGGAGAGACAGAGGTGGAGAAATGTGGATAGAAGTTTAGGTGTGGAACTCATTCATTTCAAATTAATTTATGTTGTCCTCTCTCTCTCACACACACACACACACACACACACACACACACACACACACACACACACACACACACACACACACACACACACACACACACACACACACACACACACACACACACACACACAAACACACACACACACACACCTGTCCAGGGGGTCCGATGCTACCAGGAAGACCTTGGGCACCTGAAGGGCCAGCTGGACCTACAGGGCCTGTGATTCCTCTATCACCCTTCAGACCGTCACGTCCCTGAGAGACAAATGGATGAAGACTGATGAAGTGTTTGATATACTGTTTAACCCTCAGCTGAACTACAGTTGGGGTCAATACATGGAGTTGAACCATAGCTTAGATGGATAAGGATCTTGTGAAATCATTAAGTCATATTGGTTTTCACAACTTGAATTTATAGATTCAATAATACATGCATGTATTTGTGACTAATAACAGTAGATGCCGCTATATCGAGTTTTCTTTTGCTATAACAATTAACTACATTGCGAGCAAACAGGCTAGTGAGAGCCAAAGCAATGCACTCACATCTCTTCCTGGATTTCCAACTTCTCCTTTGTCACCCTTTAAAAAAAGAAACAAAAAAGTTAAACACACACACACTTGTGCGCGCACAGATAGAGATGCAGATCTGCTGAAGCACATCTGGTTAAATGTGATCTGACCTTTCTTCCATCCTCTCCAGGTGTGCCATCCTCTCCCTGCAAACACAACATTATTACAATCTTAATATTATTATTATTATTATTATTAAAATATACAAATAGCAAAACACTGCTTTAGTTTTGCAGGGACAAAATTAGCTTAGTCATACTTCACCCGTGCTTTTGCCAGAGAACAGGGAAAGAAGAGATGAAACTCAGTAAAAGAAAGTAAAAGAAATCAGGAAAAGGTAAAGGAGATCATTGTTAAAAGTGGAATTTTTTTCTGTAAAGTGTAATAGTAAAGGTAGAGGTATTAAAGATCATAGGTCTTAATTAGTCACCATTTTTCCAGGAGCTCCAGGCGTCCCATCTGCTCCAGCTTTTCCCTTAAAGACAGAAAAGGGGACATCAGTGTGTGTGTGTGTGTGTGTGTGTGTGTGTGTGTGTGTGTGTGTGTGTGTGTGTGTGTGTGTGTGTGTGTGAGTGTGTGTTTATGTGTGTATGTCATCACTCACTGGTAATCCTGCAGTTCCAAGTGGGCCAGCTGGTCCTGGTGGCCCTTGCTGCCCCCTCAGTCCTGGCAGACCCTGAGAGAGAACAAAACACACACACATTTAAAACCGACAAGAGATGAAAGAGTGGACATACAACTCATACATTTCACACACACACACACACAAACAGGATCAGACAGAAATACACACAAACTGTGTGTGTGTTTGTATGTGTGTGTGTGTGTGTGTGCGTGTGCGTGTGTGTGTGCGTGTGCGTGCGTGTGCGTGTGAGTGTGTGTGTGTGTGTGTGTGTGTGTGCGTGTGCGTGCGTGTGCGTGTGAGTGTGTGTGTGTGTGTGTGTGTGTGTGTGTGTGTGTGTGTGTGTGTGTGTGTGTGTGTGTGTGTATGTGTGTGTGTGTATACAAATGGGATGAGAGAGATATAAACTCATGCACAGCACCCATTCAAACTTGCATAAGAGGCAGGGGGAGGCCCTGGGGAGGCCCTGGGGAGGAGATTAACATATATGTCCAGAGTGTTTCTATCTGAGCTAGATGAGGGACACCAGACTAGACAAGAGTTTAGTGTCCAGAGGAATTAAAGAATGGAAAGAATGACGAGTGTAAGAATGATGAGTTTGTTCTAATGCACTTACATCTCTGCCAGGATCGCCCTGTTTTCCTGGGTCACCCTGACAACAGAAAAAGGAAACAAAAAGAAATGTCATGGTTACAGGAACAAACAATAATTAATTTTCTAATATTAATTTGTGTGTGTATCAGGGTTATTATCAAAAACAAACTACTAAACAAAAACAAAATATAAAACTAAAAATGATAATGCTAAATTGCTTACAATAAGAAACTAGAAAATGCATTTCCTGAAGGAAATACCAGTGCATGAAATGCAAAAGTTAAGAAAGGAAGAAGAAAAGAAAGAAGAGTGAAAGAAGGAAAGAAGAGTGGAAGATGGAAAGAAGAGTGGAAGAAGGAAAGAAGAAAAGAAAGAAGAGTGAAGAAAGGGAAGAAGAGTGAAGAAAGGAAAGAAGGAAAGAATAGTTGAAGAAGGAAAGAAGAAAAGAAAGAAGCGTGAAAGAAGGAAAGAAGAAAGGAAAGAAGAGTGAAAGAAGGAAAGAAGAAAGGAGAGTGAAGAAAGGAAAGAAAAGTGAAAGAAGGAAAGAAGAGTGGAAAAAGAAAGGAAAGAAGAGTGGAAGAAGGAAAGAAGAGTGAACAAGAGTGGCTCTGGATAAAGAGAAAAAGAGAGTGAAAATATTGAAAAAAGGAGATAAAAATGGAGTGAAGAAGAGAGATTGAGTGTGAGAGAAAGTAGACTGAGAGGGATAGAGAGAAAGATGGAGAGATGGAGAGAAAAAAAAGTACAGAATGGAAGGTGTCTTAATGTTCCTAATTACAGTTAAATTGAGAGGGACAGAGAAGAGGTTCCTTTGATTTGGCGCAGGTGTCAGTGAAGCACAGGTGCAAGCCAGTTTAAAGACCCTACTATGATGTCATAATAGCCCAATGCAAGTCAATGGGAAAATTTTGATTCGTTTTTATTTAATATCTTAAAAAGTATAACGTTTAGAAAAGTGAAAAATACATAGCATAAGTGTCCTTTACAAGACCTACGCAACAAAGTTTGAATGAAGTTTCTACGTTAAGCGGTTCGGGCTGAATTAATCGCAGAAAAAGGTAACAAGAATAAGAAGAAGAAGAAGAAGCCTAGGAATAACAATACAGGGCATTTCATGCACTGTAATAAGAAAAGACGAAAAAAATCATCATTATCGTTAAATCGTAACCGTATAAATTAAAGGCAGCAATTTTCAGACTCAAAAAATTCTGTGGATACCATTGGCGGGAATACATCCATGGAAAAGATGTAGCAAGAGAGAGATGGTGCGACAAAACTGTAAGTTCACATGTGAGATCACAGTTAACTAAAATGAAGTTTTTAGAGGACAGATTCCTTACTCGTAGTCCAACAACTCCAGGAGTTCCAGCTTTCCCATCCAGACCATTACGACCATCCAATCCAGCAGCTCCTCTCTCTCCCTAACACAGACACAGACACAGACACAGACACAGACACAGACACAGACACAGACACAGACACAGACACAGACACAGACACAGACACAGACACAGACACAGACACAGACACAGACAGACACACACACACACACACACACACACACACACATACACATACACACAAACACAGACACTCACACACAGACACACACACATACACATCAAATGCTTTTATTTGGATCCATAAGCAAAAACAATGAGACAAGATCCAAATACAGTAGGTAGACATGAGCCACATACTTGTACCAATACATGACGCATTAAGGTGACCACTTAAGAATATACAAAACATCATTGTCTCCATATTTGTAGGCTTCCCATGATGGAATTGCAAAAACTTTGCCCATGTCTTTTTCTCCCACTTATTCTGTGCCCCCGTCTGCGGTCTCCTGATCACATTTTTGTGTATTTGCCGCAGATAGCGGAACAAGAGGTTAACAGTGGTATTCATGGGATAAATGTGTTACACCAGCAGGTGAAATTTCAGTATTTCTTTTTAGTAGCAGGTGTCCATATACAAGTCAAGAAGTAAATTACTTCAATAATGAAATCTATGGCGGCTTCATTTACCACAACAATATCAGGGGTATTTGGAATGTTGTTAAAAAAAGTAATTATGAGGCTGGCTATGATTTAACCAGCTTGTCTCTACAGTACTGTGTTTGTACATCTGCTCATGATTTTGTATTACATCCTTTAAAACCAGGTCAACCTAATGGTTGTGCCTGGCCCCGCACAGTTCTTTAGAGCAGTGGTTCTCAAAGTGGAGTCCGGGTACCACTAGGGGTCTGTGACCCAAAGCCAGTGGGTCCGTAAAATAATTTGCTATAAATGATCACATCTATCTGTCATGAATTAGTCACTTCACCGTTCCTGCTGCTGCTTAGCTTGGCTTGTATGCCAGCTAGCCTGCAGGTGAGCATGGAGAAATATATGTCATGCTGATCTTGATTTTATTGAGCACAGTGATGGGAAACCAACACACGGCATGTGTCTTCAGGTGCCAGTGAACGTAGGCATGAAACCAGCCAAGCTTAACCCATGTCTGGTTACAAAGAACCCGGATTCAAATTGAAATCTGTTTATCACTATGAAACAGGTCTGATGTATTTCGGTTTAAAAGTTTTAGAATGCAAATAGTTCCAAAGACATCTAAGAGTACAGATGGTAGTAGGCATGTGCTTAATCTGTGTTATGATTATAAAAGTTTGAGAACCCCTGCTTTATAGTACTGTATAGTATAGTACTTTAAAGCACACACACGCGCTTGCACGCACATACATTTGAACTCATTTGAACTTGATGATGTAATGAAATACCTTTTCTCCAGCACTGCCCCTCAGGCCTGTTTCACCCTGATAAAAGATGAGACGGATGAGAAAGAGACAGATATACAGAACAATGACAGACAGATTATTTGTTGCCTACTGGCAGAGTGTCCAACATGGCAATCCAAATGTAACCTTAAAAAAGGATAAAAACCGCTCTTGTGCCGACAGATCAAATCTATTAACACATGTTATAGAAACAGAGCCAATATCAGGTACAGTTTGGCAAGTCTCTACTTTATCGTTACCTTTAATCTTGCCTAAGCCGGTGCAGACAAGTATGTAATCGCAGTCTTTATGAGCGAACTTCAACATGCAAATGACACCTCATAACTACTGCAGACAACCACATGACCTAATAAACAATTTAAGCAGGGCTATTCAAGAGCATGCCACCATGGCCAGATCTGGCGAGCAACTGGGGAATTCAAAACCATAAAGACATTCCGTGAAACAAGCCGACCCTGATCGGCTTTGCCTTTCTATGATGAAGGTGCCAAAAGGTGTTATGCAGCTGCACCTTTGGCAGAAAAACGGGGGCTTAAGGGTGGTTTAAGCAATACCCAGGCTTTGGAGTTGACAGTGACAAAATAAACACACGTTTCTATGTTTTTATCATTTAGTGTAGCCTGTGTGTTTATGTGATGTGTTTAGTTTACGAAAGACCACGTCAAATTTCTGCTCTTGGTGGTACTGACTCTGGGCCCTGGAAGTCCTCTCAGTCCTTCAGTTCCCTGCAGAAACACACACACACATGTTCACACACACACACACACACACACACACGTGCATACACACACACACACACACACGTGCATACACACACACACACACACACACACACACAAACACACACACGTACACACACGCACACACACACACACGTGCATACACACACACACACACACACACACATGCAAACACACACACACACATGCGTACATACACACACACACACACACACACACACACACACACACACACACACACACACACACACACACATGAACACACATGAACACATAAACACATTAACACACATAAACATTGCACACAGAGCTAATTTTCCAAATGAAGAGGCACTTTGATGAATGGACACATGGACACATCCTCACCTGCGGTCCTGGAGGCCCTTGCACACCTGCCTCTCCTCTCTGACCTTTACCCCCGTGTTCCCCTGGGTCTCCTGCGTCACCCTGCAGGGTCAGAAAAAAAAATCACACACCGGTTTGCCATACCTGTGGGAGAGTGTGTGTGGTGGGGTGTGAAGTGTGAGGAGTGCTTGTGTGGTGTGAGGTGTGTGAAGTTTGTGTGTGGAGTGTGTGTGTGTGGTGTGAGGTGTGTGGAGTGTGTGTGTGTGGTGTGAGGTGTGTGGAGAGTGTGTGTGGAGTGAGGTGTGTGGAGGGACTGTGTGGAGTGTGTGTGTGTAGTAACGTGTGTGGTGTGTGGCGTGAGGTGTGAGGAGTGTGGGTGTGGAGTGAGGTGTGTGGGTTGTATGTGTGTGTGTAGTGGGTGGTGTGAGGTGTGTGGTGTGAGGTGTGTGGAGTGTGTGTGTGGAGTGAGGTATGTGAAGTGTGTGTGTGTGTGGTGTGAGGTGTGTGAAGAGTTTGTGTGTGGAGTGAGGAGAGTGGAGTGAGGTGTGTGGTGTGTGTGTGTGTGTGGTGTGAGGTGTGTGAAGAGTGTGTGTGTGGAGTGAGGTGTGTGGAGTGAGGTGTGTGGAGTGTGTGAATGTGTGTGTGGTGTAAGGTGTGTGAAGAGTGTGTGTGGAGTGAGGTGTGTGGAGTGAGGTGTGTGGAGTGTGTGTAGTGTGAGGTGTGTGTAGTGTGTGGTGTGAGGTGTGTGGAGTGTGTGTGTGGTGTGAGGTGTGTGAAGAGTGTGTGTAGTGTGTGTGTGGTGTGAAGTATGTTTGTTTTTATGCTTAACCTTTTCGCCTCTTTCTGGTTTCAGCTGTTTGTCACCTTCAACCTGATAGAGAGAAAGAGAAAGAGAGGGGGGAGTGAGACAGAGAAAGAGAGAAGGAGAGTGAGCGAGACAGAGAGAAAGTGAGAAAGAGAGAGAGACAGTGAGAAAGAGAGAGAGAGTGAGCAACAGAAACAGAGAGTGAGACAGATCAAGTAAGGGTGATGAATTCTTTATGAACCCTTATAAATGCATCCTTCCTTAATGCTAATAGCTACCCCTTTCAAGAAAACATTTTTACTGAATTGTGATCATCTTTTTAATGAACATCACAGTGTATTTGTGTTGGAGGTTAAGTTTTCAAAAGCGTTATTGTAATATATTGAAATTATGTTTCTGATGTTGGTTGTGTATGCCTTCATCCCAAGTAAACATCTCTTATCTCTTGTGTTTTCTCTTGCTGTTGAAGGCATATCAAGTCTGATGGAAAAACTTACCGCTGTTCCCGGAGGACCAGGGGGCCCCTGAATCCCCTGTTAAAAAGCAGAACAAAATTCAGGTGATGCAGTATCCAAAACTACCACTAGTCTCCTAAAGCTTTCTATGTAGCACTCATATCAATGCACTTTTACCAAGTTACTCTTTACAAACAAGAGTATGAACATGAGGTGAGGTCCTCACAAAGGAGTGAGCAGATTGTGTGAAAAGAGAGCGAGAGTGAGAGAGAGATAAAGATGGAAGGGAAAGAGAGAGAGAGAGAGAGAGGTTGGAGAGGAGTGAAGTCAATCAAATCTCCTCACAATTATTTTAAGTATTCTCCCAGTTCTGTCAGTATTCTTACCTGATCTCCCTTAATCCCGCGTGGTCCAATGGACCCAGGACTGCCCTGGAAACACACAAACACAAGCAAGTGAGTGTGTGTGTGGGAGTGAGCATGAGTGTGTGTGTGTGTGTGTGTGTGTGTGTGTGGGAGTGAGCATGTGTGTGTGTGTGTGTGTGTGTGTGTGTTTGTGTGTGTGTGTGTTTGTGTGTGTGTGTGTCTCTCTTACATTACGCCCATGTTCCCCAGGATCACCCATGTCTCCTTTCTCCCCCACTTGTCCTAATGGTCCTGGTAAACCCTGAAAGACAAAAAAAAAAAACTTCAGACATGAGATTTGATCTTCGGCATGTGTTTGTGTTTTTGGTCAGACTGTTGTGACCGCCTACTCACCCGCACACCACGGTCCCCAGCCTTGCCTGCCAACCCCGGCTCTCCCTGGATACCACATGACAAACAGGAAAGGATGAGTGCAACACACAAATATGTGTGTGGTTAAATCAGAACACAATAGCAATTCAGTGACTAAATCACAACCTAGTACGGAAGATATGCAATCACAAGCGCAACCGTAAATGATGAAGTCATAGAGAATACATGTCAGTGAGCCACACACAAACACAGGCATGGTAATAGAGATATTGGGACAAAATGTCAGACAAAAACAAAGACTTACTGCAGTTCCCTCATCTCCCTTGTCTCCCTTCTCTCCCTAAAAAGTAGCAAAAACCTCAGAATGACATTAAGAAGTAGAGGCACTGAATGAACATTCAATGACAACATTATGCACAAGAAGTTGGTAACACTTTTAATAAGCTCCTGTTACATTGTAATGATTCCATTAGATAGATTGTAACACACTTATCTGTCAGTGCGGAACAGGTACTTAGTAGGTCTACAGCTGGACAGGATTTTACAACCGTCATTACAAGCTAATGACATGGTAACATTGACCTTATAACTGAGGGATACACATTATGAATATGTTTTAGAAAAGGGTCAAGGTTCAGGGGTCATCATCTCCTACCTCTTTCCCCCGTAGGCCTTGCAGTCCTGGGGACCCATTTCTACCAGCCTCCCCAACCTCCCCTGTTTCACCGCGGTCACCCTGGACAAGAGAGAAAGGGTGTGTTAACACTGCAGGTCTTGATGCCCAGATTAAAATGTTGCCGATGTCAGATTTTTTTGCTTGTTTACATCTATTTTTAAAGTGACCCATATCTGATAGTTGTGTTTACACCTTATGCTTGAATTAACTGGCATGCCTAAAAGAGAGTTTGGTTACCAAAACAAAAGTAAACAACCAGCTGGCACTGAGATGGACGCAAACTAAACAATAATACAAGCTACTGATTTCTAAAGCATCTTCAGAGGTACGGGACATATTGGTCCTACTTTAAGGCAGAGAACAAAGGGGGGAGCCCTTACTGCATGTGAAAGTGACGTTAAATGTACAGGATCATGGAAATGCGAAAAGGTAAGATCGTCACATTTTCAGTGATGTTCAAGTCGCAATGACAGGGAATATCCGATCTGTCTGTTTAATAATACAGATAGATACAGTATGCGCTATGATATGCGTACGGTTTTAAACATGTCAGCACACAGACATTCAGATACAGACACAGATAGGTCAGGGCTGAGGTCAGGGACTGGGCTCACTAAGATTACCTTTACTCCAGGTCTGCCTCCCAGGCCAGCTGTCCCCTTAAAAGGCAGACAAGAACATGTGAATATAAGAGGAACAGAAACCCATCCATCCCTCATCCTCTCTATTAACCTCCCAGCTTTTCTCGTGCAAACTGCAACAGGCCGGTTCTAACATCAACAAGAGTTAGTTCCATGGAACACCGATATTCACAAATTCAGAGATACAGAGAAGGTTCCCCTTAATCAGCTTATATCCACTTGACTGTAGTTGTTGTTGTCGTATTATTATTATTTGTATTATTACTATCTGAAAAACACATCACCATCTAATGTCTGTCATTTTGCCAGGCTGAGCTGATGTTATGAATATGTAATTGCATGTAAAGGGTCATTAGCAGGAGTGCCCTACTCGTTAATCTTGTAGGTGAAATGAAATGTTAAAAAAAATTAACACTGGAGGATGAGATCTTTTCTTCTATTATGAGAAATGTTGTTTTTTTCGGTGTGTTGGAATGCAAAAGCATAATTAACAGACAGCGTGCCTATCATTATTGAAAACAACCCATCAGGGAGTTACATGATCTCTGTGCAACATAGTTGGCTGTTTGTTATCCTCCAACCATTTACATATCACACTTACTCGATCCCCTTGTTCTCCTTTGGTTCCTGCGGGGCCTTGCAGACCAACACCAGCGAGGCCCTTGAGCAGAGAGGGACACAAACAAAAAGACATCGAAAGAGAGTTTTCAGAGTGGATTAAAAACACAAGCTGTGCTTAATGTCTTGATTGTTTGTAGCTGTATATGGCCAATTTGTTCGATCAAACACCACCTCTGTGTTATTGGGGAACAGTGATGAACTGGTTGTGACCAAACACACTCACTTTATCTCCCTTCAGTCCCGGCTCCCCCTTCTCTCCTCTGGCTCCATCAGGACCAGCAAGTCCCGTCTCCCCCTATTAACACACACAGGTGTACACACACAGACACACACACACACACACACACACACACACACACACACACACACACACACACACACACACACACACACATGCACACGCACACACACACACACACACACACACACACATAACAAAAGTGTAAGTTGAGCTATGCAAAATGTCAGGGGCTCATCACCTCCCTTTAAGGGCATGATCATGTTTCATTAAACGTAACAGCTAGAAGTAGCTTTTTAAAGAGATGCATTTTAAAGGGTTGATATTTCTACATACCCGCTCTCCTTTCCTCCCCGGCAGGGTACTACCCTGTGGAGAAAACAGAATTAAGGAAAATGTGATACACTTCGGCAGCAGAAGTTCAAATCTAGTTCAAATCAACAAAACACAACACAAACCACAGGGCATCAATTAATAACTAAACACACACCATAACAGAGCTCTAACTGCACAAAACAAAGACACACCAACGCAAAAATCCAATAAAAAAAAAACCACAATGCCGGATGTCCACCAGACCATAACTGACACATATTCATTAGGTGTGCAATTTCTATTTAATTGAATTTCTCCAAACAATGTTACTTACACCGCCTCCAGGCTCTCCTGATTCGCCTTTGCTTCCCTGGCAAGAAGAAGTAGAAAAAAAAGAGAAACATTTAGCAGGTCTATTTCTTTCATTCTGATTATGTTTTTTCGTAAATATTATCTTTGTACCTTTTCTCCTGGAAGTGCACTTGGCCCTGGCAAACCCTGCAAAACACACACAATATCACACACAATATCACACACAGTATCACACACAGAAAAGCACACCACACACAAACACACCAAGCTACTCTTGTTCACATGAACACAGACACACACACACACACACACACACATACTCTCAAAACTTGAATCACATTCTATGTTAACTTCCATAATTATAAAAATAGCCAGCACCAGCACATATTAACACACTTACTCTGGGTCCAGGAAGCCCTGAAGTGCCCGGTTTACCAGACTCCCCCTGAAGAACAAAAGGTGTGTGAAAGTGTGCTCAGCTTTTCAACAGAATGCTTCTGCTCTAAAGAGGTTTGAGACAGGGGATAGGAGTCTAGAGGAGTCAGTTAAGTTTAAAGTTAAAAAAAGAGGTTTGAGTTTAACAGAGGGCCCCTCACCTTCTCTGCTAAGGGCCCAGCTGGTCCTCTCTCTCCCTGTGACACAAGCAGACGGACACAAGTTAATCAGACAACAAGCACCATAAGAACACAGTAAATAGCAATCACACAAGCCAATAAGCCAATGAGAAAAACCAGGCGATGACAGCACTACTGTAATGAATCCCTCATAGTCAGTCACAGGATGCACTCACTGTTTTATTGATAAGGAGAAAAGGCATTAAGTACGTAAGCGACAGCAGAAAAACCATTGCCAATGGCAGCGGCCATTCATTTTTTGCAGCGGTAATTATAAATATCAGAGCTGCAAACGTTGGGGTGGCCCGTTCAAATTAATGCAACTTTTTGCAAAATTCTGAGAAACAGTATAAAAGAAACTGATAAGAAGCCTGAGGCTCAGTGTAACACAACACGTGCAGAGTGAACAGCAGCAACGCCTCCTGAATAAGACAGCAAACCGCATAGGATATAAACGTTTCTCCTAAATGATCTGGTAGGTAAGGTAGGGCGTAGCAAACAACAAACTGTCTCGGGTAAAAAGTGTTTCAGTGTGCATCAGTGTCAGGAGCAGGTTAACCTATAGGCGCCGGAGGTGCTGGTCGCTGTCTGATGATACACACTGGATGAACCCACAAACACACACGTACTTACCCTGTCTCCTTGAATCCCTGGTTGACCTCCTTGGCCCCGATCACCCTGATAGAGAAACAGAGAGGTTTAATGGGCTTATTGTAGGAATTCTGAACTGTTTAAAGGTGCAGTTCTTCATCTTGATTAAAGTGAAATGGCTGGAATAGTGGATGGCTCAGGCTGAGACACTTTGTTTCCAATGTATAGATCCAGGACTATGCAAGAACACCAGAGTTTTTATTTTATTTCTTTTTTTGTTGTTGACTACACTCACTGGACAGACAACTAGAGAAATGTGAGAAGAATTAAGCATTTGTTACCTATTAGGTAATGGTTTGTTCACCATTAGTTCTTTATTGTTCATACATAATCTATCATAGTTAAGCATTTGTTCTGACGCTAACCCTAACCCTAAACCATTTATAACTGTGTGAACAAATGCTTTACTAATGATTTATTTTGTATGAACAATAAATACATAAACCGTTGACTAATAGTTAACAAATGCTTAATAATTGATGAGCTAGTATAAAGTGTTACCAGTGTTTCGGATTACAATTTTTTATTATGGATAACTTGTTTGAGTGAATAGTGCCTGATCATGTAGTTTGGACTGGCACTGATACAAACTTACCTTATTTCCTCTTTCACCAGGAGGCCCTCTTGGACCCTGAGAGGAACACAAAACAATGCAACATGGTGCTTTAAAAGGTTCTTGACAGTTCTCAGAATAAATGTACATATCTTTATCTCAATATCCCCTGAAACCAACTCCACAATTATCAATTAATCCATGAACAAATCTATGTAGTAATAATAATAATAATTATTCAATAAAATTAATGTGTTCTGTCTCATAGTGATTTAACTATTAGTTTAGAAGAAAATTCTGGCATTGCATCCGAGTGCCATTGAAGTGTGTCTAAGCAGCTGTAAAAACACACAAAATCACTTACTCAGCAAAATGTTAGATAAACTGAACAAATTACTCCTGTTATGTTTGACAGAAAAAGAAACCTGATACGGCGCTTGACTGGCACAGTGATGAATAGATGACATTGACATGGGTGTGATGACAGGATATCTGAATTATTACACCTTCGGGGGCCAATCCATCCATGACAAACTCACATCTACCATCTTAATGTGCTCAGTATGCAAACTCCAGAGCACAGCTACAGGAGTATACATGAGTAGAAGTCTGCAGAATAAGACATTTACACCGCAATGTTTTTGTTCAGTACAGGGCAAAATTACATGACAGCAACGGATCTTAGCTGGAGTCAGAGATGGACTCCTGTCTTATGGAGCTCAGGATCTTTTCTGGACGATCCATAAGTGTGATCTTTCTTTTGCACACCAACACTGAAGTGTGTGTGATCTGTGTGAGATCTGCACTAAGTGTACAGTTCTGGATTTACCCAGATAAAATGTGTGTTCATCTGACCACTCAGAGATCAGTCAGAAGGGTTCTACCTGTAAAGTGACAGGTTTACACAAACGAATCAGCAAACAGCAACATCTCATAACATGTGTGTGAAACGGTGCAATAAAATGTTCAGTCAGATATTTGGGAATTAAATGTTCAGTCATATGTAGCTCTGGGACGGTTGGGAATTAAATCTTCAGTCAGCTGGAGGCCTAAGATTTTTTGGAATGAAATGTTCAGTCAGCTGTAGTCTGGGATTACTCACTCGGTCCCCGGGCTCTCCTTGACTTCCTGGGGGTCCTGGCTGACCCTCTGAGCTCTCACCCTGAAATACACACATAAGTCATCACATAAATACTGACCATTTCATCATACACAGTACTCACTCACACACACACACACACACACACACACACACACACACACACACACACACACACACACACACACACACACACACACACACACACACATAACACACACACACACACATAACACACACACACACACACATAACACACACACACACACACACATAACACACACACACACACACACACACACATAACACACACACACACACACACATAACACACACACACACACACACACACACACACATAACACACACACACACACACACACACATAACACACACACATAACACACACACACACACACACATAACACACACACACACACACACATAACACACACACATAACACACACACACACACACACATAACACACACACACACACACACATAACACACACACACACACACACACACATAACACACACACACACACACACACACATAACACACACACACACACACACATAACACACACACATAACACACACACACACACACACACACACACACACACACACAACACACACATACGCACATACACACCTTGTCACCTTTGGACCCCCTCAATCCCGGCAGTGCATTTGGACCTATTGGCCCTGGAAGCCCTGGTGTCCCCTACAACACAAATCCACACGCACTCACACAATGACACATAAGATGACAACAGTTATACTGTATCACTAACACTGTTTAAATACACAACATTGTTTGCTGTTTATTTGAAGTAAACACAAGTGTAAAAAGTCTAGCAATAGCCTTCCCACTATAGCTTAGTATAGTATCGTAGTACAGTAACATTTGATTTGGATAGTCCGTCTACATACATACTTTATAGATGGTTTGTTGGAATTCAAGTTCACTGTTTCTAATTATTTACTGAACATCATCACCATCACCAAACCCAGCCCCTAACCCTAACCTTAACCATACATTGTAGTTAACAGAGTTTCAACAGATAGTTTGTTTATAATCTGAGCATCTAAAGATAGTCTATACCATCCAAATAAAGTGTGAACCTTATTACAGTACTTAGTACAGACAGTCAAAGCTGTTACGGAGCATGGAAAATGGACTGCATTAACAGGTTAATGCCTTAGACATCGACCCATTCACACACTGATGGCGGAGGCTACTATCTAAGGTGCCAACCTGCACATCGAGAGGGTTCAGTGTCTTGCTCAAGGACACTTCAACACCTGATGAGGTGTCGTCGGGATCAAACCTTCTGAATGCTGAACAACTCCTCTGCCTCCTGAACCACTATCGCTACCACTATCACTAGTGATCCACAAGGTCAGTTCCCAGTAGCAACGCAAATCTCATCTCCCTACATTCGAAGATTGGTCATGGCTTTAAGCATTATTGTTAGCTCTCTATCATCCTCTTTACCAAATGACCCCGGCCAAAGCCCAGAAGAAGACATGGGCTACACTGCCTTCTCAGAGGTGCTTCAGAACCTTTGCAGTGACCTCTAACCTCTAAGCCTAACCCTAACCCTAACTGTCCATGAGGCATGTATGGACCTTTGACCAAACTTCCCTGTTCTTCATCAAGCGTCTGAAAAGTCTTATGTTAACTCACGGGTGTTCCAGGTTCCCCTTTAACTGCCACACCACTGCCAACTCCTGGAAGCCCCTAGGCAGAGAGTGGGGGGAGAAGAATGGAAAGAGAGGGAGAAGAATGGAAGGGAGCCATATTTAGAGAGGGACCATTATATTATATTACACCATATTATTCTAGCTAAATGTGCACTGAGTTGGTAAAATAACAGCTAAACTCACCCTCTCTCCCCTGTCTCCCTTCTCACCCTGAAGAAAAGAGAGAGGGAAAGAAGAGATGCATTAAAAGACGAACGCTCCGGTCCAACATGGCAAGGAGGTGTTTTATGATCAGTTTGTCATGTGGTTATATGAATAGTGTGACAAATTGAATGATGATGATGATGATGATGATGATGATGATGATGATGATGATGATGACCTTAGAGGAGACACCAGGGGTGCCAGGTATCCCAGGGCGACCATCCAATCCAGGCGATCCACCAACTCCCTTAGCCCCATCAGTACTTGGGCGACCCTGACGGAGAGAGAGAGAAAGAGAGAAAGGCAGAGAGATGTTAATGCAGAGTGACTGAAACCTTACTTAAGTAATGATACAGCGTCTCAACAGCGGCCACTGGTGTTGGTGTGTGCCCTTTGCCATAGCCTGCACTAAACTGCCTGGACTGACAACAATTTGCAGAGTTGTCCATTTTCTAATCCCAGCTAACATTGAGCTGTGAATACATGAGATGTGTGGGTGTTATGGGCACATCCCTGCTCAAAATGCCCTTGCAAAATGGTATTTTCTCCTGTATTGAACGTTCTGCATGTGCACACTTTTACAGCCAGGAGGCGCATTGAGACCTCTGCATCTACTCATAGTGCACTGTGAAATGGACTGGAGAGTTGTTGATTTGTGTACAGAGGGTAAAAAAAGTCTGAGTCTTCAGGTTTAGTCTAAATTTCAGTTTCACCTTTTGGCAAGTTTGCTTTTTGCCTACAGCATAAAGCACAAAGGGAGTTGAAAGCATGTATAAAGGAACTGTATTCAATACTGTAACAACAAGAAAGAAACGTGTGTGTGTGTGTGTGTGTGTGTGTGTGTGTGTGTGTGTGTGAGTCACCAGCAGTCCCAGGAACTGTATTCGATACTATAACAATGAGAAACGTGTGTGTGTGTGTGTGTGTGTGTGTGTGTGTGTGTGTGTGTGAATCACCAGCAGTCCCAGGAACTGTATTCAATACTATAACAATGAGAAACATGTGTGTATGTGTGTGTGTGAGTCACGGGTAGTCCAAGAAACTGTCTTCAATACTGTAACACTATGAAACATGTGTATGTGTGTGTGTGTGTGTGTGTGAGAGAGAGAGTGTGTGTGTGTGTGTGTGTGTGTGTGTGTGTGTGTGTGTGTGTGTGCGTGTGTGCCTGTGTACGTGTGTGTGTGTGTGTGTGTGTGTGTGTGTGTGTGTGTGTGTGTGTGTGTGTGTGTGTGTGTGTGTGTGTGCGTGTATGTACGTGTGTGTGTGTGTGTGTCTGTGTGTGTGTGTGTATGTGTGTGTGTGTGTGTGTGTGTGTGTGAGAATCACCGGTAGTCCAGGGATTCCTGGCTCTCCCTTCCTCCCTGGTAATCCACCTCCAGCTGCTCCGTCTGATTCACCCTACAGAGAATCACAGACAGCTCATTGTGGTCCAGAGAATCACAGACAGCTTATTGTGGTGCAGAGAATCAAAGACAGCTCATTGTGGTGCAGGGAATAACAGACAACTCATTGTGTTGCAGAGAATCACAGACAGCTCATTGTGGTGCAGAGAATCACAGACAGCTCATTGTGGTGCAGAGAATCACAGACAGCTCATTGTGGTGCAGGGAATAACAGACAACTCATTGTGTTGCAGAGAAACACAGACAGCTTGTTGTGTTGCATAGAATAACAGACAGCTCATTGTATTGCAGAGAATCACAGACAGATCATTGTGCTGCAGAGAATTACAGACAGATCATTGTGTTTCAGGGAATCACAGACATATCATTGTGTTTCAGGGAATCACAGACAGATCATTGTGTTTCAGGGAATCACAGACAGATCATTGTGTTTCGGGGAATCACAGACAGATCATTGTGTTTCAGGCAATCAGAGAGAGGGCTGTAATCGGCTGTGCTGAGTTTGATTCATTTTACCTTTTGTCCTTTCTCTCCCTTCCCACCTAGAGGCCCAGTGGCTCCTGGCTCCCCCTACGGAAGAAACAACAAAAAGATGTTTGTTTG
This sequence comes from Sprattus sprattus, assembly GCF_963457725.1. Taxonomy (NCBI): domain Eukaryota; kingdom Metazoa; phylum Chordata; class Actinopteri; order Clupeiformes; family Clupeidae; genus Sprattus; species Sprattus sprattus. The sequence continues at coordinate 13,570,579 of NC_137908.1, read as the reverse complement.
TTTGTGTGTGTGTGTGTGTGTGTGTGTGTGTGTGTGTGTGTGTGTGTGTGTGTGTGTGTGTGTGTGTGTGTGTGTGTGTGTGTGTGTGTGTGTGTGTGTGTGTGTGTGTGTGTGTGTGTGTGTGTGTGTGTGTGTGTGTTTGTGTGTGTGTGTGAGTGTGTGTGTGTGTGAGAGAGAGACAGAGAGAGACAGAGAGAGACAGAGAGTTACGTTTCATTAAAATGTGGCTATTCATTTGTGTGAGCTTATTAAATATGTACTGTATGCGGTGTTGGGAAAGTTCACTTTCTACACAAACTAGTTCAGTTCATAGTTCACACATTTCAAAATGAACTAGTTCAGTTCATAGTTCATAATTCAAAATGTTGAACTAAGTTCACAGCTCCAAAAAATGAACTAGGCCTACGTCAGTTCGTTTTTTCAATATATTGCGAGCCATCATTTTTCAAAATGTCTGCAATACCGCTCTCGGCCTCTACGCAACTTCGGCGCTCTCACACTTGCCAGGCATAGACAGTAGAAGCAAGCACACGCACCGATTGGATACAGGACTGTTAACGGTGTATTTTTCGCCGGGAAGTCTCTAGATATCTGGCACCTTATTGAACTAAATTAAAAAGAGTGAACGTGCCATTCACAGACACCAGAATGAACGCGTTTATAGTGTCGTTCATCACGCAGTAATACAGTATGTTCAGTTCACGTTCACCAAAATTATGAACGAGTTCATGAACTTTCGTTCAATGAACGCGTTCAGGTACAACACTGACTGTATGTGTCTTAGACTTTGTGTGAGTGAGTGACAGTTGGTGACTGTATGGTGTTTCATTTATGTGGTTATACAAGTACTCGTATGTGGGAGTGTGTGTGATTTTTGAAACTCACAGGATCTCCTCTGACTCCAGGAACACCCTGAGATCCCTATAGAGATTAAGATCAGAGTAAGACCATGCATTTATGTGACACACCTTTAACAGAGTATAGAACAGTATCATACACATTTTGTTAGATAAGATTATGAAAAATTAGATTGCACAAAGTTGTCTTTCAACATGTTACATTTAATAAAATGTTTGAGTTTGAGTTGCTTATCCACAAGTACCATACAGTCACATATTGTTGTCATAAAGGGTAATTATGCATCCCCACACACACAAACAAACACATACGTACATCTTCGTACACATATATTTACATATGTACTTTTTATTTTTAAAAGATGTATCTGAGATAGTGAATTGATTAAGGTGTAATAGTTCTCCAAACATTTCACATTTGACTATAAAGAATCTACCATAGATATCTGTGTGTTGGGAGACCATCTTAAATGGTATCATCTGATCATAAATATTCCCACAGCCCTACTCCTAGAGGAACATGTCACTTCAAAGGCCTCTCCCACCCTTCTATTTGCTTGGCTTTGAGAGGAGCTTCTGTATATAAAAACTATGTTTTTTTAAGCCTTCTTGAAATACATTCATATTTCAGGTTGCAACTTGAAATGTAATTGGAAGGATTGGTATGAGATTTTTACAAGCCATATTCTATATCAGAATCAAGAGTGATCTAAATGAGATATCATTGGTCAGTGCTGAGGCTTGTGACTGGCTCACCGGAATTCCAAGGGTGCCGACAGTTCCTGGGCGGCCAGGGACTCCAGGACTCCCATCCAACCCTGGAAAACCCTGGAAGACAGGACGGGAGAGTTCACTCAATGTGTGGTTGTGTGTGTGTGTGTGTGTGTGTGTGTGTGTGTGTGGTTGTGTGTGTGTGTGTATGCGTGCGTGTGTATGTGTGCATACCCTTTCTCCTTTCTCTCCTCCCCCTGAAGGTCCTGCAGTCCGACCTGGTTGCCCCTCTGGCCCTCGAGGGCCCTCTCTGCCCGGCAACCCATCACGACCCTACACACACACACACACACACACACACACACACACATACACACACACACACACACACACACACACACACACACACACACACACACACACACACACACACAAAACACATCCAAGCATACACACATATACAATCACATAGAGGCACACACATACATTTGAATACACACAAATAAACAGAATACACTGTTTTTGTTATTTATATACTAGTTCAAAAAATATCAGTGTATGACACACATACACAGCACTGCAGACAATTAGAGTTACAATCAGGTTTCATAACTCATTAAAGTAACTAGCATCAAAGTGGGAGTCAATGGTGACACAATGGTGAGACACTTACAGGATCTCCTTTTCTGCCAGCAAGCCCATCACGTCCTGCTTCCCCCTGAAAGCAAACAAGTCAGTTGCCATATCGTCTTCAAAATAAACAAAAAATTCATGTATAAAAAATAAAAACACCAAATCTCATACAAGATTATTCTCATTAAATTCTCACACCAGATTCTTCTGACCAGCTTGAGCCAAATAGCTAACAGTTGGAGAGAAGATTTTGCGACATAAGTACTTTGACTTACCTTTTGTCCAGGTTCTCCTTTCCCACCCTAAACAGGGAGGAAACAGACACAGATGTGTAAAAGTGTGTGTGCGTCTTTAACATATAGTCGTTCTTCTAATTGTGTATTAAGCAGAAGCCATGTCTACTTTTCCATGCTTACTACAACTCACCTGAGGGCACTGAACAGTGCACTGGTCTCCATCAGGACCCTTAGGCACACACAAACAGACATGCACAATTACATCCGGCGAAACAAAGCATCATGTAATTAAACAGATTACCTTTACAAATTGTCTGAATAAGTATGACATAATGAACAAACATGTTGAACAGGTTTATTATTAGTTTATACATTCACTGCCTATTGCTCTCCTGTTGATTAGACATCTGTGCTGACGCAAACACAAACACATGTGTTTAACATATGTTAACAACATGATCATCTATTACATTGCCCCATTTCTTTCTTCCTCTCTCTTTCAGTCTCTTAATGCTTCTCTATCCCCTCTCCCCCTCATCTTTCCCCTTTTCTTTCTACCTCTCTTTCTTCTCTCTTCTCCTTTTTCCCTCTTTCTCTCCTCCCTCCCTTCCCCTCTCTCTCCTCTCTCCCGTTTCTCCTCCTCTATCCCCCTCTTATTTCCTCCCTCTCTCCCCTTTCTCCTCCTCTATCCCCCTCTTATTTCCTCCCTCTCTCCTCCTCTCTCATCCCTTTTTCTCCCTCTCTCACCGTTGTTCCCGTCCCCCTGGCGAGGCCGCACAGCAGGTCGGCCAGTTCAGGGTGGTAGCGGTACAGCTGTGCCACGTCAGACACGGACAGCAGGTTCTGGGTGCTGCCGTCGGTTACCACACGCCGTAGCTCCTGAGAGTCCGCCCGACCAATCCCTACTGCCAGCACTGTCACACCTACACACACACAAACAAACACACACACACAAAGAAACACACACACACACACACACACACATACACACACACACACACACACACACACACACACACACACACACACACATAATATATATTAAAGGAAGAGTCCACAAGAGTCCACAATTCTGGTAAAAGGTGGTTAATGTTTGAGCTTATCAGCCAATTAAGCATTTGCAAAGCTACTGCAATATGACAGGAGTGAGAGTGGGGTTGGTAAAGGACATCCTCATTCCTGTGATTCAGCCAAATAATTTGACTGGATATGGATCAGCTGTTTAGATGATATTTATTTTTCCACAGATAATCAGGTTTTTTGCCTTTCAGTGACATCACAGCTCACCTGTGGCCCTGAGTTCAGCTGCTGCCCTGATGACATCATCAGTAGATTTGGCATCGGCAATGAGTACCACGACTCCTGGCACACGTCTTCTCCCGGCCGACAACGTCAGGAAGAATCTCTGCGTGTATGTCAGTGCCTGACCTAAAGACAGACAAACATTAGCCTATAGGAATTGTCAGGTCAAGTCAGGTCACGTTTTTTTATATAGCACATTTGAAAATAACAGGAGATGAACTCCCAGTTGAGGTGAATCAGTTAACAGTAAAAAATAAACAAAACTATTCTTGGAATATTAGAATAAGAAAATGATTCTCTAATTAAAAGACATAAAAGCATATAAAACAAATAAGACATGAGAAAGACATGAATAAAATCATAAAAACAATAAAAACACAACAAACAAATTAGAGTTAATAGTGAATAGCAAAAACTAACAACCTCAGACTGACTAAAAGCACAAAGAAAATAAAAGGCCTATCCTCAGACAGGACTATATGCAACTAAAAGAAAGCATCACAAAGTTAAAACCGTGGGAAAGCCAGCGAGATAAAATTGGTATGAGTAATAAAAATAGAAATGATTATGAGTTACACAGCGCAGTATATCATTTTAAGTCAGGATAACAAAAAACGCACACTATCATTGTGTGCTTACATACATAAAGGTTGGGACTATGGTTAGGATGTATTTAAGCGCAAAGTTTAATGTCACACAAAAATTACTACTCAAGTGTCACACTGCACTTAATGGTATAATTCCATAGTACTAGGAATATGAACAGCATATGACAGCATATATATAGCATATGACATATTTACAATATATATTTACAATAACATACCGGTATATATACTAGAAAAGTAATTTGTTTCAGGTACCACACAAACACAGTGGCAGATTGAAGGCACACTTACCTATTGCATTCCCAGAGCCAGCTGAGAAGGGGGTCGACAGAATCTCCTGAAGTAGAGTCTGACTGTTGCTATGGCGATTAAGTAGGAAGTGCACTCTGGGCACATCGCTGTACACTAAGACCCCCATCTGGACAGGTCAAAGAGTACACAAAATGACTTTGTATTACACAATACACAACACACACACAAACAGACAGACAGACACACACATTCATTCATACACACAAACGCATACACAGTAAAAAGGTGAATACATACACTCAAAAACAGACAGACAGACAGACAGACCCACATACACACACACAAACACACACACACAACACACACACACACACACACACACACACACACACACACACACACACACACACACACACACACACACACACACACACACACACACACACATACACACACACACACACACACACACACACACACACACACACACACACACACAGGCAAATATTGGCACACACACCTGGGAATCTCTGGAGCCGATGGTGGTGAGGGTTCCTGCTGCGCTGGCGAGCAGAGATAGGACAGGCTCCTTCAGACGAGAGCGATCTCGAGACGCGGGGACCAGGAACACCACATCCAGACGCCCGTCCACACACACTGCAGGATACACATCACAATGGTCTAGGTATACACTCTGATGTGTGTGTGTGTTTGGATGTTTGTGTGTGTGTTTGGATGTTTGTGTGTTTGTGTGTGTGTTTGGATGTTTGTACGTGAATATGTGTGTGTGTGTTTGGATGTTTGTGTGTGTGTTTGGATGTTTGTGTGTGTGTTTGGAGGTTGTGTATGTTAAGGTACACTGTCAGCTGTATCATGGTGTACTACCTGTGCGCTCCTCTACAGTAACCACAGGTCCGAGCTGGTTCTGGAACGAGGGCTGTAGGGAAAACACATAGCGTCTGCCCAGCCTCAGTCCAGACACACGGAACGAGTTTGCTGACCCGTTCATCACCTGCGACTGTCCCTCTCCTGTGTCTGACACATGAACATATAAGAGATTAGGTTTCAATGGACAAATATAGAGAATAGACTGATTAGCCTATGAGGGGCAGATGCCAGTGACGGGAGGAATTAACACACAGAAGTGAACGAGTGAAAAAACTGGGAAGACACTGCGGATCAGGAGTATAGCGCTACAGTGCTGTACAGTACACACTGTATATAATAATACATGTAAAGTATACATGTCACACATACAGTATAAGGCAAAGTATAGTATAATTAAGCAATAAGGTTCGAGAGGCAGTACGGTATCGTCAATAATGTACTTGTTCGAGGGAGTTGTTAGGCCCTACGCGCAGCAAACCCTCGAACAAGTACATTATTGACGATACCGTACTGACTCGAAATAATATTCGAGACTTTCAGTAAAGACTTACAATACTCTGTAACATTCGTGTAGCACAGAAACAACTAACCGAGTCAATTTAGACATATAAAAAGTCGTGTAGATAGCTTAATTCACATGAAACATTCCCCACTACATTAGCCACAACACGACGCCATCTTGGTTAGATATTTTCTTTTGAGTGCGCACTGATTTGGAACACTCAGGTAGATGAAAACAGGTCGTACAGTTACTATACCGTTGAATATAGCACACCCCGGAACTCACTCTCAGAATGGTGGATTCCATCTACCCGTGTTATAAGGTAGAGTATAGTATAAGGTATAGTATAACATAACGCATAGAATAGCATGGTAGAGTGTAGTTAATCATAGTCTAGGGTATATTATAGTGTATATTATAGCATAGTACAGCATAAGGTATGATGTAGTGTATAGTATAGTATAATATAGTATAGTGTAGTACAGTACAGTACAGTATAATGTATGGTATAGTGTATAGTATAGCATAGTTTGTTACAGTTTAAGGTATAGTAAAGTGTATTGTAAGGTATAATTAAGTACAGTATAGTTTATAGTATAGAGTATTGTATAGTACAGTATAAGGCACAGTATAGCGTATAGTACAGTACAGTACAGTATAAGTTATAGTATAGTGTATAGTGTAGTGAACAGTATAGTGTATAGTAAAGTATGGTATAGTATATATATATATATTTTTTTTTATTTAAAGATTTGTTTTATGCCTTTAATTGATAGAAAACTGGGACAGGAAATTAGAGGGAGAAGAGGTGGGGGGTGGACTGGAGAAATGACATCGGGCCAGATTCGAACCCGTGTCCTCCATGGGCATCAAGCCCTCATGTGGTCGAGGCTACTGTGTAAGCTACAGTGCCCCCCAGTTTAGTACAGTTTAGGGTATACTATAGTAGAGTGTCCAGTCACTCACCTCTTTCCTCTCTCCATCGCAGAACATAAGATGTGGCACCTGGTATTGGCGTCCACCCCAGAAGCATTGAATTCTGGGTAATATCGATCACCCGTAAATTGGACACAGATGTAAGAGCAGCTGGAGCGAGAGCGAAAATGAGGAAAAAAGTTGAGAGAATGAACACAAAGGGAAAGGGGGTGGGGGGTTAAAATAATGACAGATAGAATACAAATATGTAGTAATGGGGAAAAGGTCAAAATATTGTGCTTTTAAACACTCTCTGTAGTCAAAGCTTCACGTGTTTATAAATCTATTTACATTTTTTTATTCAATTCTAAAGACATGCAGGTAAAGCTTGAAGCAGGCTAACAAGATGCATCTGATGAAGGAGAATATGGGAGTGCTGTGTGTAATGTGAATGCTGGATTGCTGTGAGGAGAAGTCAGGTGTACCTGTTGTGGCACTGATGGTGACTGCCTCACTCTCTCTGTTTTGGAAAAGTGCAGCGAATCGAATGATGTAGGTCAGGCCAGGCCTAAGTCCTTCCAGGTCGTATGAGGTCACATCCCTCCGGATAGGCTGGCTTCGCTCTGCCTCTCCTGCAACAGAAAGTACAGAGAGTGTTTAAAAGCACAGTGAAAACATGTGTTTGTGGGTGTGTGTGCGTGTGTGTGTGTGTGTGTGTGTGTGTGTGTGTGTGTGTGTGTGTGTGTGTGTGTGTGTGTGCACGCGTGTGTGTGCGCGTGTGTGTATACCTGTTGTTCTCCAGTATATCCTGTATCCAGTAGCCCCTGTTACTGCTCTCCAGGTCAGACGCAGGTTTCCTGGTCTCACCTCCAACACCTGCAGTCCCTCCACACGCCCCACTGCTAAGCCAGCTACACACATCAACAATCACACAAACAAACACACATACACATTATACACACAAATACAAACAAACCAACATACACACCATACACACACACACAAACAACCCCCCCCCCACACACACACACACACACACAAACACACACACAGACACACACATACACACACAATACACACCATACACACAAGACCGACACCAAAGGCTGCTCATGGCCAAGACAATTGGGCAAACATTCAATTTCACTATTCAGAGACCGCTGAGACACACACACACACACATACACACACACACACACATTTGAGGTACGTACGTGTGGTGACCCTGACAGAGACTGGTGAGCCCTCCTGGTCCTGCACCAGTGCCATGACCTGCACCTCATACTGGGCCCCACGCTCCAGCTGCTCTAGGTCCACTGAGGTCACACCACTCCCCACCAGCTTACTCTGCTCCTCACCACCTAGAAAACACAACACACACACACGTTATACACACACTCACACACACACACACACACACACACGTTATACACACACACACACAGACACACATACTCTCTCTCTCTCTCTCTCTCTCTCTCCTGTTTCCCTCTCAATATCAATATACAAACATTAGGCAAATCCACACATGCACACAAATTATACTCACACATCCCAGACATCACTCACACACACACAAATTTGAGAGATTCCAAAGTAGGTACATAACTGTGCTGTGTGTGCTTATGCATGCAATACAAAGTGTACACTGTACACTTTCTGACTTTCTGACCTTCAGTTTTCCTCCAGACGATACGGTAGGATGTTGCCCCCTGAACTCCGACCCATGTGACCTTAACTTCCTCGTCCTGCGGCGCCAGCACCTTTAGGTCTGTTACTCTGCCAACAACCCCGCCAGTCACTGTCAACAGAAGTGAGCTCCATAAATACAAATGTAGACCTCCTGGTGGTCTACTGGTAAAGCTCACAAAACCAACAGCACACTGGCTGATCAACTGTGTACCTGTACTCTACTGAAAAAGCATTAAAAGGTGCAGTTGTCAATCCAAAAGGTCATTGATATTTGAGTTTAACAACCAGGCAAATAAACCTTCCCTTCCTCCTGAAGAAACAATGTCGATTGGCTGGAATAGTGCCAGGCTCGATCCAAACCTCCCCCCCACACACACACATACACACTCACACACACACCAGAGTACACACACACACACACACCAGAGTACTGACACACACACACACACACACACACACACCAGACTACACACACACACACACACCAGAGTACACACACACACACCAGAGTGTACACACACAGATACACCAGAGTGTACATGAGGAGAATTCAGCTGCATTTGACAAACAACAAATGTGAATGCATTATGTAAATGTCCTATGTGTGCTTTTGTAAACACAGCATCTTTGTGAGGTCACCTGTCCTGGTGAGCACTGTGGCTGGAGTCCCCTCGGTTGAGCCAATGAGAGCTGAGACAGCTACGCGGTAGGACGCATTCTCCTCCAGCCCATCAATAGTGTGTGAGGTCACACTGGATGCCACATTCCTGGAGGATTCCGCACCTAGCATACACACCGCAGGAAATAGAGTGCTAATTAGTGTCTGTGGTTCTGAATGGTTTGGCACAGATGTCGCATATCAGACTTGCAAATCAACTTGCGGATTTTTAAACACTTTAATTATTCTTTGGGCAGAAAAAAACTTTTCTGTGCCTTAATAAGAATAGGCATACTTTCTTTCCCTTCTATCCTGTCTGTTTATGTATGTTTGTATGTATGTAAGTTCATAGTACCTAATGCTGCTTAATATAAAGTGTAACCAGGTAATGTACCATTGTTATGACGCCAGCTGATTTTGTATCCCGTTGCTGAGGACACGGGCTCCCAGGTGACGCGTATACTCCTGGAGGTCACGTCCACGATGCGGAGCCCAGAGATGCTGTAGCCGTGTGTCCGGCTGTTCAAAGTGACCGCCTCGCCCACGTTTCCGTCAACCACCACGGCAACACTCAGCAGCACATACTCATCTGGCTGCAGCCCCTCAATGGTGAAGGCTGAGAGGTCCTGGGAAAGCTCACGGAACTGGACACCACCTGGTAGAGACGGGCAAGACATTCCGAGAAAAACTCACTGATGGCAGCTGACAGACTGGGTCTTTGGCCGCTGTGAACCTGGGCTTACTCCCAATGGATCTAGACTAAACCTGGCCTCAGTCTGGTCCTGATCTACACTAGACTAGACGTAGCCTTAGTCTGGCAGGGATCTGGTCTCGGCCTGTCACTGATGTGGACTGGCCATAGTCCGGCAGGGTTCCGTCTTGAGTCTGGGGTTTATCTAGAGTATCTATATGTGGCCATAATCTGACCCTGATCTGTTCTGGGTCTGTCCATGATGTGGACTAAATCTGGCCTCTGTCTGATCCTGTTATAGCCTAGTCTGGACCTAGGAATACATCTCCATGTTCAGAGATGATACCAGATGATGATCACTCTTCTGATTATATACGGGTCACTCCGAACACCGAGGTGCACTTACTGTTGCCTTGTCTCCAGGTGATTCTGTAGCCAGTCGCCCCGGAAACCTTCGTCCAAGCAATCCTGATGCGTCGGCTGTTCACGTTTGTCACCCGCAGGTCTTGGACCTTAGCCGCTGTTAAGAAAGGTGTTGCAGTAATCATTCATCCTATTAGATTCTATCACGTTGTCAACTTGACCACTTTTAACTTTCTGGCAAACTTTTCACCATGTTATTTTTAGAATGTTATAATATATGCACAGTTTTGTTATATTAAAGGCACAGTATGTAGGATTTAGTGGCATCTAGCGGTGAGAATGCAGATTGGAGGTGGCCATCAGGGGCCATCAAAATGTGAAAGGCCCCCTCTAATACCAATGTTTTAGTTTGTCCATTTTGGGCTACTGAACATGGAAACATGGTGACGCAACATGGAGGACATGAACAAAGCTCAGCTCCCTATGGAGACATTATACACTAAAACGTAAACATAATTATGAGTACTATATTACCTTTCTGCTTATAGATCACCCTAAAGCCTTCATTAATATTTCTAGTACTGTATTTGCTAGGTTAGATCCAAAGCAATCTATTCTCCATCAAAAATCAGTCATCCACTCAAATAGATTTGAGCAAGAGTGTGTAGGACTCAGAGACAACATAGGTGGGGAAAGACAAGGAGAAAACAGAAAGCATATTGAAGAAAAAGAAGTGGAACAACAACAACAACAACAACAACAAAAACAGGAAGAGAAAGAAGAAGAGGAAGGAGAAGAAGAGGATGAAGATGACAGTGTGTGAGCGATAAGACCAGTGTTGAGGTGTGTACCTTGAGGTGCGGTGGACACAGGTGTGGCCTCCTCTCGGCCCTCATAGAGAGTGTACAGCGTGATGATGTACTCAGTCTGGGGCTGCAGCTCACGCAGCTCATGAGTGATGGTGCCCTGGGGTAACGTCACCCTTTCAACAGCAGCCCCTGTAAGACAGAGAGAATTACATGAAGACACGTGTGTGTGTGAGAGGGGTATTTTGAGTTGTGTTAGTGTGTGTGCTTTTGTGTGTGTGCGTGTGCATTGCGTGTATGTGTGTTTGTGTGTGTGTGTGTGCACGAGTAAGTGTGTGTGTGTGTGTGTGTGTGCGTGCGTGCATGCGTGCGTGCGTGCGTGCGTGCATCTATGTGTGTGTGTGTGTGTGTGTGTGTGTGTGTGTGTGTGTGTGTGTGTGTGTGTGTGTATGTGTGTGTGTGCATGCTAGCAGGTGTGTGTGTGTGGGTGTGTGTGCATATGTGCGTGTAAGTGCATGTTTGAGCATGCGTGAGTGCAGGTATGTGTGTGTGTGTGTGTGTGTGTGTGTGTGTGTGTGTGTGTGTGTGTGTGTGTGTGCATAGGTGTGTGTAAGTGCATGCGTGAGCATGTGTGTAAGCATGCGGCAGGCAGGCATGTGTGTGTGTGTGTGTGTGTGTGCATGTGTGCATGTATGTGTGTGTTTACCATCTCTCTTGTACTCTATGCGGTAGCCTCTGGCAGATCTGATAAGGTTCCAGGTCAGTCTGATTGAGGAGGGACCTGTGGGGGTGGCTCTGAGCACCTGCTGTTCAAAAAGCTCTATCAGGGAGAAGACAAACAACAATAATAAGCAACAAACGGTAAACGGTAAACCATTTATTTAAAACAATTATTACGACCCCCTGTGCCCCCTCAGGTCTTGCCCTGTCACTGCCACGAGCAGTTTGGGCCTGTGTGGGTTTACTATGAAACAAGCAGGCTGTGTGTATATAAAGTGTTCTAGTCTCTCAGTTGAGCACCTTTTTTTCTCTCTAGCAGCACTTATGTTCTCTCCTACATACACACACACACACACACACACACACACACCTTTCCCTCTCTCTCTCCTCAACATGGTGCTGGTGATCTTGTTACTAACGTGCTCACACATCCACTTTTCTGTCCTAGACCTCTCTCTCTCTGTCTGATAACAGCTGTTTAATATTTTGATTGTTTCCAATAAACAAAATTAGGTGAAAAGCTGCAGTAAGGAGTTTGGGTCTAAAACTAGGAAGATAACTACCTAAAAGGCCTTGCAAATACCAAAAACAGCCTGGTGGGCACTGATGAAAGCTTACTAACATGCTAACTGTGTCTTTGGTGATAATGTTGACAATGTAGTACTATGAAAGCTTGTTTATTTTCTGACCCGGACCACAGAGCTACATAGTGCACAGCCTAAATGGCCGGTGGGAATGACAGGTACATTTAATCTGTCCTTCACATGACCGTATACTGTACAATCAAAATTAATTTGAAGATGATACTACTGTAAAACTAGTTACAGTAACAATAGCATATTCTTGCAAAGTGATGCTTCAAAATGTGTTGCAGACAGTTATACATCAGTTAAACTCCTTCTTGTAAACCACACTTTCTTCAAAACACTACACACAATGATCTGCTTTAGACCCAGATTTCAATTCTTAACCACACCTTTTTCAAAACACTACACACTATCCTCTCTATTTTTGCACACTTCATTACGTAAAGCCAAATCTCCTTGTGTTCAGACAGAACACACTGCCATTCAAATAGCAAAACTTCCATTTCCAATGCTTTTGCAATTTGCAATCAAAGCTTTAGCAATATAGAGCCAGAGGTGAGCTCCTGGTTTTGAAGACAATGGATGGCAACATTACGTAAAGTGAGAGGTGATCAGAGAGGCAGAGGAGTGAGAGTAAGAGGAGGAGGTGCAAGAGGAGGAAGAGGAAGAGCAAGAAGGAGTGCCATTATCTCTGATTAGATTCGGGCCACTGTGGTCAATCATGTGGTCAACCATGGTTTGACCATGCAGGAGACTGGCCAGAGGGTTCAACCAAACATAAGCCGCTTCTCAGTAGCATCAATTCTCCGGCATTCAGAAGAGAGAATAGGTAAGAAACACTACTATGACAGGAAGCCAATAGTTTGAATGCCTTATCATTTAAAGTATTTGATATTGTACTGTATTTGTAAAATTAAACAAATACAAAATGCAACCACTGATGACCAAGACAAATTCCTTAACATCAATACAGTGAGCCTAGCTACAGTGGACCATGTTCTGAGGCAGAACACCTTGAGAATGAAGCAGGTGTACAGGGTGCCTTATTACAGGAACTCTGCCAGAGTCAAACAATTCGATATCATTATGTGCAAGTAAGTCATATACATTTCCACAACTAATTGCGCCCTATCAGCACTAACACATTACTGTACTGTATTGTAATTACAATCCAACGTTATTTTTTTTTAAGTGTTTCACAACACTGGGTTGGTTTATTTCTAAAACAATATTGTCATGTTTGTTTCAGAGAGTTCTTGAGCTTAAACAGGATGCAACCTAGGTTTTTTGTAATTTCTTATTTTACATTTTTCTTTATTGTGGCCTATTTTCTATTGTTTGTTCTATGCAATTCATTTACACATCCAGTTGTGCTTGCTGTGATGTAGAGGCTACAGCACTTTCGGAAAAAATAAAGAAATATTGTTGATGTTACTGTATATTTGTGTGTTTTATATTTGAGTAAAATCATTATAGAGTTATATTTTACAACAGGACTAAGCGTACAGTAACACTGAACATGAAAAGGCATATTGCTCATGATAAGGCCTTCATAATGGTGTTTTCCCCTTCATACTGGTGTTTTCCATTGAACACATCAGTGTTCAATTGGTGCTTAGAAGTGTCTACTCATATGATGGTCTGTGTGTGTCATTTGAATACAAAATACCATTTTGAGGAGACATAACAATGTTTTGAAGGCAAAGTAGAATTTTGCAGGAGATATGTAGGGTTTTGCATTTTGTGTGTGTGGTTTTGTGATTTGTGTTTAGAGTTTTGAGAAGATGAGGTATGCTTTCAAAAAATGTGTGTAAGCAATTGAGAAAAACTGTAATATCACTTTGATATCAGTGACAACCTTTAAGATGCAATTAAAGTTGTGACTTTTGAATATTTCCAGCCTTAGGGCCAGATTAAGCCCAGATTCCTGACCTTCCCCAAAATTGTATTGAAATAATTTGACTTGTCCATCAGAATCTGCTAGAAGGTTTGATAAAAAAGTGCACGATCTGAAAAAAAAGTGAAAGTCCTCTCTATGGCAGAGGTGGTGTAGAGACAGACACTCCGAAATCCACCTCTGCATTTAACCCATCCAGGGAAGTGACACACACACAGTGAAGTGAGGTTACACACACTAACCCGGAGCAGTGAGCTGCCTTTGGTGGCGCCCGGGGAGCAGTGATCGGGGTTAGGTGCCTTGCTCAAGGGCACTTCAGCCGTGGACGTGGGCATGGGAGAGCAGTGGTCTACCACTTCCACCGTCCACATTTTCACTACTGATCGGGGTTCGAAACAGCCACCCTACGGTTTCCGGCCTGAAACCCTAACCAGTAGGCCATGGCTGCTTTGAGTGTAAGTGATTGATGTGAGTGAGTGAGTAAGCGAGTAAGTGAGAGAGTGAGTGAGTGAGTGAGTAAGTGAGAGAGTGAGTGATCGAGTAAGAGTGTAATTGAGTGAGAGAGTGATCGAGTGAGTGAGTGTACGTACCTGTTTTGAACCTGGCTGTGGCTGCAGGGCCCTCTGTGTTGTTGTCGTAGAGAGCGATGACAGTGATGATGTATTCAACGTCAGGCTGAAGACTAGAGAGTGTGTAAGACTCTGTGGTGACCTCTTGCGTCTCCACATTACGACCTGAGAGGGAAAGGCCTCACAATCAGTAACTTTACATTTTATTTAGTATTATTAGAAATTAATCCTAAAACATTGCTGTCAGTACTAGCAGATGAGCTGGAATGGATTGCCAGTAGTTGTGCATTAGTAGGTGGGTGCAGAATGCAAGACCGGATAAATTTCAGTAACAGTATAGGTAAACCCATTGTCCACTAGCTGAGTGTGTGTTTGGTGTCTTACCTGTGAAAGGTCCCCAGACGAGCCGGTAAGCCCTGGCTCCATCTGTAGCTTTCCATCGAACACCAACGCTTCTCTCTGAGATTGTTTCAACAGTCAGCTGTCTCACTGCCTCTAAACGCACTAAACACACACACACACACACACACACACACACACACACACACACACACACACACACACACACGCACACGCACACACACACACACACGCACACACACACACACACACACACACACACACACACACACACATAAACACACACACACACACACACACACACACACACACACAAACACACACACACACACGCATACACACATGCACAAACAAATGTCAAAAACCCATTCACCCCACAAACAAGTCAACAAGGTGTACCACAAAAGTAATAATACACATTTACAATATGTGCATTTGTGTGAGTTTTGCATGAGTGTGTTTTAACTTTAGTATGAGATGAATGTGATGTGTTGGCCTGTTATGTTAATAGTGTGCAGCTGTGTGTTTTCATGCTCATACAGTCTACCGTGTGGTGAGGGCAGTAGGCTACTCACAGGTTTTAACAGATATCCTTGTGGGTGTTGTTGTGTTTCCAGGAAACATGGGGAGAACGCTAGCTATGTACTCAGTATCTGCCTGCAGACGGTCCAGTGTCACTGTGGTAACACCAGGGGACAGCCTCTGCTCCAGCTGTGAGGCTGGCTGGCCTGTGGACCAGAAATAGAGACACTAAGGGTTGCTTGTCTTTCAATCATATAAAGGTTTTCTTGCTACATGTAGCATTTAGCCTCCCCCATCTTGGCTTTTTGTAATGATATACCTCCCCCAATCTGCTTGGGGTGTGGAGTATGACATTGTTAAGTTCACTAGCTGACGGCTAGCCAGACCTGCATATAGCTCTTTTAAACCTGAGGCTGAGGTGACACCAGAGACAGTTAAAAACAGAAGCAGCTTTTGGCTAGAGGTGGTTTAAAACAGTTCAACTTGGACTGCTGGGAATGCACTAAATATATTCACATCTCCGTTCTGTTCATGCTACAAATAACATTAGAATCAAATCACAGATTTTAATGGTATTAAAGAAACTACAGTAAATGTAAAAACTTTTACTCTTTTTATTAGCAGAAGTGGTGCAAATAGTCATTTATATGACATATGCCTTTACAGGCTTCAATGATCTTACATAAATTGAGCTATTAAGGGTTTTATACAATGTACTTGTGAGACACGCACACACACATAGAGAAACACATGACACACACATCTATTTATTCCAACTATAACTATGAAAGTTAAAAGTCATGGCTGTACACAAGAAGTACACAGTGCAACTCAGCAACTAATGATTTGTTTATGTGTACTGCCCTACGGCTGCATGAAATTAAGCATTAGAAACTTCGTCCTTACTTCTGGGCCCATAGGTTACCCTGTAGCCTTGTGGTTGACTGGTGGGGGCATCCCATGCCAAAGAGATGGAGAAGAAACCGGAACGTAACACACGCAGCGACGACACACCCTGAGATGACTCTTTGGAAGACAATGTGTATGAGATAAGTTTTTTTAATGACAAAATAAACATTAATCAATACTTAATTGATGCTTTTTAAACATAATTATGCATTTTAAACAGCCAGCCTCCATCCTTTCTGTTTAGTATTTTGCAAAAGTAAACGAGTTTTCTGCAGTTTTCTGCAGTTTTCTGCAAACTACCAGGAGATACGCCTTGGTAATACTGAACTCAATTACCCTTATTCTGGTGTTGTAAGTCTCATTGACAGTAATAATACATTTTATAATTAATTTTGACACATTTCAGGGAATACTGTCACCTGCTAAACTGAAACTGAATGTATAAATATAATGTAATATACTCTAAAAGACCTCTGTCCGTGCACTATCTGTCAGATTTGTGCAGGTGGCAGGTTGCTAATGAAAAATCTTTTTTTTCAAAGATATACTGCCCTAAGCATGAGCAGCAAGAGACCCAACAGGTTTAATGGTTTAATGTAACTGATCAAAGCCTGTGACAGTTTAGCTGAGTTTATGTGTGTATGTGTGTGTGGTCTTACTGGTGCTAGATTTAGCAGATACAGCCTCTCCGACGCTGTTTGGGTACTGAGCAATGACTGAGACCAGGTAGTCAGTGCCAGAACGCAGGGTCTGTACGGTGTAACTCTGCTGATCAGCTCCAACTGTCACCTATGAGCACAAAAGCTCAACAGTTCACTTACACTCTCTGTCATAAGATTGATATTACCATGTCATATACATGTTGTGGCAAATGCCACATTTAATCATTAGTCATGTTCACATGCTACATGCAATAACATCAGATAGCATGAATACTGTCATGACTCATACCAATGACAGTTGCACACTAAAAGATTTCTAGTGTGTAACGTGTGTAATGAAAATCTGTAGCAGACCACAGGATTCTGTAACACTACCAAAGCTGATTATTGTACATTTTTAAATAATTTAAGAATGTAACACTTGTTACAATGTGTGTGAATTGTAACAGTGAAGTGTTCTGTTACAGAATGCTAAAAACGTTTGCACTGTTTTTTGTATAATAATCCCAAATGGTGTTCAAGGATGAGTCATTCAAGTGGGAAATTGGCCTTCCCGCCCAAGCCTATCTGACACATTTTTAACTTTAACCTTGCCTGCACATGTATAAACACCCTTATACACTTACACCCTTATTATGTGTCAAGACGATCTTCAGCGAACAACAGTCCTACACTGTAGCATTTTCATGCCATGGACCTATCAAAGACTGGGTGTGTGGAAAATCAAATATATTACATCCCTTTGATACCGCTCTGGCCATGGGCTACAGCAGTCTACTGTGTGGCTCTGCATTCCCCGATTGGGTTTGGTCTCTGAATTCACAGATAGTACAAGGGCGTAGGTTTGCATACGGTCCATAGGGACTAGTCACGATAAAAGTTTGGGAAAAACACAATTGTCCTCACCAATATTTTGGTAATTTGAATTGCCTGTTAGAAAAAAATATTTTGCACAATATATTTGCAAACTCATTCGTATTATTATGTACTATGTGTGTAGCCCAGAAGAGTGAAAAATAAATTTCCAAGTTTTCCAATGCGCCCGAGCCTGAGAGACAAGATGCTGACAAAAAGAAGTGATGTTCATACTTGCAAAAAATGTGGAGAACGTTATTTATTATTATATTTAAGTTTGCCTGTTCCGGGCAGTGTTGCTGAGACCAAATCTACGCCCTTGGTACAACTGATTGTGAGGAATCCATCCAAATTACATAAAACATTATACAAATGTCAAGGGTAAGGTAAGGTTTTTGCTAATGCACAGTTTGACAGGTCAGCAAAACAGGTCCAAAAGCTGTGAGCTGATATGCTAGCTAGTTAATTGGCTGGCAGACGCCTGACAAACCGTCCGGACCGCCTTCATAAGTCCAGGATAAATGTATATAAAGTGGTGGTCGGGGGGGATTAGGCGTGAGGTTTACTCTGCAAACACAGGCCGCTGTTACATGGACACACACTGTATGCAAAGGCCGTACCTGTCGTAGCTCTGTGCTGATTGGCTGTCCCAGTCCAGAGATAGGTGTGTACTGGATCAGGTAGCCAGTGACTTGGCCTCCTGCTGGGCTCCAGCGGAAGCGCAGTGAGTCAATGGTGCTGCCTGTAAACTGCAGGTTAGATGGACCCGGAAGTGCCTCTGGCAGAAGCAGCAGGGGCAGAGGAAGCAAAGACAGATAATCAGTGTTGGTTTGAAAAGGCATTTTCGATGGTGTTTAGGTATAGATGTATTATTATGTACAATGTATAAATGTATTATATGATTATATATTTGTTTTTGTTGATGTATACATTTGTGCAATCTATTGTAAACTATAGTCTTATATATATAAAGTTGCATAGACATGTACAACGTATAGATATTTAAATGTGTAAATGCCATATATCACTGCCTCTGCTGTGTTATTGTCGTCTAAGCATAGGGACGCACCATCACTGGAGTATGTTCCCCCTGCAGTAGCACACACTCGTGGGGAAACCTGTGGCAGCACAGAGCTGAGGCCCTTGAAGTTGCTGATGAACAAGGAGAAGTAATTCTGTGGGGGGGAGGCTATCTGAGCCAGCTCCCTCTGGTCTGCATTTTTTATACCTGAGAGGTGGAACAGGTGCATTTAGAGGGGACAAGACAGAGAGGGAGACAAGCAAGTGAGAGAAAGAGAGAAAAAGGAGAGAGTGAAACATGCAGAGAGACACAGAAAACAGATGATTTCAGATGTATTTTTGATGGGTAGAGGCAGAGCCTTTGGTGTGTGAGAATATGTGGTGGAAGGAAGCATGTTTGATTTAGCATAGTATGGAGGGTCTGATTTAGCATAGTATGGAGGGTCTGATTTAACATTTTACAGAGTAATGTTTTAATATCAGCAGATTTTTCAGACACATCCCCACTATAGACACAATAAGAGAAGAACAGATAAGCGGTATAACATGAAAAGCATTTACCCAAGGCAAAAATCTTGACCCCAAGGCCGCGTAACCTCTGAACAAGATCCGTAACAGGGTCCTGTGACTTCCCATCAGTAATAACGATGACAATCTGAGAAGGAGAAAGTGAGAGAGAGCGAGGCAGAGAGAAGGAGGGAGAGAGAGTGTGTGTTAGAAAGACGACATTTTGACTTTTATCATGCAGGGCTAAACACCTGGAAATCGTCTTTTAACCTCTCTCTTCACCACTTCTTTTCTCACCTTTGGAACATCTCGAATGTTCGGAGGGCTGAAGAAATTATCAACGATGAACTTGAGCCCATCCCCAGTGCGAGTGCCCCCATTCTTATACTGGATGTTTTCCACAGCAGCCACAACCTCTGTTCCATTCGTATATCTTCCAAAGGGAAACTCCATCCTAGCACCCAATATATCAGTGTTTTTATATGAAAGTCAAGCAAGTATAAGCATATTTATATTTATAAACTATAAAGCACTGTATTCAAACAGAACTGGCAGAACTGTTACAAAAGAAATTTGGTAATGTTACAGTAAAAAAAAAAACAGACACACACATACATACATACATACATGCTCATGAACTTACAGTATACACTAATTTATCACAAATTGTCAAACCTCCTAAACCATACAGCATTTACCATCTGAGCCCCAGTGGGGAATGAATATCTAACCTGGAAGTGTCGCTGTACTGCACCACTCCGAAGCGCACACCCGACCCTCCCACAGCACTGGCAAAGGGTTTCACCAGGCCTGACATGAAGCCTTTCACCAACTGGAAGTTGGAACGTCCGATGCTGGATGATCCATCCACCAAAAACACAATATCAGCTGCCCTCACACTGTTACACTGACCTGAAAGGAGAGGACACATATATTCACTGTTCATTGTCAGTGTCCTCACATTCTTACACTGACCTAAAAGCACAGGACATTTACTGTTCACTGGTCAGTGCAGTTGAGCAGACCACTACAGGAAAATATCAAAAGGAATTAGAATTATAATGCTGTCTGCAATAATTTTGCACTTTATTACTACAAAATGATATAATGTATGAGGTCACAGTAATGCAATAATAATTTGTTAAAGAAAGTTAAAAGACATTCAATCAAAGCTCCATTTACAATGCATGTCCATAACAGCTTTATGGAAATCAGACTAGTTTTCATTTCCTAAATGAGATCCAGGAAGCACACTGATCGTCATCAACCTGGCAGGGCACAGATTGCATGGCACCCTGTAATTTACAGCTTTGGCATTTATTACTTGCACCTGGCAGACAGGGTGGAGATGCATGAGCCATCTTGTACTTTTGTCTGCTGGGTGGCGTCCAACAGGTTCTGAATTTTCAGTGACTCAGTGACCTATATTTTCATTAAAGGTGCAGTCAGCGATTCTAATCCAATACACTGTTTGTCAAATCCGTCTAATTGCTCCTTGCAGTCCTCTAGGCTCTAGCCTCTGTTCAGTGTGTGCAATAAATAACTAATCTTTGTGTTTGTTTACAGTATACATCTTGAGTGGTAACTAGATAGCCATGCCTACTTGCTCAGTTGCCACTGGAGTGGAGGTTAGAATGTTACAAACATCTATAAGATACTATGAGCTAAGCGTATGATGGTGAGTGGTTACTTGCAGCTGTATCTCTGGGGAGTAAATGTCTGCATAATAGTGTTCTACATTTCTCTAATCCCTGATGTGTTATATTACCTTAAATGGTTGTATGTAGCTTTTGTTCACTAGAGTACAGTATGTGTTGAACCTTGTTGGAGGGGCTTAAATGGACAAATGATACACCAGCTCCATCATGAGTTTTTAAAGGTCAAAGTTCTTTTGTTTTTCAGGACAGCATGTGCTTTTCCTTTCAACTCAACACCAGAGGCCATGGCAAATGGTAAATGAACTGCATTTATATAGCGCTTTTCTACTCATAGAGCACTTATAGCGCTACACAGGTGAATGCCTCACACATCTACCCATTCATACACCAATGGCGGAGGCTATTATCTAGGTTGCCAACCTCTCCATCGGAATGTCTTGCTCAAGGACACTTCGACACTTAGTGAGGAGGAGTCGGGACCAAAGGCATTTACAACATTCAGTCATCCATAAGTATAATAATATTGTAACATTGCTGTGAAAAGTACCTTGAGCAGCACTTCTAGGCAGAAGAGTCGCCAACACAGCAAATGAGATAATACCCCACATCTTTTTTTTTTTTTACCTGTGCAAGAATACAGACGTACAGACACATGTTAAACAAAAACATCCAAAACTGGTGCACACTCACAAATACAGTAGAAGGAGGAGAGACCTAGGAGGTAACATAGAAGTCAAACAAGCTGCTAATTAGGAAACAAAGGTTGTGTTTTACAATTATACACTGTAATGTTTGGTATACTCCATTGTGAGCCTATACATCTTTATTACCTATGTATAAGCTATGCATCATGGGATAACAAGAAGTGACACATAAAGGAAACACAAATCAGGCAGTATGATACTGATCAATGACTGATCACTGATCAATGTTTAGCATTTTTCTTCAACATCAACAAGCAGTGTCCTTATGACATACTGACACTCACACAAACTCACACTCACACTCAAGCCAACACCCACAGGAGGTATATATGGAACTTAATCATTCTACACACCCTAACTAAATCAAATAATTATACAGCTGAACCGTACACAAGACTTCCCTTAGGGCAGAGCACAGGTAAAATATCCCATTTGGAATTTAATGTTTGTTGCCATGGAGACTTTTGGGACACACCTCAGACACCACCCATCTGTCCTGGCATGATCAGGCAAGCACGATGGATTTGCCTAATGTGTGTATATTGATATTGAGAGGGAAACAGGAGAGAGAGAGTGAGTATGTGTGTGTGTGTGTGTGTGTGTGTGTGTGTGTGTGTGTGTGTGTGCGCGTGTGTGTGCGCGCGTGTGTGTGTGTATGTATGCATGTGTGCATGTGTGCATGTATACATATGAGTCTAGGCATGTGTTTGAGTTGGGGTGTATGAGAGTCTGTGTACTAACTGCTGCATTCCATCCTGAAAATCTGATAACAGATTCACATAAATCGGCAGAGACTCTGCGTACTATAAAGCTAGTTAGAGGTTCCTTCCTGCTTCAGCAACTGTTGAGCCAGCCAAGCCACCTCCCCGTTGCCATTTGGAGAAAGAGGATGCCTGAAGCAAAGCTCTCTGGTGAGTCGTGACATGGGATCAGATGATCATAAAGGAGCACAAACCCCAACTCATCATCACCTCCCAAATTGACCCAGCGACCTGAGACTGTCACCGGATCCGTCTTTCAAGAAGTGGCTTGTTCAGACACCAAGGCCCATGCAAAGAAAACTGCCGCCGCTGTTTAGTGTGTGTGCTTGTGGGGGTTTTTTCTGTATGTGTGTGGTACAATATGTGAGGAAAAAATCTGTCCATCTCCTGGTGAGTAACATAAGCCTACCTACTTAGTTCAGTGTGAGTGTGTGTGTGTGTGTGTGTGTGTGTGTGTGTGTGTGTGTGTGTGTGTGTTGGTGTGTGTGTGTGTGTGTGTGTGTGTGTGTGTGTGTGTGTGTGTGTGTGTGTGTGTGTGTGTGTGTGTGTGTGTGTGTGTGTGTGTGTGTGTGTGCATTCTAAAGTGTGTATACATACAACAAGAGAGAGAATGTAGGAGAAAAAAGAGACAGAAAAAATAACCGTGGAGGTGTATCCAAAATGTCTCAGTGCTTGCAGAGAAACCCTATTTAACAATTAAAATAAAATAAAGACTGGCCACAGTAAGGGCCTGTGTTGTGGTGAGGAACTACAAATCCTGAATCAGATTGCAGTTTACAAATACCCCACAAGAGGGAGTGCCGCTGTGCTGAGTATCGGCTCAGCTGTTATTCAGTCAGAGACATGAGATCACTGAAAGGTTGTTCTGGCCTGGCACGGTAAATGGCTTTCCGTGTCACATGGCTGATATAGTCCGTTTCCTCTGACAATTTGTCAGGCAGGCGTCGCGGTGCGAGCGTCAGGAAGCTCACGGCAGCTCAGACTCTGAGATAAGGAGGTGTGCTACAGTACCTTGATCTCTTTTGAGCGCGCGCTGTAACTGCCTAACGGGCCTGTCTGGCTCTTTGGTGTTGTGGTCAGGGTGCAGGGTTATTGCCCTGGAGACCTTAGTCAAAGACCAGGTGGACTGTCTGCTTTTTACTTTGCCACGCGAAACATCACTACAGCTGGTGTGTTTAGCTGAAAATATATCGGATGGGACTCTGCTGCTAACACAACTATCAGATCTATGAATGATTTTCCATTTCTGATGTCCATCCCTACATTTTTATATGGGGCATCTGTGTAGTTCTGAACAGTTTTTTTTTATATAAGATTTATTTTGGGCTTTTATTTGGACAGGACAGTGAAGAGTTGTGGACAGAAAGCGAGGCGGAGAAGACGTGGTGAGAGGATCGGGAGAACGACAGAAGGCTGGAATTGAACCTGTGTCCCCGCGGGCATTGAAGCCCGTAAATGGAGGGCTTATCGGCTTGTCCCACAGTGCGACGATAGTTCTGAACAGTTTGTGTACTTTCCTATGAACTTCTACTGATGCACACATTGTAAAGGACAAACTCCTTGCTAAGTTTCCTTGCTTTGTCTGGGTTGGGCACTCCACAGCTGGTTTTGGTCTGTCTTGATTCCTTCAGATATGACTCTACTTGATGTACATCAAAGAAGCACTTTTCTTAGCTCAGTCTGAGTCATGCTTCTTTGACCTTTCTTTGTAATTATTCTTCTATTCAAACTACTGCTACACTCTCAGCAGAGGCCTCATACCATCCATGTGTCATACCTCTGATACCATCACATTTTCCTTCCAAAAACACATGGGTTCACCAGGTCGATACCCAGAGAGGGTCCTTGTATGAACATGTAGCCCCCTAGGTGTCATACATGTCATGTTGGCTCTACAGCTTCATTGTCTTACCAAAACTTCCACTGCACTTTAGAATTTTACAAGTAGTTTTGCTTCCTGGATGGCTTTTAGGATTCTATGCACTGTAAGAATGTAACACCCTTCACAATCCTCTCCTCTCCCACATCCACATGAGACCTTCATTCTTGAGCCTTTCACGTGAGACGCAACGTTAACCCCTCCAAAACCAGCTTGTGTCAACAGTGTCAAGGATAATCTTTAACAAAGGGGCATCCTGCTAAAACATAACCAAGCTCTATTCAGCGGGCTGAAGGGAGGATCTGTCTGAGTGAGCGAGGTAAAATGAGGAGAAAAAAGGACAGAAAGGAAGGAGGGAGGTTGCAGACGAGGAGGGTATGAGCGCAGCCTCATCTTGTCTCACTGAAACAACATCGGATGCTTCCCATTCTCAACGCATGTCCCAGCTCAGTGGAGCATGTCAGTAAACTTCTTCTCACGTTATTAAAGGTTTCCTCCTCATTCTCCTCCTCCTCCTAAGCGGCTCATCACTGTCAGCTGCCAAAGACTGGCACAGAACCATGTACTTATATGCATTTAGAGTGGTATATAGATGTACATGAGCTCAGCCATATGACATTCATATCACAGCATTTGTCAGATTAGTTTCCTGCTCAAAAGCCTCACAAAAGCGTGGATATAGTACATATAGATAAATATGTGCAAGACGATAACATAGCATAACACATGCATGCAGACATGCAGTGCGTTTGTGGCATAAACAGTTGGTTGCCAGTGAGACTCATGAAACATTCTAGCCTATCAGGGTGAAGAAGATGTGAAGTGACAAATGAGTTCAGCTGAGGTCACCAGCTCTTAGCACGACCACCCGTTGTCTGTGATCTCGCTTTCTCTCCCTCCTCCTCTCTCTCTCTTTCTCGACTTACTCTTTCTCTCCCTGTCTCTTTCTGTCTCAGTTGTTCTCTCACATACACGCATGCATGGTCATGGACACACACAGACACATACACACACACACACACACACACACACACACACACACACACACACACAGAGAGAGAGACTCACACACACAATACAAAGACAGACACAAATAAATTCAGACCAGACACAGATCAAAATAACTTAAATAGACACTCTCTCTCACACATGCACACCCGTATACAGTCACGCACACAAACACACACACACACACACACACACACACACACACACACACACACACACACACACACACACACACACACACACACAAACACACAAACACACACACACACACACAAACACACACACACACAAATAAGTTTAAACCATTCAGATCAAAAGGCTACACGGACATACTTGAATGGACTCCAGTAACGCTTTCCCACAGCCCCCCATAAACACACAAGGATATTGCGCGCGCGCACACACACACACACACACACACACACACACACACACACACACTCACAATAGTAAAAGCCTGGAAATCCTTAGAGCATATTGTGGCACAGATGTTAACATGCACAAAGCCCCACATAACAATGCATTTCAGAATTGTCATGAATGCCAAAAGCAGTGCTTTTCAACCAAAGTAAACTTAGTTTTAGGGCAGTAACGTGAGGCCGCCTAGACCATACCTTACATTCATCATTAATGCATTAATGCAACCCTGAAGTGCTTTGTTTAAGTGTGACTTCAGGACGTTTTAGGCACACACAGCTGGTATTGGCATGTTGCCCTAATCATCATTACATGTCATTATGCATCATTATCTATTTATCTGTCTATCTCTCAATATATCTGTCTTCTGTTTTTTATCTTTGGAAAAGTGACATCTTGAAAAGGCTTTCATAATGAGGTCACTACCATAAATGTTCAGCAAGTGATAGATTTTCACTTAATATGGTTCAGTCATGCTTTAGTATCAAGGAGCTTTATATACAAACAACAGCAAAGATGCATTTCTAGTTAGATGGTGAGAGTACGAGTAACCCTTTAATCCAGCCACCCTCTCTGGCACAACACTGACCACACTGAGGGAGAATCCCTCTTAAATGTTTCAAAGGCTGGTTATCATGGGTATCAATGTCAGCCACTATGTTTCAGCATGCTCAATAATAAAGTCTTGCAATGACACAGTACGTATATTAGTCACCATCACTTTTACAAGTTAAGTAATTTACAGAGAGCGTGTATGTGTGATATCTCTGTTTGGTTTATGAAATAAATAAATAAATGAATTCTTCAAATATTTTCATTGTAAAACTTTGCAGTAACACATTTGCATAACTCAATGTAAAAATGTATGTACAGCAACCAGTCTACGTAATTACTGTGCAGCCATCTAACTATTACTTAGTATGCAATATATGCACCACAACTAGTTCAGGAATGTGCTGTTTAATGCACTCCGCTAAGGCACTGAAGCGACGCTGAAGCCTCATGCCTGCAACGACTGCTGAATGAGTTTAATAAATCATAATCACTACAGAAGTGCTCCTTCTGAGGAGACGCAGCTGCAAATGCAAAGCCCCCTACAGCTGGACGCGTTCCCAGCGCCCCCCGAACAATCCACCACACCATGCTAGACCGGAGTACAGCAGAGCAGACGAGTGAATTGGATTACAGTGAAAGTCACTCACCTGGCCAAAGGATTAGTCACCTCCTCCAGTTCATAATCCCTTCAGAAATCAAAGCACAGGGGCCAAATGAGAGTTCACGATCAAAACCCCAAATGGAAAAACAGAAATGAAACACAGCAATGTGAAGGGTTGTTGAAAAGTGCCTGTTCTTCCTGCTGGTGCTGTGTTTGGGAGGCTCTCTGCAGGGCGAACACGCTGCCAGAGCTCTTACTGTCACCCGGGCAGGAACTCTCCTGTTCTTAAGTCCAGACTTGTTCGGTTGCCTTGAGCACTGGGTTTTTTCTCTCCTCCTTTTTCTTCCCCCTTCAAGGCTCAGTATCTCCTCCAGCCCGGTTGCCCACACAAGCGCTGTGCTCCTCCACAGATTCCCTTCCTGTAAATCTGCATACTTAACCTAACATTGGGAATTCTGCTATTCAGGCTACATCCAGGGCATATTTGTTCTGAGGCATACCCCTGTATACACTATCACTTTTAAAGCTTGGTAGGATTTCACACATCTATGAAGCTGAGATAAGAGCCATGTCTGTCTGCCCTTACCAATGTTTAGCCAATATCTATCAAAAATAATGTACACACTTTAAAGTAGAGACAACATCTGAAAAGTTTGTGAAGTATATTACTTCACCTTTGAGCCCTTGGGCTTGATTGGACCTTGAGGCCTTGACCCACTCAATGTGAAACAGCAGCACTGTTTTTTAGTGGGAATTCTATCTTTGTGAAATTAAAGGGGTAGATTCAAATACTCTGGACTGACTCTGTCAAAGAAAAATAAGCAATTGAGGTACAAGGACCAGGGTAAGATAAATGTCAGACCTTGTCCTTGGCCTTTCAAACGAGCGCTAGCATGCATATGGGGAAACAACTATTTGGTATTCTCCCTCCAGCAAGCCCCCTTCCTGATATTCTGCTTCATAATTACCTATTTTAGTCTGTACCTTCTTATCAACTGCCACTCATTTCCATTTTAAAATGATTTTCAATGGCCCTTAGGCCTGATGTGTGATGGCTAATTTTGTGGCGTCTGTTTGCGAGAAATGAGTGATAATGGCACTGTGATGTTTCCCCCCCCCCCCCCCCCTCCCTCAAGGATCTTTTTTAATCATTACCCATCTGAACTTTTACCACCACCCTCTCCCGACACATAAACCCCCATGCTTTGCATAAAATAAAGGGTCCCCATGATGACATTGTGTACTGGAGGCATATCCAATAGCAGCTGACTCTCTCTTCACTGGGATGGATCAGCTAAAGTTCTAGCCCAGCTCTGAAACAAGCCCGGCGCAGCGTTGGAATAGACTTGCCGTATATCAGGTCTGGTGCGCATGTGATCAAATCAGCACTATCACATTGGCTACATTACATTAGTAACAGGCAAGATACTCTTCAAGATGCTATGTGTACATACACAAAGACTAAAATGAAAAAAGTTTTGCCACAGCATCACAAAGACATTTGTTTTTTACTGGAGGGAACTTAGTTTGAGAGCAGTAACATGAGACCTTTAAGACCATACCTTATGTTTATTAAGCATTCACTTGTGTTCCTTTTCAACCCTGCAGCCCATACATTCCTCAGCTGCTTGAGCTAATCATGTAAACATACAAAATGAATATATATGTAGTGTAAGATGTGAAGATGAAATAACACTACAGAATGGTGATTTATTTTTTTACAGAAGTACAGTCATTTAATCATTGTAAAGGAAAGAGAAACCATCAACACTATACACAAAAATTCTCTAACCTCTCTTCCTAATCATATACAGTTGGGCACGTGAATGAATGCATACACCTCTTCACTTTAAATGACACAGTACTCTTTTGCAACATGAATTACACATTTTCAGTTTATTTATGAATTAAAGGTTCACCTACATTCTCACCTTTCCAGGCACAGTGGAGTCCTCAGTGTTTGAACTGTCTTCAAAACACAATTGATAGCATGTCAAGTAGTGAGAGGTCATCAGCATTAACTGCCCTGACTGTGAGGAAGTACAATATGGACACAGCTATGCAGAGGTCCTTAGGGTCGGCTGTGGGCCATTTATCTTATTGTAAGCTCTCCTCAGTGGGGGGTCTGAACTGTGAAGTCCCCTTATGGAGGGATGAGGAGGTTATTAACCAATGTTGTTTCAAATTGAAAACGAAATGAAATAATTTGGTTTGTTAGCATCTTGATATTGGGTCTTATGCTTCCACCTGCATTAGCTTTGATAGATTTGAGTTTGTTCCCTCAGGTTTGAGGTAATTTTAAAAGCCCTCAAAAGTGACTTCATGGCATGTTGATAGTGCAGTACATAATCAGAATTGGAAGGACTTGCTATGACATTATTTGTCCAACAGTTGAAAACAAAGAAGACTACAAATTAAGATAATGCTGTCATGATCTGGACACCTATATCCAGCATGTTCCTGAAACCTATGGAAGAATATGGACATTTTTAAAAATGTTTATCAGTATGAATGTTGTATAAAGCTTGTGACAACCAGAATAACTAGTTGCTAAGGAGAAGACGCAATAAACTCTACAACTAACTATATGCTAGAGTGTGATTTAGAAATGGGTAGGCATACAGCTAAAGCAAGTTTATATATATTTTAATAGAATTCTAAACTTTTACAGTGAGGAGAGGTTGGCCTAAATGGCCTACTTCAAGACGTTTTTTGATAAAACAGTTTTGAGTAACTTTTGAGTGTGTGTGTGTGTTTGTGTGTGGTACACTCCAGATTTTCAATCACAGCCTGCTGTTTAGACACACGTGACTGTGAACGCAAACTGGCAGGGGCTTGATTTGGTGAATTTATGTTTAGATGCCTCCACTTATTTATTTAATTACACTACTCGAACACCTGTTGCAAATGTACAGAGTGATTTATCACCGTCCTGAGGCTATGCTATGTTGCTATATGCCTGTTTCATTAGTTTAAGACCCTTTCAACGAGACACATTCATGACAGCTAGGCAAGCATGAGAAGTATGTAACCTTATCCAGAGGTGACATACCTAACCAGGGAGTACCTCAGTCATAATTCAGGTAAAGGAGAAAGTAAAACGAATGTGTAATAGCAGGGGTCTTTTCAAAGGTTGGGTAATTGTTTGTGTACAAAATACATTTTGTGTCCCAAGGGTCCTCTGTCATTCTACAGTGCCACTGTGTTGCTGTGCGCGCAGGATCAAAGTAGTCATTATACCTAATAGGGCCCACGCCCTTCTTCTTCAGACATGTTCGTGCAGCTGCACTCTAGTCTAAAGGTTTGTCAGGTATAAAAACGACATAATGAACGCCTTGCAAATAACGCATGCTAGTTAGTACTCAGTTAAATCAAAGCCATGTCGCCCCTAAATCCTTTGAATACATATCTGATCAAAAAGCCCCATCATTAATATTCTTCTGTATGCCAACTTTTAATTTGGAAAGAAGAGCAACTTAATGTGCTTCCCGGAAGTACAACAAGCTCTACCGTTGTCCGGCGCATTGTAACATGACGGCAGTGAATCTCACAGAATTGGCTCTCCCTCAGCTTGAGGGGCTGAAAAATCAGCTAGATCAGGTAGGTTGTTTAAAATGTCATCGTTCGCTATAAAATATGTATTTTGTAGTCAGTCATAACTGTGACCTCTCACACATGACGAGTGTTTTGTGTCTAACGTTAGCTATCCTGGCTAGCTAGCAGTTAGCTCGCTCACTAAGGAGTGGTTCACACAGTTACGTGCATTTTCTTAATAAGATAATTACTTGCTTAGAATTTCAATACCAAACAGTTGACTGTAAGTACTTGAGAATTAGTTTCCTCGTCGAGATGACGATTGAGGGTGTCGGATGTCGTCCGTTCACATTCAACACTGGTGAATTGTTGGTGTGTGCTCGTCCACATGGTACTGGACAGATCTCCACGCCCCTAGGAAACAGCCCAAAGACCGTGCTCTAGCTCTTCACTTGATGTCTGACTACCTTATTTTGACTGGATTCTACGTTAATGTATGTTAAATGAATTGCAGGAGACAGAGTTCCTGACGTCTTCTATTGCACAGCTTAAGGTTGTGCAAACGAAGTATGTAGAGGCTAAGGACAGTTTAAGTGTACTCAACAAGACCAACAAAGGTAAGTAAAATGTGTGGCCGAGACCATAAAGCAAACCCCTCCTTCAGAGGATCAGACGTACTCTGCATTATAATTAGCTCCTACTTGCAGTCTGTTGTGCTCCAGCAAGACCAGATATGACTTTGGCATTGCATACTAAATGTGTACCTTTAGGGTCTAATCGTTAAAGTTTGGTTGTGAGTTACGGCGTAATTCGTCGCAAACAAGGCTGGCTTTACATCAAATAGGCTACTCTGTTTACAACTTAATGAGCGCACCACTCACCACTGCACAGCGCTGCTATTCTGAGCTCTGCGTCGATTATAGAAATATCAAACTGTGTTTACCCTCTAATTATTCCAGCACGCGTTCATTAGCTGTACGGAAACAATCAAGCTGGGTTAGCAGAGGCCTTTATAGTCTGACCACCTCCTGTTTGAATTTTTCTAATCTAAGCTTGAAGTTTTAAGTTAGAATTTGTGTCCCAGTAAGCATTTATATATTTTTTGGATTGATTATCATTCATTTTATAAGCTGCTTTAACAAAGTGTTGCTTTAAACAGTTTGGAAATCCCTGATATCCCCTTTTAATGGGGAGAGCAAACTATGGCATCTTTACCTTTTGTGGGAATGTGCAAATCTGTCTGACTCCAAGGTATTCTGTTCTCCACAGGAAAAGAACTACTTGTTCCTCTCACAAGCTCTGTATCCTTTTCTTTTTGGCGATGGCTACTAGCCATGGGCTGATAGAGGCTCAAAACTCAGTCCCTGCCCAATGAATGAATGAATGAATGAATGAATTTTAGATGTTCTGTGTGAAATCCTTGACACACGTGTATTTAGATGTATGTGCCTGGAACGCTGAATGATGTGGACAACGTAATGGTTGATGTGGGAACTGGTTATTACGTAGAAAAGGTAAGATTTTTATATTTACACCAATGCACATGCAGTCTCTGTAAATTAAGCTCTGGATAAAGTCAGCTGTTACAAAATATTGTGGTCGTTTTCTTACTTTGAAACGGCAGGCTTCACTTTTTGTCCACAAAAAGCATGAGGGGAAGTTAAGACCCCTTACATTTCTCCTTAATTGGTTGCCTTGTGCTGGCAAGCCCCTTAATTATCCAAGGATCCGTGCTCAAATCTCTATAAATATTTTTTCCCCCTATATAAACGTCTCAGTTTTATATCCGATGAATAGTTTCAGCTATCAGAGGGATGGAATGTGCAATTTCAAAGGAAATAGAAAAGTACTACCACTTAATGGCTCTCTCAGCCTGACCAAATGTAAGACTTTTATTTTGTCAGCCAAACTTTCTGTGGAGAGCCAAAGATACACTATATGGGCATAAGTATGTGGGCGCTAATTAGTAGGGTAAGCTGCTTGAGTCACACCCGTTGTTAACAGGCAGATAAATACTTCTGCAATCTCTATTTGCAGTAGTGTGGGAGCTCAAAGACTCCAGGTATGGCACTGCCATTTGATGCTGTCTTACAAATAAGTCTGTTTGGGCAAATGACTACCCTGGAATATTTTCCCCTGGTACATTTCTAGTGCTGTTCAGAAGCATCTGCAGGTGAGGCTGCACAAGAAAGACTTACAGTGGGGAAAATAAGTATTTGAACCGCTACCGATTTTGCAAGTTTGGCCACTTGCAAAGAAATTTGTGATCTAGAATTGTATTGGTAGGTGTATTTTAACAGTGAGCAAACAGAATATCAACAAAAAAAAATCAGAAAACTGCATTTTATCACATTTATGACTTTATTTGCATTTGATGCAAAAAATAAGTATTTGAACCCCCAAGCAAACAGCAAGAATTCTGGCTCACAATGACCAGTTATGTGTCCAAGAAGCACACAGATTAGTCCTCATTAGGTCTAACAAGGTACACCTGATCTCAACTGGTGACGTTTATAAAAGAAACCTGTCCAAAGAATCATACTTCACACCTTCAACCTCACCACCATGGGCAAGACCAAAGAGTTGTCCAAGGACGTCAGAGATAAGATTGTAGACCTGCACAAGGCTGGAATGGGCTACAAAACCATTGGCAAGCAGCTTGGTGAGAAGCAGACAACTATTGGTGCGATTATTCGTAAATGGAAGCAACCCCAAACAAATGTTAATCGCTCTAGGTCTGGGGCTCCATGCAAGATATCCCCTTGTGCGGTATCAGTGATCATTCGAAAGGTGCAGAATAACCCCAGAACTACACAGGGGGAGCTTGTGAATGATCTCAAGGCACCTGGGACCACAGTCACCAAGAAAACCACTGGCAACACACCACGCCGTCATTTTTTTTTAAGTACTGCAGAACTCGCAAGGTCCCCCTGCTCAAGGAAGCGCATGTACAGGGCCATCTGAAGTTTGCCATTGCACACTTGAATGATTCTAAGGAGGATTAGGAGACAGAATGTTGTCAGATGATGCCAAAATCAAGCTCTTTGGCAACAACTCCACTTGCTGTGTTTGACAGGGGGGGAATGCTGAATATGACCCCAAGAGTACATCATACCCACCATCAAGCATTGAGGTGGAAACATTATGCTTTGGGGCTGTTTCTCTGCCAAGGGTACAGGATGACTCCACCGCATCAAGGGGACCATGGATGGGGCCATGTAACGTGGAATATTGGGCTTGAACCTCATTCCCTCATTCCCTCCCATTGAAAACACAACCTTAAAGATTTGGAGAGGATCTGCAAAGAGGAGTGGACCAAAATCCCTCCTGAGATGTGTGTAAACCTGGTGACCAACTACAAGAAACGTCTGACATCTGTGCTTGCCAACAAGGGTTATTCCACCAAGTACTAAGTCATTTTTGTCAGTCAGTTATGCTAGGGGTTCAAATACTTATTTTTTGCATCAAATGCAAATAAAGTCATAAATGTTATAAAAGACATTTTTCTGGATTTTTTTTTGTTGATATTCTGTTTCTCACTGTTAATATACACCTACCATTACAATTATAGATCACACATTTATTTGCAAGTGGCCAAACTTGTGAAATCGCCAGGGGTTCAAATACTTATTTCCCCACTGTATTTGTGTGTGGCACACAAAGATAATTTTTCCAAGGTAGCAATAGTCACTACCAACTCCCAGACTGCCACAGGAAGCAATGTCAGTGAGGGTTCTATATGAGATTTGTAACGTGTGTTCCCATTGCAACGTCAGCGCGGGTACTACATGTTGGGAGTTTTGTAACGTGTGTTCCCATAGCAGAGGCACCCAAGCCTCACCATACGTGTTGCAAAGCATCAGCTGGGGTGGTGTGATGCCCACAAACATTGGGCTCTGTGAAAGTTCAAAGGTGCATCAGCAGCATCATGTCATTTATATGAATAACAAGTGGTGTGTGTGTGTGTGTGTGTGTGTGTGTTTGTGCCCTCAGAATGTAGATGACACCAAAGACTTCTTCAAACGAAAAATCGACTTTCTCACCAAGCAGATAGAGAAAATTCAGCCGGCACTGCAGGAGAAACATTCCATGAAGCAAGGTGATTACACACACACACACACACACACATAAACACGTGCACGCACGGTTTAAATTAACTATACATTTTTTAAGTTATATCATAGGCAGATGCATTATATAATCCATTGGTATTTATGTGAGTTATAAACGGTTTTAATGTTCTAATGAAAGTAGATATTGTTGTATATACCATGCCTCATAACTTTGTTCACTCATGTAAACTTGCGTAAATCAACTTCCTGAGTCATCAGAGGCTGGTGTATAATATCACATGTTGCTGTGCAAGTTGCATTTTACAGTCTAAGTGCAAGTATGGCTTCTATCAGCATACAGTTATTTAAGAGTTATGCTGAACTAATTATTAGATTTTTTAAGTATTGTGTGGTTGATATGGAAACTGTGAAACTTAAAAGATAATTTACTACATACTCAGGCTCTGATGCACCTGAGTGTGTGAAGTGTCACATTGGTTTTCGTTTATCTGTACCCCATTAAGCAGTACTGCATTTACTTCCCGATCTTCACTAAGCTTATATGGAAACTGTGTTTTTTTTTTTTCTTCTTTACAGCGGTGGTTGAAGTCATGAGTATGAAACTACAGCAGTTACACAGCCAACAGCCATCGACAACGGCAACCATCAAGGCATAGGACACACAATCACCTCGCACTCAACACCATACTCACGTATAGCAGATGATGGAGCACACACCCTCACAGACCGGTCTTTTTGCCAAACAAGGTTCTCAGCAGTAGAACATATCTGAATCGCTAAACTGTCAGAGCTGTTGAGTGAACACACAGCAGTGCTAAGTGTTAGGACATGTACATACTCGCGCACACTCACACTCACTCACTCACTCAAACACACACACACACACACACGACTCTCAGACATAACCCAAACCTGTGTGACCTCTGCAAGCCCAGCGTAGAGGCCCCCAGGTGGCCCTGGACTGTCAACATGTTCTCTGTGTGTGTGTGCGCAAGTAAGAGACTCGTCTAGTCCTGAGGATTGTCTCTGTTTGTTATGTGATTCCAACATATTTGCATAACTTCACAAATAAATTAATAAAAGTACTTTAAATGTCAAAGTGATATAAAGCCCATATTTTACTTGCTCTATTTAAAACATGACAAGGTCTGTTGTGAGATAGTATGACTAGTTTTTTTTACCCCACCCTGTTGCTTTGGTTAAGAAAAAAAAAAAAAAAAAAAAAACTACTATCTGCTTTAACCCATTAGCTACAAAATGTAATAGACAGTCCCTCCAGGATCTTGTGAGGGTTGGTTAAGATTGTCGCAGCCAGACTTGACTGAATTGGCTATAGGAATTCTCTAAAATTGCTGTGAGTTTTTATAGAATGATTGATTGCTTTTGTACTGCCCCCTTGTGGGCATTTTTTTCCTGTTTCCCTGAGCAACGAGTTACACCAAGGCGGGGCCCAAAACGCATGAGAACCCTAAACAATGAACTACTGGTCAAATGATGTATGGCAGTGCTCTTACAGCATAGTAGCCTGTAACTAACCTATTTGGTGATAAGTTAATAGCCTACTTTGTAGTTGCATAATATG
The DNA here is from genome assembly GCF_963457725.1 of Sprattus sprattus. NCBI lineage: Eukaryota > Metazoa > Chordata > Actinopteri > Clupeiformes > Clupeidae > Sprattus > Sprattus sprattus. The sequence continues at coordinate 13,534,085 of NC_137908.1, read as the reverse complement.
GTTAGGATATACTGTTAAGTCTCTTAGATGGGATGGCTAGATATTCTGAATACAACGGACATGCACCTAACATGCATCAGATTATGGTGCTCTCCAGGTAACAAGATACTGACTTTTTTACCTGCCAATTTATTGGAACCCTCAACAGTTTTGCACCTTTCGTGATCTGATAAACATTGGCTCAATGGATTTAATGTAAATTCTTGATTTAAGGTCAACCTCTTATGTGTGGCTCAGGTGGCTTGCACTGCCCCCTCACAGTAAGGTCATGGGTTTGATTCCTGCATGGGGTGCTGTTGGCTCTGGGGGGCAGGTCCTCCCCAGACCTTAAGTGCTCAGGTGGGCTATCTCCCGGGCTTTTCTGTGTGGAGTTTACATGTTCTCCCTGTGTTCATAAGGGGTTTCCTTCTCTAAGAACCCCAACAGAAAAACATGCAAAAAGAACAGAACACTCCTGACCGAGACGGAGCGCTGAGAAGCTGCCTACTGCTCCTGGAGGGTTCTGGAGGATGGGTTAAAAGCAGAGAGTGAATTCACCCCACCTCAGGCCTGCGTGTGTGTGTCGCCTCCATATATAACACGTGTGTGTTGCAGTGAATCGCTTGTGCAATAAAACTGACAAATTCAGCCTTGTTTGGTGTAGAACCTCCACAGTTATCTCTTGCCTCCAGGACTTTCAGTGAATTTAAGTGCAAGTCTCACCATACTCCGGTTGAAGGACAACCAGTCATCCACATGTTGAATATTTTATATGAGTTTATACCATAGAAGCTCTATGTCGACTAGGAAAGTGTGAAGTAGAGCACATAGGCGGTGCCTACCGGGTTTACTTTCATCATTTCTCTGATGTCGAGCTTCACAAATGAACTGAAAATGTTGGACATACACTGCCACTCCGTGGAGTTTTGTGGTAGTGCAGTGGTATTGTCTGGATTTGCTACTTCGGGGTGGATGCAGGCTCAGCAGCCCCTCTACATCAACCCTCCTGTCCTACCTGTCATTCTTAGACTTCTTAGGATGTTTCAAAGATAAGTTGAGTTTCACAAATAACCATGTATTTAATTGTACAGAAAATATACTAATGTATTTTGTTTGTTGTACAATTAAACACATGGTTATTTGTGAAACTCATTATATATACAGCCGTGGAAAAAAATAAGAGACCACTTCAAAATTATCAGTTTTTCTGGTTTTACTTTTTATTGGTTTGTGTTTGAGTAAAATTAGCATTTTATTTTTATTCTATAAACTACTGACAACTCTACCAAATTTCAAATAAAAATATTGTCATTTAGAGAATTTATTTGCAAACAAATGACAATTGGTCAAAATAACAAAAAAGAGGCAGTGTTTCCAGATCTCGAATAATGTAAGGAAAACAAGCTCATATTCATTTTTAAACAACACAATACTAATGTTTTAACTTAGGAAGAGTTCAGAAATCAATATTTGATGGATTAACCTTAATTAACAATTACAGCTTTCATGTGTCTTGGCATGCTCTCCACCAGTCTTTCCTGGAAGAAAAACTTGCTCCCTTTTGCTCTGACAAAGTTCCCCAAATCTGAGGAGTGTTTTTTCCAGCAGGACAATGCTCCATGCCACACAGCCAGGTCAGTGAAGGTGTGGATGAAGGACCACCAGATCAGGACCCTGTCATGGCCAGCCCAATCTCAAGACCTGGATCCCATTAAAAACCTCTGGAATGTGATCAAGTCACCAAAACCTCTGGAATGTGATCAAGTCACCAAACGGCAATGTGGAAGACTGGTGGAGACACATGAAAGCTGTGATTGTAAATCAAGGTTATCCCACCAAATATTGATTTCTGAACTCTTCCTAAGTTAAAACATTAGTATTGTGTTGTTTAAAAATGAACTTGTTTTCTTAGCATTATTCATGATCTGAAAACACTGCATATTTTTTGCTATTTTGACCAATTGTAATTTTTCTGCAAATAAATGCTCTAAATGACAAATCATTTATTTGAAATTTGGTAGGAATGTTGTCAGTAGTATAGATTAAAACTAAAATGTTCATTTTACTTTAACACATACCAATAAATAGTAAAACCAGAGAAACTGATCATTTTGAAGTGGTCTCTTAATTTTTTTCCGCAGCTGTATATAGTTCTCGAACCAAACATTTATTTTCTAAATGTCCCAATCAATGTGGTATTTGTATGACCTTAACTTCCTCTGGTCTGGCATTCCTATTTGATACTGTGATTAGGTTTTTGGTGGCCCAACAGTTAATTGAAGATGTAGTTTCACAGGTTTGCTTGCTGTGTGGTGTATGCATTTTATTGGTCACATTAGTCTAGGTTGACCTGGATACATCTGTTCTGTCCTATACTAAAATGTGTGAATATGCCAATGTTGTAGGCCTGCAAATCTCACACACACCCATATAACTCTGTGTGTGTGTGTATAGATACATGTGTTTACTTTTGACACCACATTCATGATCACTGAAGCGTAGCTAAACCGTCTATGTTGCATGTAGCCTACCCTGTCCGCCATTTGATGCAAGTGGATGCTGTTGAATTTAGTCTTCAACAGCATCCACAACAGTCTTGAAGTTAACTTGAGTGACAATATACCCGACCCGGGGCAGCCAATGTGTAGACTACCTTCGCTAGCACAGGACCCAACTCGCCGGAGATTAGACTGCGAAATTCACAGATTGACTGCTCGCCTCCATCCTGGTCACGTGACGAATAAATACAGTAGGCTCGGCCACTATGGCGGATATCTGACTGACTCACAAACCCAACATCACTGTTCGGGCTATTATTTGGAATCCCCTCTCTCCTCCGAGGATCTTTCCTCCCGTCCTCCTCTCTCTCTCTGCCAGGCGGTGTTTGGACGTGATGGCAGAACATGGAGTGGATCTTTCTGCCTTGCCCAAAGAGATCCGCGAACAGCTGGCGGAACTAGACCTAGAGCTATCAGAGGGTAGGTGATGAGTAGGCGACCATATGTGCGCTTAGATGAAAAGAAAGGAATGTAGCTTGCACGTTTGTGATTTATAACATGTAGTTCGGCATCTAGATGCAATGGCATCCTGATGTTGATAAGAATCACACTTGAAATCGTGCTGTGGATGAGGAGGAGTGGGTTGAGTGTTGTTTCGTCTTGGCGTGCGTGGTATCTCCGTGAGGCACAGTGACCTGGTTTTCATCATGTCTTCACGAGGACATGGTTTTATTTTATTTTATATGTAGCTTGCGATTGTTTACTCAGAGAATGTGTTTCTTTCCCTGCTGATTAGATAACGTCTTTGAAAAACCTGCTTGGTTGTTTAAAATGGACTGTAGGCTACAGCAGCCGTTTATGAATATGAATCTAGCCTGAACATCTTTGCTATATTTGTGTGCTGTCACGGCTTTTGTTGGTAGGCCCAAATTATTCTTTAAAGTTCCCTGAGATGCTTGGCTCGTATAGAATTAAAAGCTTTAGTATCGAACGATGACACAGAATGGTATGGTGCATGGGTGACTAAACCTCACTATAGATATTTCCTAGATATTCCTGATTTAGCCTAGCCTACTACCTTCATCACATTATTCAATCCTGATTGGCAAACCAGCTAATCGCGCTGGGATTTTGAATGCAGCGACATAGCCTTGGTGAAATATAGCTTCACTTGGAAAGCACATTGCACGGGGCACCCAGGCTTAATTCTATAGCTTGTTGGATGCCAGAGGCGACATGGAGGCTGATTCCTGCTTCTGCACGGTTTGCGATGCGCTCCTATAGTAACCAGACTAGCATTTCAATGTGCAGCAGTCGGCTCACCGAAGGCCACACGCCCCTAAGCAAGGGTTATTATAAGACTATTCCCGGTGTTTTAACAATGTTTTCATTAATGTAACCGTACGGTGCCATTAACAACGGGCAGTCTATGAATGCGCTTTACAAAAATCAAGATCTAAATGCCGCAAAAGCAGGTGTACAAGTAGCAAGCAAAAAATAATCCCTGTCAATAAGAAGAAACATTTAACACAACACCACTGGTGTATCTGCCTGTCTGCTAAAGACATCTAGCATAATGAGAAGGGACAAGCGTTTAGGACAGTATGAGAGGAAGGGAGGGAGCATCAGATGTAGAAAATCAACTAAGTGAGGCCACCTACTCAGGATGGGTTTTTGTGACAGCAAAACTGCTGCAGATAACTGCCATTACTTTCTGTGCTGCCCAGTCCAAGACATACGGCTTCTTGTTTCATGGATGTGGAAATGGAATTGGGTTGTTCTGACTATGGATTTTTGGGTGGTTGTTGGTGTTGGTATGGTGTTGTGTAACAGCTTAGTAGATCCACACAATCTCTGTAAACAGAATGGTGTTATGGCTCTTTACAGTAAGCCCAATGCAGTATGCATTGTCTATGTAGAACGAGGAGAGGGAGAATTCTACTGTCCATGCCGTGCCCTAAGCAATGAGTGCCCCTTCTTTGCCCAAATGCCTCATTGCTGTACTTGTGGAACCAAATGGGAGTGTTTTGTTACAGGTAGAAATGAGAAGTTCATCTTGGAGGGACTGTGTTACAGAGGCTAACAGGAATAAATCTGTGCCACATGAACACCACTCCTCCTGTCTTAAGAAGTGCTAGCGACAGATGCTAATGCCCATTGATATCACTCTTCCTGCGTGAAAAGCAGAAATGTGCAGGTCACACTGGCATAGTGTGCACCTGCCATCCCATGACTGGGATGACTGTGTGCATAGCACCCAATAAAACTATTGATTGTGTTGCTATTACCGTGGTACGCTTATGGGTGCAAAATGTCTGCTAGTCTTAATGCATTTTAATAGATTTTACAGCGACTGCGGTTTAACTGGTGTAGTTTGTACAGTAAATTGACTCTTCTACCAGGGTAGAACTAAATGTTGATTGTGTACCATTATCATTTCATGTGCATAATATGTAATATTAATGTCAGAAGAGGCAGCGATATGGATGCTTATGGACTAATCCCCTCAGTTACACATTCACACAAACACACACACACATGGCACACACACACACACACACACACACACACAAACACACACGCTTACACACACACACTGTCATGCTGCATGTAAATATAATGCCAGCCACTGACCTACAGTTGGTTTACAACACCAGTGACAGAGGCAGATTATGATCAGATTGTTTAAAAGGTATGAAGGATTCGGATTGATTCAGCATCCCTCTGAGGGCAGAGTGGGCACGCCAGTCTACCGCCTGAGTCAATTCTGCAGTTTATTCTTTGCCATATTAAGCTAACACAGCCAAAGTCAAAAAGAAGGAAACCAGTGAAATGTGTATTTACCACTTTTTTGGCAAGAATAATTCCATTCCCAATTACATTGATACCCACTTTTAATCATCTTTGTGTATCTCTGTTTTAATGATAAAACAATTAAATTCAAGTCAGTTAAATCAAACCATTTAAAATCTGCATCCTCTTCTTGACCAGAGATGCTTGTAGTCACGGTCCAGTCTGTGAAGAAAGTATGATAGCCATGTACTGAATATGCCATATACGCTCTAGCCAACAAATGCGGTACGCTAGTGGTATTGGGTGCAGTGTTGGCTGTGTGATGCTAGTGGTACTGAGCTAGTGCAGTGTTGGCTGTGTAACGCTAGTGGTATTGTGCTAGTGCAGTGTTAGCTGTGCTACGCTAGTGTTACTATACTTGTGGTACATGACATGAAAGAGGCCATAGGTGTGCCTGTGTGTGTTTGTGGTCAAGGGACAGGACTCGATGAAAAGGAGCAATTAAAGAGAGCCATCATCTTTCTCGCTCCGCTGCTGTCTCTGAAGGGTTTTGGTCTAACAGGAAGACCAGCAGAGAGATACACACAAAATTGAGAGTGGAAGAATAAGAGAAAAAGATGAGATGAGATGGAGGGATGAAGAGAGAGAGGGAGAGAAAGTGTAGACGAGAGAGAGTAAAACAGAGAAGAGGGATGAACGAGTAAGAGGGAGGGATAGAGAGAGATTACGCCCCTTGTCTACTTAATCTAGGTCATAGAGCATAATGCTCGTTTACCCAGAATGCACAGCTAGATCAGTACTGCTCTCTCTCTCGCCCTCCCTCTGACTCTCACACACACCAGTGTCATCTGTTCTTTTGGGATCTGTGTTTTGAGAGAGTGGTGGTGAAGTTGTTACTTAAACATGTAATGCTCATGGCAGTGGACATAAAGGTTAAGGCAAAAGCACAGTGCTGAAATGCCCATTGGTTGTAAAAAGAAAGTCAGGAAATGGCACATTCACCATTACAGGTAAACAATGCAACTAAAGACAGTAGCAAAACATATTTTTAATACTACTCACAATATTCACTTTAGTTCAGTAGTTCCCAAAGTGTTGGACGGCCCCCAGGGCGTGGGTTGAGGGCGGAATAATGGAACGAGAACCCTAAACAACCTCTAACAGTATAGTAGTCTGTAATTTACCTATTTGCTAATGAGTTTATAGCCTACTTTGTACTTATATGGTCAGGGCCTACCGTTTAGCCTATATGTAAGAAGGAATAGCTTGCGGTGATTACTGATTACTGACCTAATTTCAACCGACCTGAAGAATGGAACGATACATTGCCAATAATCAAAGCATATTTGATCCACTAAGATTTTATCTGGTTTAAACAAGAGCTCTGATCAAATAAAAACAAAAACAAAATGAACTGATAAAACATTTGTGTTTCACTGAAACATGAGAAATTGAACATGTTTAACTGTTCAAATGTAGAAGCAATGTTAAAGAAAAGCAATGCAGCATCTGTTTTATTTTGAATTAAAAAACAGGAAATAGTCTATATGGGTGTCTCAATCTTTGCCATGACAAAAGTGGGAACCACTGCTATAGTCAATAATGTGTTTTTAAAGCAACTGAAACCTGTTCCTGTTTCTGTCAATGAATTTTCACAAATAATTTCTGCCACAATGCCAAAGAAAACAACACCCACCTGTATGCTCACAGCCATTATATTCGGGTCCTGTCCACACAGCTGCGTGTCACATCCTCGCGTGCATTTTCTCCTCTGCTGGTTTGTATCCGTGCCTTTGGGGATGTGTGTGTGTACCTCTCTGTGTAACAGAGTGTTTGATGGCATGGTTGTTTGCACCAGACATAGCAAAATACTTGTATCATTCAAAGGAAAGACAATGTGTTGCTTTTGCCTAAGGCATCTATGATATATTTGAACCTTCAATTAAAACAGAGGTTCTGAAAATGATGAAGAACATGACAAAGTAGATGATGATGATAATGTGAGGTCCAGTTTGGGAGAAATGATAATGGTGACAGGGCTTTGTGATGATGATGATGATGATGATGATGATGATGATGATGATGATGATGATAATAATAAATTAGAGGGAGTAATAACTGTACACTTCCCAGGTGACATCACTCAAAAGGGCTATGAGAAGAAACGGACGAAGCTCCTTGCTCCCTTCCTAGTGCAGTCTCCAGGTAAGACTCCATCTCATCATTTGGTATTAGGACAGGGGTAACACACTAGGGGGTAAGACCAGGAACAGTTGTTGGATTTCTTGTAGTTTAACAGTCTAGGCTGTGGATATAAGGGTGTTCACTGCTCTCAGAACAGCAGCTCTCTGTGCTTATATAATCACCCAACACCTCTCACACACCTAAAACAGCAGCTATCTGTTCTTATATACTCAGCCACTCACCTCACACACACCCAAAACAGCAGCTATCTGTGCTTATATAATCACCCAATCACCTATCACACACCTAAAACAGCATCTATCTGTGCTTATATACTCAGCCACTCACCTCTAACACACCTAAAACAGCAGCTATCTGTGCTTATAGACTCACCCACTCACCTCACACATCCAAACCAGCAGCTATCTGTGCGTGTATACTCACTCAATCACATCTCACACACCTTAAACAAAGCAATGTTATGAAGCTGTTCAAAGCCTTGATGTGATACTGGTGCCTACACCTGTGTTCCTTTGTATGTGCCCCGTGAAACTGAAAATATGTGAAGGCTAGGTAAAGGTAAGACACAAGAGATTCTTTAACTTCAAAGTTTAAACAGACAAGACGATTACCCACGCATCAGACACAACCTAAAACAACCATTCCACCACAAAGACAAAAATGAGAATTTTAAAGCAAACTTACTTACTTACTTAAAGCAGCACTATGCAGGACATGGGCCCTTTTTCTTGGTATGTTTTTACATTCAACTAGTTTTGGTATCGTCTTCAAATTCGGTTTGATGCTATATGGTCATGTGAGCGAACCATATGAATAAAATACACCTGTCGATCCTACTAGCCACCCAGGCTATGCACTATGTAGTTTAGTGCCAGTTGTTCTGTTGCTGGTGGTCTTTTAGGTAGTTAGCTTGCTAGTCCTAGACCAAAACTGCTTACCCCTGCTTGAAGTACGTGTATGTACAACAAAGTTGTTTTTTTGTTTGTGACAGGTGTACCTGCTAAGAGTCTTGGCAAGACCACCTGCTCCACTCCCTCCTCCTCCGGCTCATCCACACGCAATCGCCGACCTCTGCATACACGCCATGGCCACGGCACCAGAGATGATCGCTACAGATCAGGTAATGCACCTGAGGAAATGTACATGTGTACCTGTGCTACAATTCAGGTCATACACTTGCCTTAGTTGACTTCCTGGGAGCATAGGCACCAGATATGAGCACTACAGATGAGGTGATACCTGTGCAAGGATACCTGTGAGACCTGTACTCATGGAAATACCTGTGGGTATATGTGTACTACCCTAACTGCATGTTAGTTTTCTGTTAACCATGCATGCCTTACTACTGTTAGACTATGGTGTTGTCATTTTGATAATGGCCTATTGTAATGTACTTGTCATATGCACATTTTATATTGTACCTGTGCTAATGCACCTGTGATAAAGTACGTATAGCAATGCTTCTGTGGTCAAGGCAATGTGTCTTTGATGATGTACCTGTGGTATTACACCTGTGGTTATGCACCCTTGCCAGTGTACCCATGTTGACCTGACTAGTTTAAACTGAACTGATTATACGGCTCCTCAGAATGTTGCAAAAAAAAAATAGGCATTTTTGGAGTAATATCAGCACGTCGGGGTCCTGTATTTCTATTTTCCTATACTGATCGGCGGACTATACATTATACATTATACTTACATAACCTATTATATTATTTTAAACTGAATGTAACTTATTAGTAATGATCTCCTCTCTTTCATTTTGTCCATCTCTGCTTGCCGTCTCTCTGCCTCTGCTGCTCTGGTAGACATACACACGGAAGCAGTGCAGGCGGCTCTGGCGAAGCACCACGAGGAGAAGCTGGCTCCCCCCATGCCCACCAAACGCCGCTCTACATGCGTACAGTCTCCTGCAAAGGCACTGACCCCACCAGGTAACGCACTAAACTAATGATTTCACACACACACCGGATACACACACACACACACACACACACACACACACACACACACACACACACACACACACACACACAAGCCCATGTATACATGCAGTCTCCTCCCAAATCAAAGACCCTGCCAGGTACGAGTTCATTCTCACACACACACAGACACACAGACATACACATGCGTACGTATAGTCACATGCCAAGTCACAGACCCTGCCAGGTAACACAGAAATCCAACAACTTATATCCGACCTACAGGCACACACACTGCACTGGAAGACATAAAGTTGTCTTCTCTCTTTCTGTCTTTCTGTCTGTACTATATTTTTACTGTCTTTCTCTCCCCCACCCCTCACTCTCTCCTGTACTTTCTTCCAGACTCGTCCTCCTCGTCAGAAGAAGATGACGATGACGATGACAGCGGAGGTCTCCAGTCTCCGGACTCACCAGCAGACGGTGCGGCTCAGGGTTCCTCTACCTCGTCTTCCTCGGCCTCCTCCACCCTCTCCTCTGACCCGGGTGCCCAGACGCAGACGCAGCCTCTGCCTCAGCCTCTGCCTCAGCCGCTGCCTCAGCCCCTGCCACAGATGCAGCCCCTGCCACAACCACTGCCACAGATGCAGCCCCTGCCACAGATGCAGCCCCTGCCACAACCACTGCAGCCGCTGCCACAGATGCAGCCGCTGCCACAGCCACAGCTGCAGGCACACACACACTCCCGCGTGCCCAGCACGAGTACTCACACAAACACACATGCCCATCCTGCACTTCCGCCTTTGCCGCCACCGCCTCCACACTCCCAGTCCCATCCTGTGGCCCTCACTGAGACGCTGGGACACGTGCGCATCGGTGAGTTTGCACAGCTCTGTGTGTGTCTGTGTGTGTGTGTCTGTATGTGTGTGTGTCTGTATGTGTGTGTGTGTGTGTGTGTGTGTGTGTGTGTGTGTGTGTGTGTGTGTGTGTGTGTGTGTGTGTGTGTGTGTGTGTGTGTGTGTGTGTTTATTTTGACAGGTCAAACAGGTAGAGGCAAAGGTAGGGTTGCCCTTAAAAAATGTGAAAAGCCACAATGTTTGTTACTTAAAAATGTAATGTACAAAATGGCACAAGAAATGGCTAGCAGAAAGCACCTTTTGAGATTTAACAACATATTGAATAAATAAAGCAAAGCAACGAGCAACGAGCAAAGTCTGTGGCGCATGACCTTAAGCTATCATGTGACGTCTGGGAGTATGTCACTGACTCACCCATGCAGGGTGGGTAGGATCTTGCTCATGGTATTAAATTAACAAAATGATTTTGCCAAGTTATGAGCTTTAGTTCATGTACAGTGGACTTTGCTAGTTGCTCATTGCCAGTTACCCGATAATGAAATCGGGGCCCATAATAGAGCTTTAAGTTACGCTTTTGTGTGTTGTGCCATTTGCTTGTCTCTTTCTGTTTACCTAAATTGTGTGGGTGTGTTTGTAATTGAACTTAATCATGTGTAATCCTGTCCTCCCAGACCTGGGGGCAGTGGGCCAGCGGATGTCCCGAGTGGACCGGCCCAATAACACCATCAGAGCCGTGTCCCACATCCAGGGTCGGGGCACCATCATGGAGACGGCCGATGGTAAGAGAGGGAGCGGGGGACGGTCTTGATCTATGCGAGATGAGTCAAAGCAAGAGTCATTAGCGAGGAAGCTAGGATTTCTTGCTTCTTCAAACCAGCCATTTATTTTGGTTTGTGTGTCTGTGTGTGTGGTAAATTAATTTTAAAATTATTTTATTATTTTTTCAGTTTGCACGCATATTAAGTTAAGTTTAATATCTAACTTAGCAATGTTGCTTTGTTTCTCCTGTCTTCTATCTCCTCTCTCTCTCTCTCTCTCTCTCTCTGTCTCTCTCTTTTTCTCCCTATCTATCTATCTATCTATCTATCTATCTATCTATCTATCTATCTATCTATCTATCTGTCTGTCTGTCTATCAATCTGTTTTCACTCTCTTGCCCATCTGTGTTGTACGTACATTCAGTCAGAAGGGTTGGAAAAGGTAAAGTAATAATAGTCATCAGTAGCCCCTTAATATGAGTAGCCCGACAGCATCCAAACCTGAGAGGATACATCTCTCTCTTTCCCCCTTCTTTCTCACGTTCTCTCTCCAGATGTGAGTGTGTGTGTGTGTGTCTGTGTCTGTGTGTTTGTTTGTTTGTGTGTATGTGTGTGCGTGATAGGGAGACTGGTCTGACTGTGGAATCTGTATGTGAGCCCTAATTTTCCCTTCTAGCAGTAGACTGCCCTTTGACTTTGTGACAAGAGAACTAACACAATTTGATATTTAAGAGTAGGTCACTAACAAGACACACTCACACACACCCACGCATGCATCCAAACACACACTCTAACGGGACACTAGGGTAATCAGGGATAGGACACACATCATCCATAAGCTGTGTCCTTTTATACGTTTTTCTCTGTGGTGTGTGTGTGTGTGTGTGTGTGTGTGTGTGTGTGTGTGTGTGTGTGTGTGTGTGTGTGTGTGTGTGTGTGTGTGTGCGTGTGTGTGTAGGTGTCCCAGTCTCCAGTAGGGTCTCCACTAAGATCCAGCAGCTGCTGAACACCCTTAAACGGCCCAAGAGGCCCCCACTTAGTGAGTACTTCATGGACGACCAGGAGGAAATCGTCGAGGGTAGGTCACACATTTCACATGTTGACATGATTCAGCCCAAATCATGGCTTTCGTTTTCCTTCCGTTGTTTGTTGTTTGTTGTTTGTAATATGTGTTCTGTTTCATTGTATTATCTCTTGATTGAAAAAGGCAGTCAATAAATACAATTGGGTTGTTGTTGTTGCCACTTGCTTTGTTATTCTTCGTATTATCATTTTACAGTAAAGAACAGGAACTCAATACCCAAATGTTAAATGTTAGGGACACCTTTCAACCTCAGTGATAGTTCATTCTCAGTTAAAACATTTTAGTTGACACATGTTATTCTGGAAAAATATTTTTTAAAGGCTTATGGAATGCCGGAACTCTTTTTGTTTTCCTCCCTCTGTAGTTCCTACGCCGGACCCGAGTATTCCTCGTCCGGAGGGGAGACAGACAATCCCTGTGAAGGGGGAACCGCTGGGCGTGGTCAGCAATTGGCCTCCATCTCTCCAAGCCGCATTGGCCCGCTGGGGTGCCACTCAAGGCAAGAGCCCTGCCCTCACGGCTCTTGATATCAGTGGCAAACCCCTCTACACGCTCACCTATGGTAAGCCCCTCTGGACAAGAATAAAAGTTTGAAACTCTGTAACCTTCGTAATCTACAATATGTCAAATAGTTCTTAAAACCCATATTACCTGACTATCATGTTCTCTTTATTACCACAGCCCTCTTACTCCTGATTCTGTACAGATGTATATAACTAAAGATCGGTCTCCTCTACAACTACAACTAGCAGTTGTTCTTCTCTGTTAACATACATTACCTTTGTTCTTTCTCAATCAATTTTCTGAACGTCTGCATACAACAGATCATGCTGCCTACTTCTGTTTTTGTACTACAGCACCGTTTTTTTGACACTAGATATTATGTTTCCCCCTCTCATGTTTGTCCATGTGTTAAATACACAGACTAGTGTTCAATATGGTAAATGGTAAACGGACTGCATTTATAAAGTGCTTTTCTTCTCATAGAGCACTCAAAGCGCTTTACACATTAATGCCTCAGACATCTACCCATTCATACGCCGATGGCAGAGGCTACTATCTTGGTTGCCAACATGCACATTGGAAGAGGTTGGGGGTTTAATGTGTTGCTCAAGGACATTTCGACACTTGGTGAGGAGAAGTCGGGAACTAGCAACCTTCCAATTGCTAAACGACTTCTCTACCTCCTGTCACGACCATATTCACCCCAATAGCATAGCTCTAGCTAATATATGAGCACTCTTCAGATAGACCATGAAAGCTAATTTACAAATGCAGAGGAATTCATGTCTAGATCACAATAAACACCTGGATTAGAATAACATTGGATTAGAATATAGATAGATTAGTTATAATAATTATTGTTGTTGTTGTGTGAAATTGACAAAAACTCATACTCTGCCGTTGCCAGGGAAATTATGGAGTCGCAGTGTGAAGCTGGCATACACACTTCTGAACAAGCTGGGAGTCAAAAATGAACAGTTGCTCAAACCCAAAGACCGGGTAACAAACACACACACACACACACACACATACACGATTCTTATGCACATACGCATATAGTTGTTGTAGGATAATGACTAACTCTGAACTCCATGTTTTGCTCAGGAAAACTGAAATAGTTATGCAATAATTGTAATATGTTATGTATATTTTATATTATATATTATAGTAGTTAGAGTAGTTCATCTAATATTTCATTTTGGCACCCTCCTGTGTGTGTTTGTGTGTGTGTGTGTGTGTGCGTGTCCAAGGTGGCCCTGGTGTACCCCAACAGTGACCCTGGGATGTTCTTTGTGGCATTCTATGGCTGCCTGCTTGCTGAGCTCATACCAGTTCCCATAGAAGTACCTCTCTCTCGCAAGGTACGCTTTTCCCAGAATGCACCTCTACATTTACATTGTATTCTCGGTTACTTCTGATTCAATTGGAACGTGTGTGTGTGTGTGTGTGTCTAGGATGCTGGCAGCAGTCAGGTTGGGTTCCTGCTGGGTAATTGTGGTGTGAGTCTGGCTCTCACCAGTGAAGTTTGTCTGAAAGGTCTGCCCAAGACTCCAACAGGGGAGATCCTACAGTTCAAAGGTCATTCTTCAGCCTGTCACTCTCACTGTCATAATCTTTCCTTCCCTCTCTCTCTGTTCCTTGCATTTTGTCTCTCTCCCTTCCCCTGTCTTTCTGTGTCCCTCTCTGTCATGATTTCTCTCTCTCTCCCTTTGAGAATTCACAGTAATGCTTTGATGTCTGTTTGACAGGTTGGCCTCCACTGAAATGGGTGGTGACTGACCCCAAATATCTCACCAGACCATCAAAAGACTGGCAGCCTCACATCCCCACGGCCAACACAGACCCAGCCTACATAGAGGTGCCTTAAGTATTTTTACTTACATAGCATTTCATACAATAGTGTATTTGAACTCGACCTTAGATGTATACAGTATATTTAACATTTTTTTGCTCAGGAATTCCTTTTTAAGCCATTTTATTTCCTTTTAAACCTGTCAAGCTCTTGAAAAGTGCATTGTTTATCTGGTTTTTTAACACACACACAAACACACGCACACATACACACACACATTCTCTATTACAGAGACACACACTACACAATGCACAATGACACGTTCATAAGCAGGTAAAACATGGAAGCCAACTAACATTTGCATCCCGACAAAAGCATACAGTTGTCTATCTATATATCTGTCTGTGTGTCTGTCCATCCATCTGTCTAAGTCTGGACCTGTTTCCCTTTTATGCGTCAACAGTATAAGGTCAGTAAGGAAGGGACAGTGATGGGCGTGGCTGTCTCTAAGGTTTCCATGCTTACGCACTGCCAGGCCCTCACTCAGGCTTGCAACTACTGTGAGGGTAAGGCCCCTGTTGTTATGAAAACACTGCACACAATCACAATCACAATTTAATGACACATGATCTCTAATATGTGTGTGTGTTTGTGTGTTTAAGGGGAGATACTGGTCAGTGTCTTAGACTTTAAGAAGGACATGGGTCTTTGGCATGGGGTTCTCGTTGTGAGTACTTCACTTTCTACCCGCGTCTGTGTGTTAACATGTATGTGGTTGCATGATATCTGATATTTAAATATTGGGTGTAATGTAATTGAAAAGATGAATATTAGGTTGTCATTTAAGTGTAACTATGTGTATGTTTTTGTCAGAGTGTGATGAACCGCATCCACACCATCAGTGTTCCGTACTCAGTGATGAAGGCTTGCCCGTTTTCTTGGGTCCAGAGAGTTCACATTCATAAAGGTAATTTATATACACACACACACACGCACACACATATACACACACACACACACACACACACACACACACACACACACACACATACACACACACACACACGCATTCTCTCTCGCGCATACACAGACAGGCAGACACTCACACTTACTAACAGATATTCATGCTATAGCAACACTGATGCTATAGATCTCTGACTCTCTCTGACTCTCTATCAATGTGTGTCTGTAGCACGTGTTGCTGTGGTGAAGTGCCGTGACCTCCACTGGGCGATGATGTCCCACCGGGAACAGAGGGACGTCAGCCTGGCCTCGCTACGTATGCTTATTGTTGCTGATGGAGCAAACCCGTGTAAGTGTAGCTAACTAGCTAAAATGCTAATACATATAATATATGATTGTTATATGGTATTGTTGCAATGCTGTACTAGATCAGGTTCCTTTAATAAGCTAATGTGCTAATCTTCTTTATAAGTAGACTATTAGCACAGTGCTGATATGCTAATCTGTCTGCTAAGGGCTGTAGTAGACCAGTAGTAGATCAGACCTCCATCCATTAAACTGAAATATCTTAATTCAAGTAGGTCAATCGTCATAGTAGATCAGTGCAAGTAGTCTAGCCTTGGTGTTTAAACCCTGGAAAAATGTCAGTACAAACATCGAGGCTAAAAAATGACTGCTGCTCTTGTGGCTAGCCTGTCCATAATAGGACCCATCAGGACAATGTACATCTACAGTGTAGCACAAGGAAAGACTGCAATAATTAGTGTTTTAGTGTATAAAAATAAGGCTGAGTTGTGTCTGTCTCCTGTAGGGTCGGTTGCATCATGTGATGCGTTTCTGAACCTGTTCCAGTCTCACGGTCTCAAGCCTGAGGTGATTTGTCCCTGTGCCTCGTCTGCTGAAGCCATGACCGTAGCTATACGCAGGTATGCCCCATTACTCTCCACTACGCTAACCATAGATCCTTTCACTATTCTCTCCACCTTCCATGCCTAATTATCATATTTTATTTTTTTTGGTGGTCATGCTAGGGTGGGCAGGTAATTATTAGTGATCCTTAAGAAGGCTTATTATCTTCTGTCGTCAAGTACCAGTAGTCTATCAGTAGTTTATTTGTATTCGTAGTTGTTCGTAGTCGTAGTTATGTGGTAGTCTATCTGATAGTTAACCCACTGTGCCAGCTAACTCTGGCATGGATCAGGCCTAGACCTGCTATGCTAGATCCTAACCTGGGCTGCGTTTCCCTGAAAGCGCGGATGAGCAACCGCTGCGGTAACTAGGAGAGAGAGTATGGAAAATTATAGTCCCTCTATCATCTTAACAATGGTAGTTGCTCAACGATGCTTTTGGGAAATGCACCCCAGACCCCGCTGCTGATCTGGGAGTAGTATAGTAACAGTGATGAGCGTTTGTAATGTATTGCTTTCCTTCCTCCCTTTGCCTCTGTGTCAGGCCGGGGGTCCCGGGGTCTCCTCTGCCAGCGCGGGCCGTGCTGCCCCTCAGTGGGCTGAGTCATGGGGTCATCAGGGTCAACACTGAGGACAAGAAAACAGCCCTCACTGTACAGGACGTCGGCCACGTCATGCCTGGAGGTAGGAGTGTGTGTGAGTGTGTGTAAGTGAGTGTGTGATTGTGTGCGAGTGTTTGTTAAGGTGTCAGGTGCTGAGGGTTTGTGTATGTGTGTGTGTGTGTGTTAAGATGTCAGGTGTTGGGGGCACGGTGGCGCAAGCCAATAAGTCCCCCCATTTACGGGCTTCCTTGCCCACGGGGACACAGGTTCAAGTCTGGCCTGATGTCATTTACCAGTCCTCTCCCCACTTCTTCTCCAGCTCGCTTCCTGTCATAATACTTCACTGTCCTGTCCAAATAAAGGCATAAAATGCCCAAAAAGAAATCTTAAAAAAAAAGATGACCTGTGTTGAGTGTGTGTGAGTGCCTGTCCGAATGTGAGTGTGTTAAGGTGTCAGGTGCTGCCTACTAAGGCATATGCAGATAGTCAGGAATCACAGAGCACTGCTACAAAATGGGAAAACATGTATCCTCTAGGGGGCACTATAGTACAGTACTATTCAGCCTTTAAACCACCATCTTATTAGCACTTGGACAAAGACTATGGTGCAGTAATGTCAATTCATGATTTGTGTGTGTGTGTGTGTGTGTGTGAGTGTGTGTGTGTGTGTGTGTGTGTGTGTGTGTGTGTGTCTGTGTGTGTGTGTGTGTGTGTGTGTGTGTGTGGGTGTGGGTGTGTGTGTGCAGCTCTGATGTGTATCGTAAAGCCGGACGGTCCTCCTATGCTGTGTAAAACGGATGAAATTGGGGAGCTGGTGGTGAACTCACGTGCAGGAGGTACCCTGTACTACGGCTTACCTGGACTCACCAAAAATACGTTTGAGGTGAGGAGTACACAAACATTACACAGACACAGACACAGACACAGACACAGACACACACACACACACACACACACACGCACACATATACACTGCATGAAATGTGGGATTTACGACAGTATTCGACCCTGTGTATTGCCGTAGAAGCCCACATTGGTGTGAAAGCCCCCCCACCCCTTCCCTTGACCAGGCCTAGGTTTTGTTATGTTAATTTAATTGACCTGGATTGAAAACAACACCCCCCCCCCCCCCCCCCCCCCCCCCCGCCAGGGGTGGCACCCTGTCACTGCTTCACTGATTTAAAAAACCTGAAAGTCACAGGGTCGATCCCTACTAGTGGCAACCATGGCCCAAGTTGCTTAACGACTGTTAACGACTCTTAATGACTGTTATCAGAGTAAGCCTGACTCTGTATAATTACATGCCAGAAACGAATCTCAAGAACATTAAGGTGAAATAATAATATATAAGTTAGGAACATTACACATAGCCTAAGTTAAAACTTTTAAACACATACCACCATAAACATGTGAGATAATTCGACAAGAGGCATTGAAAGACAGCAAACTCACTGCTTCGTCAAATAAGAGAGATCAACTATATATATATCTGGAAACCACTTACAGATTCCGATCAGCTAAATTTGCGTCTGGATGGAAAGGTGTTATCTTTCCCCATCCCACCCATGCTAAGCCATTTCTAGCATAACACAACGACGTCTCATCTTTGCTCCTTGAATGTCCAGTGGTGTAGTCCAGTGTATACGCAGGTATACGGAGTATACCCACTTATTTTTCAGTCAGCATTGGGTATACCCACTTCTCAAAACAGGGTGTTTATCCTGTGCTGTATGAATAAATAAAACGTATAGCCTACCCACTTCTCCAGGGACTACTACCACTGTGAATGTCGATATGTAATGGTATGATGTTATTAAAACTTACTACGTGTAAAAAAGACTAGAAATTGAACGTTTATTATTCGAGTCTAAAGTTTCTAATGTTGCCTCGGGCGCCTTTACGTGAACATAATTAAAACGTCACATAAGTCCACTAAACAATTCCCAATTCGCACACTCCAGTAACAGAAGAGAAATACGCCAGAGGAGGGAGGAATGATAAACCAGGTACTTGGTCGCACCGACGAGCTTGATCCTTACCAGCAACGTGGCTAAGAGGTTAGACACAGGTATACAATACCATTACATGTCCCAAGTTGCGAAATGACTATCTCAATATCAGAGTAAGCCCGACTCTGTATAAATACATGCCAAAAGTGAATCTCAAGAACATTACAGAGAGGAAGCTCCGGAATATAAGTGGAACAGCCTCCAAAGTATATTGCAACCATCGAACTCTGAAAATGAAAGGCACAGCAAAGCAAGCATCGTGACATCCCCGAACTCAAAACCCTAAAGACAGAACTCTGAAAACGGAAGGCGAATCAATAAATGTGATAACCCCGGACCAAAACCTTAAAGACAGAATATTGATTAAATTATTTTAAATTTCGTTTTTATGGGGCAATAGCTGTAAATGGGAAGGGATACGTTTTTTCAGTTGAAAGCTGACCTTTAGACAGAATCTCATTCCGTCTCATCACAAGACGTTTTAATTCAATTCCTTGTCGTTTTCAACCAATGGCTGCAGCAGGGTGTGTGTGGCTAGACTGCTGACAGTCAATATGCTAATAAGAGCATTTCGCACCTCTGTCAGCGGGAGGTGTGAATGCTAAACACATCGGCCCCCCTCCCCTTGCAGGTCCCTTCCCGGGAAATTCCGTCAGTATGCGGCAGACTGATATTTCGGGGGAATGTCCGCGATCAGCCAGGAATGGTGATCATTCGCGGCTGTATCACAGCGTATACAGGCCCGATAATCTTGCTTTTCGTGCAGTGATATATACATAAACTGTACATGTATACAGTATATCCACAAAATATTTGATATATGGTTTTTAATGGATGTTTTATGTGTTTTTGGTGTGTGTGTGTGTGTGTGTAGGTGATCCCGGTAAATGCCAGTGGAGCTCCAATAGGGGAGATTCCGTTTGTGCGCTCTGGGTTACTGGGCTTCGTGGGACCGGTAAGTTGTGTAAAAAGAATACTATTGACAATTGGAATAGTCCATACTGCATACTGTCTAAGCTTGCTCTAAGTGGATTTGAGTAATGCTGGAAAATGAAGTCTCACTCATTGACTGCACTCTTGTCACTCTAGTCTCTGTAAGGCGTCACTGTTAAGTTATTAGACCCCGTCATGTATGCTTTCTCTAGGGCAGTCTGATGTTTGCTGTACAAAAGATGGCCTGAGTGTACATTCATGTAGGATTAAGGGTGTTGGCAACATGTTCTGCTCAATAATACTTCATGATGATGTGGTCCTACAGGGCAGTCTGATATTTGTGTGCGGGAAGACGGAGGGGCTGATGATGGTCAGCGGCCGTCGCCATAACGCAGATGACCTCGTGGCAACCGCATTAGCTGTGGAGCCAATCAAAACCGTGTACCGCGGACGGTGAGTTCCAAATACCTACCACATGCACTCTTGTACTGAAGCTGTGTTCCATGCTCCACGTGTTCTCCGTGTTCCTGCTCTCTGTGTGTGTGGACGTTGAAGTGAATGGACATCTGTGTACGGTACAGCAGGGTTCTCTGTGGCTGTTTCCTACCATGTGTAAGATAATTTCAGTTCAGTATAGGTTTATTAGGAAGAATAGGTACAATCTTTAAATGTCTTGCAGAAACCAAAGTCCTTGAGTGAAATAGCATGCCTGAAAGGTCAAGTCACTGCAACAGTAGTTTCTAGCTGACCAGGACAAGAGAATGTGGCCTGTGATACATTGTAGGTCTCTAGGGAGATAACATGGTCAGCTGAGAAACAGAGGTGCAGAGGTTTCACACAATATATGTGACATTAATGTCTATTTCTGAGAACAACAGATAAACCATGTCATAGATCCCATGTTTACCACGAGGGGCCCACGAATAACATCAGTCAGGATGGACTATAAGAACTGTTTTTTCTGAGGACTCATCAGAATCCTAGGTTCTCCAGCGAGTGGTTGACTCCAAAATATGTTAACCATTGCTGTATATTTGTGCCGCAACTTATCAAGTATAGCTCTACCTTGTTACAACAAAACTTCGTACTGGCGTATTTTCCAAGTCCTAAACCATCACGCAGAGAATACAAGAAATTCTCTAACACATGAGAGG
>NC_137908.1:13505624-13510624 GCF_963457725.1 Sprattus sprattus | reverse complement strand
CACACACACACACACACACACACACACTCACACACTGTCCCATTTGTCATTCTCTCTCTCTCTCTCTATCTTTCTTTCTCTCTTTCTTTAGCACCAGTTCCTGTCCGAGGCTCTGCAGTGGAGATCTCAGACCGATCCAGACCATGTGCTCTACGTGCTGCTGAATGCTAAGGTTTGTTTTAACGGGTCATCCTAAACAACCAGCTTTAACACTCAGCATGTTTGAATGGGCCGTCCTAAACAGCCAGCCTTCACACTCAGCAAACCATCCGTTCATTCTGTTGACATTCAGTTGATAATGACGGATACAACTAGACTTACACTTGGGCTCATGGCTAGGGTAAGTTTAACAAAAAGGGTATATAAGAGGTAAGTTCATGGTTGAGAGGTAGCTGAGAGTTGGGTTTAGTTGGATTTTGTTGTTAAACAGCAACCGGTAGTTTGTTGAATCTCCTGATGACCAAAAAAACAACTCAAATGTGTTGCCAGTGTATAATATTCCAGTCTGAAAGGCAGAAATCACACATCTCATATCATGGCCAATATCTGGTTCCACGAGTCGAACAGAAATGAGAACACATGATGATGTTGCACATATTCCTAACAATGACCTCAATACCTTATGAAGATATTAGGGGATATTTCTAAACGCTGTAGTGGACTTCACTCCGGGTGTTTCCATAGTGAAAAAGCCCCCAAACCTGTTTTGTAGTTCTGTTATCTAAGCTACGCTTTTGCAAATAGATTCAGTACCAGATTGTATATTAACTTCTATTAATTGGGTTGTGCTACATAGATACACCCTGCCACAGTGCCTCAAACACGTGCAAAATCCATGTGCAGGGTAAAGGCCATGTTAGGTTACTGTACTCTCTCACCCCTTGGTGAGCCGCTTCAGCATGACGTGCTTGTGTAAATATAGGGCGTGTGTAAGTCTGGAGCTTCCCCCCAGAGGTCATGTACCTCTGGTATGAGAACACTTAAGCATGACTGATCTGAGACTCTGTGTGGGTGCGTTTCTGTGTTCATGTGACTGTACAACCAACCCATTATATAAACATACTGATGTGGCAGGTCTAGCAAGTTTATTTAAGTATATAAAGGTATTTACATTCATAGTTATATTTAAATTTACATTTACATTTACATTTACATTGATATTTATGTTTACATGTATTTATTTGGCTGGTGCTGTTATAACAGCAACTTGCAAGTGAGGTGGATTACAAACTGAGAACACTTAAGCATGACTGATAGTCTCCTATGTAGCAACACCAAAGAAAGGCCCAGGTTAGAAATGTCAGTAATAAAGTTTGAAAGGGAATGTGTGCGTTTCTGTGTTCATGTGACTGTACAACCAACCCATTATATGAACATACTGATGTGGCAGATCTAGAAAGTTTATTTAAGTATATAAAGGTATTTACATTTATAGTTATAATTACATTTACATTTATATTTATATTTATATTCATATTTATATTTATATTTATATTTATATTTATATTTATATTTATATTTATATTTATATTTATATTTACATGTATTTATTCGTCAGGCGCTGTTATAACAGCAACTTGCAGGTGAGGTGGATTACAAACTAAACAACAGTGGAAGTAATTGAGAACTGAGGACTATCAAACAGTCCCAAATCAGTCAAGGAAATGTGTGCACTTCTGTGCCAAACCTCTGAGCTTAATGTGCTGCAGTATCAGATTTAGACGCTTCTTCTCCCACACAGATAGTGAGAGAGGCTCAGGCTGTACTAAAGACATGTGTTAAGAGGTATCTCTAAATATATGTATGTTATCTTTTGTCCTTTTGGTGCTAGTTGACATGTTCCCTAGTCTCTCTCCTCAACCTCTCATCTCCAGGGAACAGCCGTGTTCAGTAGTCTGTTCTGCCTCCTGTCTGTAGGGGATGGCTGTGTTAAGTAGTCTGTTCTGCCTCCTGTCTGTAGAGGATGGCTGTGTTAAGTAGTCTGTTCTGCCTCCTGTCTGTAGAGGATGGCTGTGTTAAGTAGTCTGTTCTGCCTCCTGTCTGTAGAGGATGGCTGTGTTAAGTAGTCTGTTCTGCCTCCTGTCTGTAGAGGATGGCTGTGTTAAGTAGTCTGTTCTGCCTCCTGTCTGTAGAGGATGGCTGTGTTAAGTAGTCTGTTCTGCCTCCTGTCTGTAGAGGATGGCTGTGTTCAGTAGTCTGTTCTGCCTCCTGTCTGTAGGGGACAGCCGTGTTCAGTAGTCTGTTCTGCCTCCTGTCTGTAGGGGATGGCTGTGTTCAGTAAACCGTCTTTCTCTGAGTCTCACTCTCTCTCGCTGTCTCACTCTCTCTCTTGTCTCTAGGGTACTGCAGTGTGCACGGCAACGTGTCTGCAGCTCCATAAGCGAGCAGAGAAGGTCGCCGCTGCTCTCATTGAGAGGAGTGGAATCAACACTGGAGAGAACATTGTCCTGCTGTACCCGCCAGGTGTCTATACACACGCGCACACACACACACAGTCAATAAAGGTTGCACAAACACACACACACACACACACACACACACACACACACACACACACACACACACACACAAACTTACGTACAGACAGACAGACAGACAGACAGACAAACAGACAGACAGACATACCACATTCACGTACACACAATAACACAAATGTAGTTGATTTTGTACATAAATCCACTTGGTCAGGCTATATAATTGCAGATTTCACTAATTTTTCTGAAAATATCTTTTCTTCTCCTTTCTCCTGTACATTCTACTTATACCTCTAATGTTCTCACTATGAGCACCATGTTGAATGAGCGGTTTCCACAGCTATTAAATGATTCTGTGTATGTGTCTGTGTGTCTGGCTGCAGGTATAGACCTGATTGCTGCTTTCTATGGCTGCCTGTATGCTGGATGCGTTCCTGTCACAGTGAGGCCTCCCCACCCTCAGAACCTTACAGCAACGCTGCCCACGGTCAGGCTCATCGTAGACGTGAGTGGATGTGTAAACACCAGGGAACAGGAACATTTATGGAAAGATACATTTGAGATATAGAAACTAATAGAGAAATAGAAACGTTTAGATTATTTTTAGAGAACTGTATTATAGAGATTTTTTTACAAGCCTCAACAACAGCAGATGGAGCTGGAACTGAAAAGCCTTCTGCATGTACAGATATTGATATTGATGATAATGGTTCATTTATTTAATTGTAAAATGTCTTGGGAGTCAACTAACAAAGTTTTTGAGAAACACCAGAGTTGGTCTGAAACATGTTCGCCTTATATTACGTAAGATAATAAGGCGCTTGCAAATCCCTTTATGTTTGCATTGTGGGATGTTTCTCCCTCTCAGGTGTGTAAGGCAGCTGGCATTCTCACCACTCAGGTTTTAGTGAAGATTCTCAGATCTAAAGAAGCTGCTGCCACCGTCAACACTAAAACATGGCCCATCATCATAGACACAGGTACGAGTACACCCCCCACACACACACGCACACACACACACACTACCATGGCTGAAGGGGTAGGATATTGTGTTTATGTGCCATTTTCTATCTTTCAAAAAGGAGTCTAGAAAATATTGGTTCCTTCAAGAGCCTTAGAAAGTTGTGGAACTTACTTTGAGGGGGGAAATAGGCATTCCCATGGAAATACCATGGTACTAGACCATGGTGATGGTCAAACTCAGCTTGATAGATTGTCTCCTTCTAATAGATGACCTTCCACGCAAGCGACCACCCCACATCTACAAGCCCCCTTCACCAGATGTTATTGCATATCTGGACTTCAGTGTGTCCACGACCGGCATGCTAACTGGAGTCAAGGTGACAAACACACACATCATGCCCAAGACATTCTCATATTTGTGGTCTACGCTATAAAACAAAGACTTTTTGAGATACCTCCTATCGGAATTATAAGTAACTGTATCCCTTGGCTATCATATACCAATACAGTCAAATAAAGAGAACTTGTTTCCATAATAATGCTACATGTTTTCAGATAAAGTTGAGATTAAAAGAACTAGATGTCAAGTATTCTGTTTAGCTGATGTATGTAGGTTCTTGACGTGTAAATGCACGTGGACTGCTGTTGAGCGAGGGAGTGTTTCTCTGATTTTCCGTTTTCTGTTGTGTTTGTTCTCTGTTCCTGACCCTGGTCCTCGTTATTGCCTGTTTTTCTCAGATGACCCACACGGCTGTGACGGTTCTATGTCGCTCTATAAAGCTCCAGTGTGAGCTCTACTCCTCACGCCAGATCGCCATCTGTCTCGACCCCTACTGCGGCATGGGCTTTGTGCTGTGGTGTCTAGCAAGGTCACACCGCCTAACGACACACACACTCACTCTCTTACAATGATGAATACACTCACAATCACAATTTTGTGTATTTGCATCAGTTGTGTGTTTTTGTATGTCTCGTATATTGCCATGTATTCGTATTTGAATGTGTTTGTTTATTTATTTGTTTGTTTATTTATTTGTTTGTTTGTTTGTGTTGTTAGTGTGTACTCAGGGCACCAATCGGTGCTGATCCCCCCTGCGGAGCTGGAGCAGTCTTTGGCCCTGTGGATGAGCGCTCTATCCCAGAACCGGATCAGAGACACCTTTTGCTCGTACAGCGTCATGGAGCTCTGCACCAAGGGCCTCGGGGGACAGACAGAGAGCTTAAAGGTAGCACTCTCTCACTGTCACATAGACACACATATACACACAGACTCTTTATCTGTCTGTCTCTCCTTTTCTCTCTCCCACACACACACATACACACACACACACACACACACACACACACACATACACACAGACACTCACACACAAAAATACTTTTTGTGATAGCAGTATTGTCTTTGTCGATCTCCATGAACAGCAGTATGTGTGTTTTTTTTTTTGAGATATCACCTCTGAAATCACAGCAAAGTTTACCCTGTACACAATACAGTTTTATAGTCTCACCAACCGTCCTCCTCCTCCTGGTGTGTGTGGTTGTCGTAGGCGAGGGGTGTGAACC